>NW_028322292.1:643719-965579 GCF_059928025.1 Delphinapterus leucas
CATCAGTCAGAAGAGCCGTCCTCATAAAGTGTAAACACCAGAAATGCAGGACAGGGCAAGGAGAAAAGGGAGCCCTGTGAGGCTTATAGTGGAAATGTATATTGCCAACGGTCACTCTAGAGAAGTGTATTTTGTTTACTAAAGCATCTAAAAAATGAGCTACAGAGCACAGGGCCTTTGCACTCATGGACGTATATCTTGGGAAAAACAAAAATCGAGAGGACACAGGCACCCCAAGGCATACCGCCTCTCTGTTTAACAGATCCTCGACTAGGATATAAATTATATGTCTCTGGAGAGAGAAAATGGATAGAGATGTGGCATTTATGTAGAGTGGAATATTACTCAGCCAGGAAATCAATGAAATATGGCCATGTGTAACAACTACACAGGAGTGACATATGATCACTCGAAGTCACATAATATAAAAACGAAAAGACATACGATATCACTAATACATGGAATGTAAACGTGGCTACAAATGAACTGAATTATAAAACAGAACGGTGTCTCAAATTTAGAAAACCAACTTATGCTTGCTCAAGGATAAAGGTGAGTTGGGGTGCTGCATAAAACCAGAGATTGAAATTAGCACAGATACCGTTCCATAAGCCAAATATGGAATAGAAAAAACCTACTCCTTGGTCAATGAAATGGACTCAACACCACATTTTCAGCACCTAGGAATATACCGGATGAGTAAGAGTCTTAATGCCTATGGATTTATATGTCTGCGTAATAGAATCAAGCATGGGTACAGCGGAATACACGCAGCAGTGAAAATCAGCTAAATCCTATTATCAAAATAAATTTCAAAAACAAAACACAATGGCAGTGAAATAGAGAGCAATTCTTAAATAATTCATTCAGGGTTTGTGATGCAACCTGGATGTACCACATTTACACCCAGAGCTGGGTGAGACATAAGGCTGGATACTTTGCGCTGATAGCATTGGTGAGGTTCAGTGAGCAAATGCAGACCCTTTGAAGCCATACTGCATGGTACCCATTCCATGGGTCCCAGCTCTCCAGGTTTAAGGGATTCTTCCTTCAGCTAAACCATGCATGGGAAACCCAGAGTGTGGTCCACTGTGTGACCGGGAAACGTTTCTAAATGCATCTCAGTTTTCGTCCCCTGGTACTCGGGTTCACCATTCCAGACCCTTTACTAACACTCACCCCACTTGGAGAGTCAGTGCCTTTAACCTCCTGTTGGGCACAGTTTGCAATTTCTGCGCAAGATGAACAGGAATAGGGAGAACCAATGAGAGACTAGCTGTAGGTGTCTGCACGGGCAAATTTAACGCTCATTTACCACCAGGAAGAGGAATTAAACAAAGGCTCAGCGTGCCATGCTGGAACCAGATTAGGGCCTGAAGCAATCCAGCGGTTTTGCGGCCAGCTTACAAGAAAGCATGTTGAAGAAAGGAGCTCAGCGGCACTGTCATTCACAAACCTGCAGAGTTATATATGACAGCTATCGTCCAAAAATATATTGAAGTAAGGCTGCAAAGAGGACTGAAAATGGGGCAGAATTGCACGAAAACGATATCAAGGGGTAGACTGGAATTGCATTTAAAGCATAGGAAAAGAGGCAGAACGTCGACAATGATGCACTTGGCCAAAAAGGGCGTATGCGTTTTTTCCTGAATATATTCAGGAAAAAACGCATATGCCACTTTTTGGCCAACCAAGCAAGCATGTTAAAGAAATCTGCACTACAATGAAGTCTCACTGCCCCCCCGGTCAAAAGGGCCATCTGAAAAATGTGTAAAATCCAGAAAGGCAGCACAGGCCATGGAGAACAGGGAGCCTTGTTATGCTGATGGGCGGGATGTAAATTGCCAACAGCCACTATTGAGAAGTTTATGGTGTTTCCTGAAACACGTAGGAAACAAAGCAACACAGCCTATGGCACTTCCACTTATGGTCCTATAGCTTAGGGAAATTAAAATTAAAATCACCCAGCCAAGCCAAAGTTTGGGACGGCTCTGTTTACAAGAACGTCCTCTACAGTACAAGTTAAAATTCCGAGAAAGCAAAAAATTGATAAAGAAGTTGTGATACGCACGTACAATGGAATATCACTCAGCAAAGAAATCTACGTCATCAGGTCCGTAGCGGCATAATGAGTGGATTCAGGTACGATGATTCTACGAGAAATAAGTCACACAGAAAAAGAAACATCATAAGATATCTCTAATACACGGAATGTAAACTTGGCTACACATGAACTGAATTACAAAACAGAACAGGGTCTCAAATTTAGAAAACCAAATTATGCTTGCTTATGGGGAAAGGTGAGTTGGGGTGCTGCATAAAACCAGAGATTGAAATTATCACAGATACCGTTCCATAAGCCAAATATATAATAGACAAGACCTACTCCTTGCTCAACGAAATGGACTCAACACCCCATATTCAACGCCTGGGAATATATCTGACAAGTAAGAATCTTAAAACCCATGGATTTATATGTCTCCATAAGGAAATAAAGCATGTGTACAGCGGCCTAAACGCAGCAGTGAAAATCCGATAAAACCCATTATCAAAATAAATTTCAAAAAAAATCACAATGACAGTGAAATAGAAAGCAATTCTTAAATATTCATTCAGAGCTTGAGATGCAACCTGGATTTACAACATCTACACCCAGAGCTGGGTGAGACATAAGGCTGGACACTTTGGGCTGATAACATTGGTGAGGTTCGGTGAGCACACGCAGACCCTTTGAAATCATACTGCACGGTACCCATTCCATGAGTCCAAATTCTCCAGGTTTAAGGGATTCTTCCTTCAGCTAAAGCATGCATGGGAAACCCAGAGTATGGTCCACCATGTGATTGGGAAACCTTTTCAAATGCATCTCAGTTTTCGTCCCCTGGTACTCGGGTTCAACATTCCAGACACTTTACTAACACTCTTCCCACTTGGAGAGTCAGTGCCTTTAAACTCCTGTTTGGTACAGTTTGCAATTTCTGCGCAAGATGAACAGGCATAGGGAGAACCAATGAGAGACTAGCTGTAGGTGCCTCCATGGGCAAATGGAACGCTCATTTCCCACCAGGATGAGGAATTAACCAAAGGCTCATCATGCCCGGCCGGAAACATATTAGGGCCTGAAGCAATCCTGCGGTTTTGCGGCCAGCTCACAAGAAAGCGAGTTGAAGAAAGGAGCTCAGGGGCACTGTAATTCAGAAACCTGCAGAGTTATGAATGACAGGTATCGTCGGAAAATGTACTGAAGTAAGTCTTCCAAGAGGACTTGAAAGCGGGGCAGAATTTCACAGAAACGATTTCAGGAGACAGACTGGAATTGCACTTAAAGCATAGGAAAAGAGGCAGAATGTCGACAATGATGCACTTGGCCAAAAAGGGCGTATGCGTTTTTTCCTGAATATATTCAGGAAAAAACGCATACGCCCTTTTTGGCCAACCAAGCAAGCGTGTAAAGGAAATCTACACTACAATGAAGTCTCACTACCCCCCGGTCAAAAGGGCCATCTGAAAATAGTGTAAAATCCAGAAAGGCAGGACAGGTCATGGAGAACAGGGAGCCTTGTTATGCTGATGGGCGGGATATAAATTGCCAACAGCCACTATCGACAAGTTTATGGTGTTTCCTGAAACACGTAGGAAACAAAGCAACACAGCCTATAGCACTTCCACTTATGGTCCTATAGCTTAGGGAAATTAAAATCAAAAACACGCAGCCACCCCAAAGTTTGGGACGGCCCTGTTTACAAGAACCTCATCTACGGTAGAAGTTAAATATCAGAGAAAGCAAAAAATGGATAAAGAAGTTGTGGTACGCATGTACAATGGAATATCACTCAGCAATGAAATCTACGTCATCAGGCCCGTAGCGGCATAATGAGTGGATTCAGGTACGATGATTCTACGAGAAATAAGTCACACAGAAAAAGATACATCATGAGATATCACTAATACATGGAATGTAAACTTGGCTACACATGAACTGAATTACAAAACAGAACAGGGTCTCAAATTTATCAAACCAACTTATGCTTGCTTATGGGGAAAGGTGAGTTGGGGTGCTGCATTAAACCAGAGATTGAAATTAGCACAGATACCGTTCCATAAGCCAAATATATAATAGACAAGACCTACTCCTTCCTCAACGAAATGGACTCAACACCCCATATTCAATGCCTGGGAAGATACCTGACAAGTAAGAATCTTAAAACCCATGGATTTATATGTCTCCATAAGGAAATCAAGCGTGTGTACAGCGGCCTAAACGGAGCAGTGAAAATCCGATAAATCCCATTATCAAAATAAATTTCAAAAACAAAACACAATGACAGTGAAATAGAGAGCAATTGTTAAATAACTCATTCAGAGCTTGTGATGCAACCTGGATTTACCACATCTACACCCAGGGCTGGGTGAGACATAAGGCTGGACACTTCGGGCTGATAGCATTGGTGAGGTTCGGTGAGCAAACGCAGACCCTTTGAAGTCATACTGCATGGTACTCATTCCATGGGTCCCAACTCTCCAGGTTTAAGGGATTCTTCCTTCAGCTAAAACATGCATGGGAATCCCAGAGTATGGTCCACCGTGTGATTGGAAAACGTTTTCAAATGCATCTCAGGTTTCGTCCCCTGGTACTCGGGTTCACCATTCCAGACCTTTACTAACACTCTCCCCACTTGGAGAGTCAGTGCCTTTAACCTCCTGTTTGGCACAGTTTGCAATTTCTGCGCAAGATGAACAGGAATAGGGAGAACCAATGAGAGACTAGCTGTAGGTGTCTGCACTGGAAATTTAACGCTCATTTCCCACCAGGAAGAAGAATTAACCAAAGGCTCAGCATGCCTTGCCGGAACCTGATTAGGGCCTGAAGCAATCCTGCGGGTTTGCGGCCAGCTCACAAGAAAGCGAGTTGAAGAAAAGAGCTCATTGGCACTGTAATTCACAAACTTGCAGAGTTATAAATGACAGCTCTCGTTCAAAAATATATTGAAGGAAGGCTGTGAAAAGGACTTGAAAGTGGGGCAGAATTGCAGGAAAACGATTTCAGGGGGTAGACTGGAATTGCATTTAAAGCATAGGAAAAGAGGCAGAACGTCGACAATGATTCAGTTGGCCAAAAAGGGCGTATGCGTTTTTTCCTGAATATATTCAGGAAAAAACGCATACGCCCTTTTTGGCCAACCAAGCAAGCATGTTAAAGAAATCTGCACTACAATGAAGTCTCAATGCCCCACGGTCAATAGCGCAATCTGAAAAAAGTGTAAAATCCAGAAACACAGCACAGGCCATGGAGAACATGGAGCCTTGTTATGCTGATGGGCGAGATGTAAATTGCCAACAGCCACTCTGGAGAAGTGTATTGTGTTTCCTGAAACACCTAAAAAACAAAGCAACGGAGCCTATAGCACTTCCACTTATGGTCCTATAGCTTAGGGAAATTAAAATCAAAAACACACAGCCACCCCAAAGTTTTGGACGGTTCTGTTTACAAGAACCTCGTCTACGGTACAAGTTAAATATCCCAGAATGTGAAAAATGGATAACGAAGTTGTGGTACGTACGTAAAATGGAATCTCACTCAGCAATGAAATCTATGTCATCAGGCCCGTCGCGGCATAATGAGGGGATTCAGGTACGATGATTCTAAGTGAAATAATTCACAGAGAAAATGAAACATCATAAGATATCTAATACACGGAATGTAAACTTGGCTACACATGAACTGAATTACAAAACAGAACAGGGTCTCAAATTGAGAAAACCAACTTATGCTTGCTTAAGGGGAAAGGTGAGTTGGGGTGCTGCATAAAACCAGAGATAGAAATTAGCACAGATACCTTTCCATAAACCAAATATGTAATAGTCAAGACCTAGCCCTTGCTCAACGAAATGGACTAAACACGCCATATTCAACGCCTAGCATTACACATGACTAGTAAGAATCTTCAAACCCATGGATTTATATGTCTCCGTAAGAGACTCAAGTGTGTGTACAGCGACATGAATGCAGCAGAGAAAATCCGATAAAATCCATTATCAAAATGAATTACAAAAACAAACAAAATGACAGTGAAATAGAGAGCAATTCTTAAATAATTCATTCAGGGCTTGTGATGCAACCTGGATTTACCACATCTACACCCAGAGCTGAGTGAGACATAAGGCTGGACACTTCGGGCTGGTAGCATTGGTGAGGTTCGATGAGCAAATGCAGACCCTTTGAAGTCATACTGCATGGTACCCATTCCATGGGTCCCAACTCTCCAGGTTTAAGGGATTCTTCCTTCAGCTAAAACATGCATGCGAAACCCACAGTATGGTGCACCGTGTGACCAGGAAACCTTTTCAAATGCATCTCAGTTTTCGTCCCCTTTTACTCGGTTTCACGATTGAAGACCCTTTACTAATACTCTCCCCACTTAGAGAGTCAGGGCCTTTAAATTCCTTTTGGCACAGTTTGCAATTTCTGCGCAAGATCTACAAGAATAGGGAGAACCAATGAGAGACTAGCTCTAGGTGTCTGCACGTTCAAATATAACACTCATTTCCCACTGGAAGAGGAATTTACCAAAGGATCAGCATGCTGTGCCGGAACCAGATTAGGGCCTGAAGCAATCCTGCGGGTTTGCGGCCAGCTCACAAGAAAGCGAGTAGAAGAAAGGAGCTCAGGCACACTGTCATTCACAAACCTGCAGAGTTATAAATGTCAGCTATTGTCCAAAAATATATTGAAGTAAGGCTGCGTAGAGGACTTGAAAGCGGGGAGAATTGCAGGAAAACGAGTTCAGGGCCAGACTGGAATTGCATTTAAAGCATAGGGAATGAGACAGAAAGTCGACAATGATGGACTTGGTCAAAAAGGGCGTATGCGTTTTTTCCTGAATATATTCAAGAAAAAACACATACGACCTTTTTGGCCAAACAAGCAAGCCTGTAAAGAAATCTGCATTACAATGAAGTCTCACTGCCCCCCTGTCAAAAGGGACATCTGAAAAAAGTGAAAAATCCAGAAAGGCAGGACAGGCCATGGAGAATACAGAGCCTTGTTATGCTGATGGGCGGGATGTAAATTGCCAACAGCCACTATTGAGAAGTTTATGGTGTTTCCTGAAACACGTAGGAAACAAAGCAACACAGCCTATGGCACTTCCACTTATGGTCCTATAGCTTAGGGAAATTAAAATTAAAATCACCCAGCCAAGCCAAAGTTTGGGACGGCTCTGTTTACAAGAACGTCCTCTACAGTACAAGTTAAAATTCCGAGAAAGCAAAAAATTGATAAAGAAGTTGTGATACGCACGTACAATGGAATATCACTCAGCAAAGAAATCTACGTCATCAGGTCCGTAGCGGCATAATGAGTGGATTCAGGTACGATGATTCTACGAGAAATAAGTCACACAGAAAAAGAAACATCATAAGATATCTCTAATACACGGAATGTAAACTTGGCTACACATGAACTGAATTACAAAACAGAACAGGGTCTCAAATTTAGAAAACCAAATTATGCTTGCTTATGGGGAAAGGTGAGTTGGGGTGCTGCATAAAACCAGAGATTGAAATTATCACAGATACCGTTCCATAAGCCAAATATATAATAGACAAGACCTACTCCTTGCTCAACGAAATGGACTCAACACCCCATATTCAACGCCTGGGAATATATCTGACAAGTAAGAATCTTAAAACCCATGGATTTATATGTCTCCATAAGGAAATAAAGCATGTGTACAGCGGCCTAAACGCAGCAGTGAAAATCCGATAAAACCCATTATCAAAATAAATTTCAAAAAAAATCACAATGACAGTGAAATAGAAAGCAATTCTTAAATATTCATTCAGAGCTTGAGATGCAACCTGGATTTACAACATCTACACCCAGAGCTGGGTGAGACATAAGGCTGGACACTTTGGGCTGATAACATTGGTGAGGTTCGGTGAGCACACGCAGACCCTTTGAAATCATACTGCACGGTACCCATTCCATGAGTCCAAATTCTCCAGGTTTAAGGGATTCTTCCTTC
The DNA here is from genome assembly GCF_059928025.1 of Delphinapterus leucas. NCBI lineage: Eukaryota > Metazoa > Chordata > Mammalia > Artiodactyla > Monodontidae > Delphinapterus > Delphinapterus leucas. Next base: position 651,747 of record NW_028322292.1, read on the forward strand.
AGCTAAAGCATGCATGGGAAACCCAGAGTATGGTCCACCATGTGATTGGGAAACCTTTTCAAATGCATCTCAGTTTTCGTCCCCTGGTACTCGGGTTCAACATTCCAGACACTTTACTAACACTCTTCCCACTTGGAGAGTCAGTGCCTTTAAACTCCTGTTTGGTACAGTTTGCAATTTCTGCGCAAGATGAACAGGCATAGGGAGAACCAATGAGAGACTAGCTGTAGGTGCCTCCATGGGCAAATGGAACGCTCATTTCCCACCAGGATGAGGAATTAACCAAAGGCTCATCATGCCCGGCCGGAAACATATTAGGGCCTGAAGCAATCCTGCGGTTTTGCGGCCAGCTCACAAGAAAGCGAGTTGAAGAAAGGAGCTCAGGGGCACTGTAATTCAGAAACCTGCAGAGTTATGAATGACAGGTATCGTCGGAAAATGTACTGAAGTAAGTCTTCCAAGAGGACTTGAAAGCGGGGCAGAATTTCACAGAAACGATTTCAGGAGACAGACTGGAATTGCACTTAAAGCATAGGAAAAGAGGCAGAATGTCGACAATGATGCACTTGGCCAAAAAGGGCGTATGCGTTTTTTCCTGAATATATTCAGGAAAAAACGCATACGCCCTTTTTGGCCAACCAAGCAAGCGTGTAAAGGAAATCTACACTACAATGAAGTCTCACTACCCCCCGGTCAAAAGGGCCATCTGAAAATAGTGTAAAATCCAGAAAGGCAGGACAGGTCATGGAGAACAGGGAGCCTTGTTATGCTGATGGGCGGGATATAAATTGCCAACAGCCACTATCGACAAGTTTATGGTGTTTCCTGAAACACGTAGGAAACAAAGCAACACAGCCTATAGCACTTCCACTTATGGTCCTATAGCTTAGGGAAATTAAAATCAAAAACACGCAGCCACCCCAAAGTTTGGGACGGCCCTGTTTACAAGAACCTCATCTACGGTAGAAGTTAAATATCAGAGAAAGCAAAAAATGGATAAAGAAGTTGTGGTACGCATGTACAATGGAATATCACTCAGCAATGAAATCTACGTCATCAGGCCCGTAGCGGCATAATGAGTGGATTCAGGTACGATGATTCTACGAGAAATAAGTCACACAGAAAAAGATACATCATGAGATATCACTAATACATGGAATGTAAACTTGGCTACACATGAACTGAATTACAAAACAGAACAGGGTCTCAAATTTATCAAACCAACTTATGCTTGCTTATGGGGAAAGGTGAGTTGGGGTGCTGCATTAAACCAGAGATTGAAATTAGCACAGATACCGTTCCATAAGCCAAATATATAATAGACAAGACCTACTCCTTCCTCAACGAAATGGACTCAACACCCCATATTCAATGCCTGGGAAGATACCTGACAAGTAAGAATCTTAAAACCCATGGATTTATATGTCTCCATAAGGAAATCAAGCGTGTGTACAGCGGCCTAAACGGAGCAGTGAAAATCCGATAAATCCCATTATCAAAATAAATTTCAAAAACAAAACACAATGACAGTGAAATAGAGAGCAATTGTTAAATAACTCATTCAGAGCTTGTGATGCAACCTGGATTTACCACATCTACACCCAGGGCTGGGTGAGACATAAGGCTGGACACTTCGGGCTGATAGCATTGGTGAGGTTCGGTGAGCAAACGCAGACCCTTTGAAGTCATACTGCATGGTACTCATTCCATGGGTCCCAACTCTCCAGGTTTAAGGGATTCTTCCTTCAGCTAAAACATGCATGGGAATCCCAGAGTATGGTCCACCGTGTGATTGGAAAACGTTTTCAAATGCATCTCAGGTTTCGTCCCCTGGTACTCGGGTTCACCATTCCAGACCTTTACTAACACTCTCCCCACTTGGAGAGTCAGTGCCTTTAACCTCCTGTTTGGCACAGTTTGCAATTTCTGCGCAAGATGAACAGGAATAGGGAGAACCAATGAGAGACTAGCTGTAGGTGTCTGCACTGGAAATTTAACGCTCATTTCCCACCAGGAAGAAGAATTAACCAAAGGCTCAGCATGCCTTGCCGGAACCTGATTAGGGCCTGAAGCAATCCTGCGGGTTTGCGGCCAGCTCACAAGAAAGCGAGTTGAAGAAAAGAGCTCATTGGCACTGTAATTCACAAACTTGCAGAGTTATAAATGACAGCTCTCGTTCAAAAATATATTGAAGGAAGGCTGTGAAAAGGACTTGAAAGTGGGGCAGAATTGCAGGAAAACGATTTCAGGGGGTAGACTGGAATTGCATTTAAAGCATAGGAAAAGAGGCAGAACGTCGACAATGATTCAGTTGGCCAAAAAGGGCGTATGCGTTTTTTCCTGAATATATTCAGGAAAAAACGCATACGCCCTTTTTGGCCAACCAAGCAAGCATGTTAAAGAAATCTGCACTACAATGAAGTCTCAATGCCCCACGGTCAATAGCGCAATCTGAAAAAAGTGTAAAATCCAGAAACACAGCACAGGCCATGGAGAACATGGAGCCTTGTTATGCTGATGGGCGAGATGTAAATTGCCAACAGCCACTCTGGAGAAGTGTATTGTGTTTCCTGAAACACCTAAAAAACAAAGCAACGGAGCCTATAGCACTTCCACTTATGGTCCTATAGCTTAGGGAAATTAAAATCAAAAACACACAGCCACCCCAAAGTTTTGGACGGTTCTGTTTACAAGAACCTCGTCTACGGTACAAGTTAAATATCCCAGAATGTGAAAAATGGATAACGAAGTTGTGGTACGTACGTAAAATGGAATCTCACTCAGCAATGAAATCTATGTCATCAGGCCCGTCGCGGCATAATGAGGGGATTCAGGTACGATGATTCTAAGTGAAATAATTCACAGAGAAAATGAAACATCATAAGATATCTAATACACGGAATGTAAACTTGGCTACACATGAACTGAATTACAAAACAGAACAGGGTCTCAAATTGAGAAAACCAACTTATGCTTGCTTAAGGGGAAAGGTGAGTTGGGGTGCTGCATAAAACCAGAGATAGAAATTAGCACAGATACCTTTCCATAAACCAAATATGTAATAGTCAAGACCTAGCCCTTGCTCAACGAAATGGACTAAACACGCCATATTCAACGCCTAGCATTACACATGACTAGTAAGAATCTTCAAACCCATGGATTTATATGTCTCCGTAAGAGACTCAAGTGTGTGTACAGCGACATGAATGCAGCAGAGAAAATCCGATAAAATCCATTATCAAAATGAATTACAAAAACAAACAAAATGACAGTGAAATAGAGAGCAATTCTTAAATAATTCATTCAGGGCTTGTGATGCAACCTGGATTTACCACATCTACACCCAGAGCTGAGTGAGACATAAGGCTGGACACTTCGGGCTGGTAGCATTGGTGAGGTTCGATGAGCAAATGCAGACCCTTTGAAGTCATACTGCATGGTACCCATTCCATGGGTCCCAACTCTCCAGGTTGAAGGGATTCTTCCTTCAGCTAAAACATGCATGAGAAACCCACAGTACAGTGCACTGTGTGACCAGGAAACGTTTTCAAATGCATCTCAATTTTCGTCCCCTTTTACTCGGTTTCACCATTCCAGACCCTTTACTAACACTCTCCCCACTTGGAGAGTCAGTGCCTTTAATCTCCTGTTTAGCACAGTTTGCAATTTCTGCGCAAGATGAACAGGAATAGGGAGAACCAATGAGAGACTAGCTGTAGGTGTCTGCACGGGCAAATTTAACACTCATTTCCCACCAGGAAGAGGAATTTACCAAAGGCTCAGCATGCTGTGCCGGAACCAGATTAGGACCTGAAGCATTCCTGCGGGTTTGCGGCCAGCTCAGAAGAAAGCGAGTTGAAGAAAGGAGCTCAGGGACACTGTAATTCACAAACCTGCAGAGTTATAAATGACAGCTATCTTCCAAAAATATATTAGAGGAAGGCTGCGAAGAGGACTGGAAAGCGGGGCAGAATTGCAAGAAAACAATTTCAGGGGGTAGACTGGAATTGCATTTAAAGCATAGGAAAAGAGGCAGAACGTCGACAATGATGCACTTGGCCAAAAAGGGCGTATGCGTTTTTTCCTGAATATATTCAGGAAAAAACGCATACCCCCTTTTTGGCCAACCAAGCAAGCATGTTAAAGAAATCTCCACTACAAAGAAGTCTCACTGCCCCCAGGTCAAAAGGGCCATCTGAAAAAAGTGTAAAATCCAGAAAGACAGCACAGGCCATGGAGAACAGGGAGCCTTGTTAGGCTGATGGGCGGGATGTAAATTGCCAACAGCCACTCTGGAGAAGTGTATGGTGTTTCCTGAAACACCTAAGAAACAAAGCAACGGAGACTACGGCACTTCCACTTATGGTCTTATAGATCACGGAAATTAAAATCAAAAACAGACAGCCACCCCAAAGTTTCAGACGGCTCTGTTTACAGGAATCTCGTCTACGGTACAAGTTAAATATCCCAGAATGTGAAAAATGGATAAAGAAATTGTGGTACACACATTCAATGGAATATCACTCAGCAATGAAATCTATGTGATCAGGCCCATCGTGGCATAATGAGTGGATTCAGGTACGATGATTCTAAGTGAAATAAGTCACACAGAAAATGAAACATCATAAGATATCACTAATACAAGGAATGTAAACTTGGCTACACATGAACTGAATTACAAAACAGAACAGTGTCTCAAATTTAGAAAACCACCTTATGCTTGCTTAAGGGGAAAAGTGAGTTGGGGTGCTGCATAAAACCGGAGATTGAAATTAGCACAGATACCTTTCCATAAGCCAAATATGTAATAGTCAAGACCTACTCCTTGCTCAACGAAATGGACTCAACACCCCATATTCAACGCCTAGGAATACACCTGACTAGTAAGTATCTTCAAACCCATGGATTTATATGTATCCATAAGAGACTCAAGTGTGTGTACAGTGGCATGAATGCAGCAGAGAAAATCCGATAAATCCCATTATCAAAATAAATTACAAAAACAAACACAATGACAGTGAAATAGAGAGCAATTCTTAAATAATTCATTCAGGGCTTGTGATGCAACCTGGATTTACCACATCTACAACCAGAGCTGAGTGAGACATAAGGCTGTACACTTCGGGCTGATAGCATTGGTGAGGTTCGTTGAGAAAATGCAGGCTCTTTGAAGTCATACTGCATGGTACCCATTCCATGGGTCCCAACTCTCCAGGTTGAAGGGATTCTTCCTTCAGCTAAAACATGCATGAGAAACCCACAGTACAGTGCACTGTGTGACCAGGAAACGTTTTCAAATGCATCTCAATTTTCGTCCCCTTTTACTCGGTTTCACCATTCCAGACCCTTTACTAACACTCTCCCCACTTGGAGAGTCAGTGCCTTTAATCTCCTGTTTAGCACAGTTTGCAATTTCTGCGCAAGATGAACAGGAATAGGGAGAACCAATGAGAGACTAGCTGTAGGTGTCTGCACGGGCAAATTTAACACTCATTTCCCACCAGGAAGAGGAATTTACCAAAGGCTCAGCATGCTGTGCCGGAACCAGATTAGGACCTGAAGCATTCCTGCGGGTTTGCGGCCAGCTCAGAAGAAAGCGAGTTGAAGAAAGGAGCTCAGGGACACTGTAATTCACAAACCTGCAGAGTTATAAATGACAGCTATCTTCCAAAAATATATTAGAGGAAGGCTGCGAAGAGGACTGGAAAGCGGGGCAGAATTGCAAGAAAACAATTTCAGGGGGTAGACTGGAATTGCATTTAAAGCATAGGAAAAGAGGCAGAACGTCGACAATGATGCACTTGGCCAAAAAGGGCGTATGCGTTTTTTCCTGAATATATTCAGGAAAAAACGCATACCCCCTTTTTGGCCAACCAAGCAAGCATGTTAAAGAAATCTCCACTACAAAGAAGTCTCACTGCCCCCAGGTCAAAAGGGCCATCTGAAAAAAGTGTAAAATCCAGAAAGACAGCACAGGCCATGGAGAACAGGGAGCCTTGTTAGGCTGATGGGCGGGATGTAAATTGCCAACAGCCACTCTGGAGAAGTGTATGGTGTTTCCTGAAACACCTAAGAAACAAAGCAACGGAGACTACGGCACTTCCACTTATGGTCTTATAGATCACGGAAATTAAAATCAAAAACAGACAGCCACCCCAAAGTTTCAGACGGCTCTGTTTACAGGAATCTCGTCTACGGTACAAGTTAAATATCCCAGAATGTGAAAAATGGATAAAGAAATTGTGGTACACACATTCAATGGAATATCACTCAGCAATGAAATCTATGTGATCAGGCCCATCGTGGCATAATGAGTGGATTCAGGTACGATGATTCTAAGTGAAATAAGTCACACAGAAAATGAAACATCATAAGATATCACTAATACAAGGAATGTAAACTTGGCTACACATGAACTGAATTACAAAACAGAACAGTGTCTCAAATTTAGAAAACCACCTTATGCTTGCTTAAGGGGAAAAGTGAGTTGGGGTGCTGCATAAAACCGGAGATTGAAATTAGCACAGATACCTTTCCATAAGCCAAATATGTAATAGTCAAGACCTACTCCTTGCTCAACGAAATGGACTCAACACCCCATATTCAACGCCTAGGAATACACCTGACTAGTAAGTATCTTCAAACCCATGGATTTATATGTATCCATAAGAGACTCAAGTGTGTGTACAGTGGCATGAATGCAGCAGAGAAAATCCGATAAATCCCATTATCAAAATAAATTACAAAAACAAACACAATGACAGTGAAATAGAGAGCAATTCTTAAATAATTCATTCAGGGCTTGTGATGCAACCTGGATTTACCACATCTACAACCAGAGCTGAGTGAGACATAAGGCTGTACACTTCGGGCTGATAGCATTGGTGAGGTTCGTTGAGAAAATGCAGGCTCTTTGAAGTCATACTGCATGGTACCCATTCCATGGGTCCCAACTCTCCAGGTTTAAGGGATTCTTCCTTCAGCTAAAACATGCATGCGAAACCCACAGTATGGTGCACCGTGTGACCAGGAAACCTTTTCAAATGCATCTCAGTTTTCGTCCCCTTTTACTCGGGTTCACGATTGAAGACCCTTTACTAATACTCTCCCCACTTAGAGAGTCAGGGCCTTTAACCTCCTTTTGGCACAGTTTGCAATTTCTGCGCAAGATGAACAAGAATAGGGAGAACCAATGAGAGACTAGCTCTAGGTGTCTGCACGTTCAAATATAACACTCATTTCCCACCGGAAGAGGAATTTACCAAAGGATCAGCATGCTGTGCCGGAACCAGATTAGGGCCTGAAGCAATCCTGCGGGTTTGCGGCCAGCTCACAAGAAAGCGAGTAGAAGAAAGGAGCTCAGGCACACTGTCATTCACAAACCTGCAGAGTTATAAATGTCAGCTATTGTCCAAAAATATATTGAAGTAAGGCTGCGTAGAGGACTTGAAAGCGGGGAGAATTGCAGGAAAACGAGTTCAGGGGGTAGACTGGAATTGCACTTAAAGCATAGGAAAAGAGGCAGAATGTCGACAATGATGTGTAACATCCAGAAAGGCAGGACAGGTCATGGAGAACAGGGAGCCTTGTTATGCTGATGGGCGGATGAAAATTGCCAACAGCCACTCTGGAGAAGTGTATGGTGTTTCCTGAAACAGGTAGGAAACAAAGCAACACAGCCTATGGCACTTCCACTTATGGTCCTATAGCTTAGGGAAATTAAAATCAAAAACACACAGCCAACCCAAATTTTCGGACGGCTCTGTTTACAAGAACCTCGTCTACGGTACAAGTTAAATATCCAAGAAAGCAACAAATGGATAATGAAGTTGTGGTACGCACGTACAATGGAATATCACTCAGCAATGAAATCTACGTCATCAGGTCCCTAGCGGCATAATGAGTGGATTCAGGTACCATGATTCTACGAGAAATAAGTCACACAGAAAAAGAAACATCATTAGACATCCCTAATACACGGAATGTAAACTTGGCTACACATGAACTGAATTACAAAACAGAACAGGGTCTCAAATTGAGAAAACCATCTTATGCTTGCTTACGGGGAAAGGTGAGTTGGGGTGCTGCATAAAACCAGAGATTGAAATTAGCACAGATACCGTTCCATAAGCCAAATATATAATAGACAAGACCTACTCCTTGCTCAACGAAATGGACTCAACACCCCATATTCAACGCCTGGGAAGATACCTGACAAGTAAGAATCTTAAAACCCATGGATTTATATGTCTCCATAAGGAAATCAAGAGTGTGTACAGCAGCCTAAATGCAGCAGTGAAAATCCGATAAATCCCATTATCAAAATAAATTTCAAAAACAAAACACAATGACAGTGCAATAGAGAGCAATTCTTAAATAATTCATTAAGGTCTTGTGATGCCACCTGGATTTACCAATTCTACACCCAGAGCTGGGGGAGACATAAGGCCGGACACTTCGGGCTGATAGCATTGGTGAGGTTCGGTGAGCAAACGCAGACCCTTTGAAGTCATACTGCATGGTACCCATCCCATGGGTCCCAACTCTCCAGGTTTAAGGGATTCTTCCTTCAGCTAAAACATGCATGGGAATCCCAGAGTATGGTCCACCGTGTGATTGGAAAACGTTTTCAAATGCATCTCAGGTTTCGTCCCCTGGTACTCGGGTTCACCATTCCAGACCTTTACTAACACTCTCCCCACTTGGAGAGTCAGTGCCTTTAACCTCCTGTTTGGCACAGTTTGCAATTTCTGCGCAAGATGAACAGGAATAGGGAGAACCAATGAGAGACTAGCTGTAGGTGTCTGCACTGGAAATTTAACGCTCATTTCCCACCAGGAAGAAGAATTAACCAAAGGCTCAGCATGCCTTGCCGGAACCTGATTAGGGTCTGAAGCAATCCTGCGGTTTTGCGGCCAGCTCACAAGAAAACGAGTTGAAGAAAGGAGCTCAGGGGCACTGTAATTCACAAACCTGCAGAGTTATGAATGACAGCTATCGTCCAAAAATGTACTGAAGTAAGTCTTCAAAGAGGACTTGAAAGCGGGGCAGAATTTCAGGAAAACGATTTCAGGGGGTAGACTGGAATTGCATTTAAAGCATAGGAAAAGAGGCAGAATGTCGACAATGATGCACTTGGCCAAAAAGGGCGTATGCGTTTTTTCCTGAATATATTCAGGAAAAAACGCATACGCCCTTTTTGGCCAACCAAGCAAGCGTGTAAAGGATATCTGCACTACAATGAAGTCTCACTGCCCCCCGGTCAAAAGGGCCATCTGAAAAAAGTGTAAAATCCAGAAAGGCAGGACAGGTCATGGAGAACAGGGAGCCTTGTTATGCTGATGGGCGGATTTAAATTGCCAACATCCACTCTGGAAAAGTGTATGGTGTTTCCTGAAACACGTAGGAAACAAAACAACACAGCCTATGGCACTTCCACTTATGGTGCTATAGCTTAGGGAAATTAAAATCAAAAACACACAGCCACCCCAGAGTTCGGGACGGCTCTGTTTACAAGAACCTCGTCTACGGTACAAGTAAAATATCCCAGAAAGTAAAAAATTGATAAAGAAGTTGTGATACGCACGTACAATGGAATATCACTCAGCAATGAAATCTACGTCATCAGGCCCGTAGCGGCATAATGAGTGGATTCAGGTATGATGATTCTACGAGAAATAAGTCACACAGAAAAAGAAACATCATAAGATATCACTAATACACGGAATGTAAACTTGGCTACCCATGAACTGAATTACAAAACAGAACAGGGTCTCAAATTTAGAAAACCAACTTATGCTTGCTTATGGGGAAAGGTGAGTTGGGGTGCTGCATAAAACCAGAGATTGAAATTATCACAGATACCGTTCCATAAGCCAAATATATAATAGACAAGACCTACTCCTTGCTCAACGAAATGGACTCAACACCCCATATTCAACGCCTGGCAAGATACCTGACAAGTAAGAATCTTAATACCCATGGATTTATATGTCTCCATAAGGAAATCAAGCGTGTGTAGAGCGGCCTAAATGCAGCAGTGAATATCCGATAAATCCCATTATCAAAATGAATTTCAAAAACAAAACACAATGACAGTGAAATAGAGAGCAATTCTTAAATAATTCATTCAGGGCTTGTGATGCAACCTGGATTTACCACATCTACACCCAGAGCTGGGTGAGACATAAGGCTGGACACTTCGGGCTGATAGCATTGGTGAAGTTCGGTGAGCAAACGCAGACCCTTTGAAGTCATACTGCATGGTATCCATTCCATGGGTCCCAACTCTCCAGGTTTAGGAATTCTTCTTCAGTTAAAACATCCATGGGAAACCCAGAGTATGTTCAACCGTGTGATTGGGAAACGTTTTCAAATGCATCTCAGTTTTCGTCCCCTGGTACTCAAGTTCACCATTCCAGACGCTTTACTAACACTCTCCTCACTTGGAGAGTCAGTGCCTTTCACCTCCTGTTTGGCACAGTTTGCAATTTCTGCGCAAGATGAACAGGAATAGGGAGAACCAATGAGAGACTAGCTGTAGGTGCCTGCACGGGCAAATGGAAGCACATTTCCCACCAGGAAGAGGAATTAACCAAAGGCTCAACGTGCCCTGCCGGAAACAGATTAGGGCCTGAAGCAATACTGCGGATTGGCGGCCAGCTCACATGGAAGCGAGTTGAAGAAAGGAGCTCAGGGGCACTGTAATTCACAAACCTGCAGAGTTATGAATGACAGCTATCGTCCAAAATGTACTGAAGTAAGTCTTCGAAAAGGACTTGAAAGCGGGGCAGAATTTCAGGAACACGATTTCAGGGGGTAGACAGGAATTGCGCTTAAAGCATAGGAACAGAGGCAGAATGTCGACAATGATGCACTTGGCTAAAAAGGGCATATGCGTTTTTTCCTGAAAATATTCAGGAAAAAACGCAAACGCCCTTTTTGGCCAACCAAGCAAGCGTGTAAATGAAATCGTCACTACAATGAAGTCTCACTGCCCCCCGGTCAAAAGGGCCATCTGAAAAAAGTGTAAAATCCAGAAAGGCAGGACAGGTCATGGAGAACAGGGAGCCTTGTTATGCGGATGGGCGGGATGTAAATTGCCAACAGCCACTCTGGAGAAGTGTATGGTGTTTCCTGAAACACGTAGGAAACAAAGCAACACAGCCTATGGCACTTCCACTTATGGTCCTATAGCTTAGGGAAATTAAAATCAAAAACACACAGCCACCCCAAAGTTTGGGATGGCTCTGTTTACAAGAACCTTGTCTACGGTACAAGTTAAATATCCAAGAAAGCAAAAAATGCATAAAGAAGTTGTGGTACGCACGTACAGTGGAATATCACTCAGCAATGAAATCTACGTCATCAGGTCCTATCGGCATAATGAGTGGATTCAGGTACGATGATTCTACGAGAAATAAGTCACACAGAAAAAGAAACATCATAAGATATCACTAATACACGGAATGTCACCTTGGCTACACATGAACTGAATTACAAAACAGAACAGGGTCTCAAATTTAGAAAACCAACTTATGCTTGCTTATGGGGAAAAGTGAGTTGAGGTGCTGCATAAAACCAGAGATTGAAATTAGCACAGATACCTTTCCATAAGCCAAATATATAATAGACAAGACCTACTCCTTGCTCAACGAAATGGACTCAACACCCCATATTCAACGCATGGGAAGATACCTGACAAGTAAGAATCTTAAAACCCATGGATTTATATGTCTCCATAAGGAAATCAAGCGTGTGTACAGCGGCCTAAACGCAGCAGTGAACATCCGATAAATCCCATTATCAAAATGAATTTCAAAAACAAAACACAATGACAGTGAAATAGAGAGCAATTCTTAAATAATTCATTCAGGGCTTGTGATGCCACCTGGATTTACCACATCTACACCCAGAGCTGGGTGAGACATAAGGCTGGACACTTCGGGCTGATAGCATTGGTGAGGTTCGGTGAGCAAACGCAGACCCTTTGAAGTCATACTGCATGGTACCCATTCCATGGGTCCCAACTCTCCAGGTTTAAGGGATTCTTCCTTCAGCTAAGACATGCATGGGAAACCCAGACTATCGTCCGCCGTGTGATTGGGAAACGTTGTCAAATGCATCTCAGTTTTCGTCCCCTGGTACTCGGGTTCACCATTCCAGACGCTTTACTAACACTCTCCCCACTCGGAGAGTCAGTGCCTTTAACCTCCTGTTTGGCACAGTTTGCAATTTCTGCGCAAGATTAACAGGAATAGGGAGAACCAATGAGAGACTAGATGTAGGTGTCTGCACGGGCAAATGGAACGTTCATTTCCCACCAGGAAGAGGAATTAACCAAAGGCTCAGCGTGCCCTGCCGGAAACAGATTAGGGCCTGAAGCAATCCTGCGGTTTTGCGGCCAGCTCACAAGAACGCGAGTTGAAGAATGGAGTTAAGGGGCACTGTAATTCACAAACCTGCAGAGTTATGAATGACAGCTATCGTCCAAAAATGTATTGAAGTAAGTCTTTGAAGAGGACTTGAAAGCGGGGCAGAATTTCAGGAAAACGATTTCAGGGGGTAGACTGGAATTGCACTTAAAGCATAGGAAAAGAGGCAGAATGTCGACAATGATGCACTTGGCCAAAAAGCGCGTATGCAGTTTTTCCTGAATATATTCAGGTAAAAACGCATACGCGCTTTTTGGCCAACCAAGCAAGCGTGTAAAGGAAATCTGCACTACAATGAAGTCTCACTGCCCCCCGGTCAAAAGGGCCATCTGAAAAATGTGTAAAATCCAGAAAGGCACGACAGGTCATGGAGAACAGGGAGCCTTGTAATGCTGATGGGCGGGATATAAATTGCCAACAGCCACTCTGGAGAAGTTTATGGTGTTCCCCGAAACACGTAGGAAACAAAACAAAACAGCCTATGGCACTTCCACTTATGGTCCTATAGCTTAGGGAAATTAAAATCAAAAAGATACAGCCACACCAAAATTTGGAACGGCTCTGTTTACAAGAACCTCGTCTACGGTACAAGTTAAATATCCGAGAAAGCAAAAAATGGATAAAGAAGTTGTGGTACGCACGTACAATGGAATATCACTCAGCAATGAAATCTACGTCATCAGGTCCCTAGAAGCATAATGAGTGGATACAGGAACGATGATTCTACGAGAAATAAATCACACAGAAAAAGAAACATCATAAGATATCACTAATACACGGAATGTAAACTTGGCTACACATGAACTGAATTACAAAACAGAACAGGGTCTCAAATTTAGAAAACCAACTTATGCTTGCTTATTGGGAAAGGTGAGTTGGGGTGCTGCATAAAACCAGAGATTGAAATTAGCACAGATACCGTTCCATAAGCCAAATATATAATAGACAAGACCTACTCCTTGCTCAACGACATGGACTCAACACCCCATATTCAACGCCTGGGAATATACCTGACAAGTAAGAATCTTAAAACTCATGGATTTATATGTCTCCATAAGGAAATCAAGCATGTGTACAGCGGCCTAAACGCAGCAGTGAAAATCCGATAAATCCCATTACCAAAATAAATTTCAAAACAAAACACAATGACAGTGAAATAGAGAGCAATTCTTAAATCATTCATTCAGAGCTTGTGATGCAACCTGGATCTCCCACATCTACACCGAGAGCTGGGTGAGACATAAGGCTGGACATTTCGGGCTGATAGCATTGGTGAGGTTCGGTGAGCAAACGCAGACCCTTTGAAGTCATACTGCCTGGTACCCATTCCATGGGTCCCAACTCTCTAGGTTTAAGGGATTCTTCCTTCAGCTAAAACATGCATGGGGAACCCAGAGTATGGTCCACCGTGTGATTGGGAAACGTTTTCAAATGCATCTCAGTTTTCGAACCCTGGTACTTGGGTTCACCATTCCAGACGCTTTACTAACGCTCTCCCCAGTTGGAGAGTCAGTGCCTTTAACCTCCTGTTTGGCACAGTTTGCAATTTCTGCGCAAGATGAACAGGAATAGGGAGAACGAATGAGAGACTAGCTGTAGGTGTCTGCACGGGCAAGTGGAATGTTCATTTCCCACCAGGAAGAGGAATTAACCAAAGGCTCAGCATGCCCTGCCGGAAATAGATTATGGCCTGAAGCAATCCTGCGGTTTTGCGGCCAGCTCACAAGAAAGCGAATTGAAAAAAGGAGCTCAGGGGCACTGTAATTCACAAACCTGCAGAGTTATGAATGACAGCTATCGTCCAAAAATGTACTGAAGTAAGTCTTCGAAAAGGACTTGAAAGTGGGGCAGAATTTCAGGAAAACGATTTCAGGGGGTAGACTGGAATTGCACTTAAAGCATAGGAAAAGAGGCAGAATGTCGACAATGATGCACTTGGCCAAAAAGGGCGTATGCGTTTTTTCCTGAATATATTCAGGAAAAAACACATATGCCCTTTTTGGCCAAGCAAGCAGGCGTGTAAAGGAAATCTGCACTACAATGAAATCTCACTGCCCCCCGGTCAAAAGGGCCATCTGAAAAAAGTGTAAAATCCAGAAAGGCAGGACAGGTCATGTAGAACACGGAGCCTTGTTATGCTGATGGGCGGGATGTAAATTCCCAACAGCCACTCTGGAGAAGTGTATGGTGTTTCCTGAAACACGTAGGAAACAAAGCAACACAGCCTATGGCACTTCCAATTATGGTCCTATAGCTTAGGGAAATTAAAATCAAAAACAGACAGCCACCTCAAAGTTTGGGACGGCGGTGTTTACAAGAACCTCGTCTACTGTACAACTTAAATATCCGAGAAAGCAAAAAATTCATAAAGAAGTTGTGGTACGCAAGTACAATGGAATATCACTCAGCAATGAAATCTACGTCATCAGGCCCGTAGAGGCATAATGAGTGGATTCAGGTATGATGATTCTACGAGAAATAAGTCACACAGAAAAAGAAACCTCATAAGTTATCACTAATACACGGAATGTAAACTTGGCTACACATGAACTGAATACCAACAGAACAGGGTCTCAAATTTAGAAAACCAACTTATGCTTGCTTATGGGGAAAGGTGAGTTGGGGTGCTGCATAAAAACAGAGATTGAAATTAGCACAGATACCGTCCATAAGCCAAATATATAATAGACAAGACCTACACCTTGCTCAACGAAACGGACTCAACGCCTGGGAATATACCTGACAAGTAAGAATCTTAAAACCCATGGATTTATATGTCTCCATAAGGAAATCAAGCGTGTGAACAGCGGCCTAAACGCAACAGTGAAAATCCGATAAATCCCATTATCAAAATAAATTTCAAAACCAAAACACATTGACAGTGAAATAGAGAGCAGTTCTTAATTCATTCAGGGCTTGTGATGCAACCTGGATTTACCACATCTACACCCAGAGCTGGGTGAGACATAAGGCTGGACACTTCGGGCTGATAGCATTTGTGAGGTTCGGTGAGCAAACGCAGACCCTTTGAAGTCATACTGCATGGTACCCATTCCATGGTTCCCAGCTCTCCAGGTTTAAGGGATTCTTCCTTCAGCTAAAACATGCATGGGAAACGCAGAGTATTGTCCACCGAGTGATTGGGAAACGTTTTCAAATATATCTCAGTTTTCGAACCCTGGCACTCGGGTTCACCATTCCAGACACTTTACTAACATTCTCCCCACTTGGAGAGTCAGTGCCTTTAACCTCCTGTTTGGCACAGTTTGCAATTTCTACGCAAGATTAACAGGAATAGGGAGAACCAATGAGAGACTAGCTGTAGGTGTCTGCACGGGCAAATGGAACGCTCATTTCCCACCAGGAAGAGGAATTAACCAAAGGCTCAGCGTGCCCTGCCGGAAACAGATTAGGGCCTGAAGCAATCCTGCGGTTTTGCGGCCAGCTCACAAGAAAGCAAGTTGAGGAAACGAGCTCAGGTGCACTGTAATTCACAAACCTGCAGAGTTATGAATGACAGCTATCGTCCAAAAATGTATTGAAGTAAGTCTTCGAAGAGGACTTGAAAGCGGGGCAGAATTTCAGGAAAACGATTTCGGGGGTAGACTGGAATTGCACTTAAATCATAGGAAAAGAGGCAGAATGTCGACAATGATGCACTGGCCAAAAAGGGCGTATGCGTTTTTTTCCTGAATAAATTCAGGGAAAAACGCATACGCCATTTTTGGCCAAGCAAGCAAGCATGTAAATGAAATCTGCACTACAATGAAGTCTCACTGCCCCCCGGTCAAAAGGGCCATCTGGAAAAGTGTAAAATCCAGAAAGGCAGGACAGGTCATGGAGAACAGGGAGCCTTGTTATGCTGATGGGGGGGATGTAAATTGCAAACAGCCACTCTGGTGAAGTGTATGGGGTTTCCTGAAACACGTAGGAAACAAAGCAACAGAGCCTATGGCACTTCCACTTATGGTCCTATAGCTTAGGGAAATTAAAATCAAAAACACACAGCCACCCCAAAGTTTGGGACGGCTCTGTTTACAAGAACCTCGTCTACGGTACAAGTGAAATATCCCAGAATGTGAAAAATGGTTAAAGAAGTTGTGGTACGTACGTACAATGGAATATCACTCACCAATGAAATCTATGTCATCAGGCCCGTCGCGGCATATTGAGTGTATCCAGGTACGATGATTCTAAGTGAAATAAGTCACAGAGAAAATGAAACATCATAAGATATCACTAATACACGGAATGTAAACTTGGCTACACATTTACTGAATTACAAAACAGAACAGGGTCTCAAATTTAGAAAACCAACTTATGCTTGTTTATGGGGAAAGATGAGGTGGGGTGCTGCATAAAACCAGAGATAGAAATTAGCACACATACCTTTCCATAAGCCAAATATGTAGTAGTCAAGACCTACACCTTGCTCAACGAAATGGACTAAACACACCATATTCAAGTCCTAGGATTACATATGACTAGTAAGAATCTTCAAACCCATGGATTTATATGTCTCCGTAAGAGAATCAAGTGTGTGTACAGCTGCATGAATGCAGCAGAGAAAATCCGATAAATCCCATTATCAAAATAAACTACAAAAACAAACACAATGACAGTGAAATAGAGAGCAATTCTTAAATAATTCATTCAGGTCGTGTGATGCAACCTGGATTTACCACATCTACACCTAGAGCTGAGTGAGACATAAGGTTCGACACTTTGGGCTGATAGCATTGGTGAGGTTCGGTGAGAAAATGCAGGCCCTTTGAAGTCATACTGCATGGTACCCATTCCATGGGTACCACCTCTCCAGGTTTAAGGGATTCTTCCTTCAGGTAAAACACGCATGGGAAACCCAGAATATGGTCCACCGTGTGACCGGGAAACCTTTTTAAAGGTATCTCAGTTTTCGTCCCCTCATACTCGGTTTTACCATTCCAGACGCTTTACTAACTCTTTCCCCAATTGGAGAGTCAGTGCCTTTAACCTCCTGTTTGGCACAGTTTGGAATTTCTGCGCAAGATGAACAGGAATAGAGAGAACCAATGAGAGACTAGCTGTAGGTGTCTGCACGAGCAAATTTAACGCTCATTTCCCATCAGGAAGAGGAATTAGCCAAAGGCTCAACATGCCATGCCAGAACCAGATTAGGGCCTGAAGCAATCCTGCGGTTTTGCGGCCAGCTCACAAGAAAGCGAGTTGAAGAAAGGAGCTCAGGGGCACTGTAATTCACAAACCTGCAGAGTTATAAATGACAGCTATCGTCCAAAAATATATTGAAGTAAGGCTGCAAAGAGGACTTGAACGCGGGGCAGAATTCCAGGAATACGATTTCAGGAGGTAGATGGGAAGTCCTCTGAAAGTATAGGAGAAGAGGCAGAACTTCGACAATGATGCACTTGGTCAAAAAGGGCATATGCGTTTCTTCCAGGGCCCTCATTAAAGAGGGTAGGAGGCTCCCAGCATGCTTCAGTGGCCAACAGAGGGCCTACGTCGCCAAGGCGACGTGAGCCATCCAGGCAGGAGTGACCTCACATCAGAGCGCCCACCTCACAGAAGGGTAAGGAACCCAGTCATGATCAGACTCTCACCAGAGTGCCCACATAAGCAAGGGGCTGGGAATCAGGCACGAGTGTCCTCACACCCGTGGGGCCACATCATCGAAAGTTGAGGTACCCAGCACATGTGGCCTCAAACCAGAAGACCCACATCACCATGGGTCTCAGAGCGAGGCAGGCAGGATTAACCTCAAAACACATGGCCCATTGTATAAAGAGGTGAGGAATCCAGCAGTTGGAACATCCCAGCAGGCGGCCCAGAGCACCGAGGCTATGGGATCCAGGCAGTGATGAACTCACAACAGAGGGCCCTCATCGTGATACTGTAAGCAACCCAGCCGTTGTGACCTCAGAGCACAAGGCCCACATCCCCATGGGAAAGGGAACCAAGCAGGAGTGTCATCACACCAGTGGGCACACAACAGAAAATGTGGGGAGCCCAGCAGTTAGGGCCGGACGCCAGAGGGCCCTCATCACTGAGGAGAGGAGCCTCCCAGCAAGCTCCAACTGCTACCAGAGGGCCGACGTCCCCAATGCGGGGTGTGCCAGCCAGGCAGGAGTGACCTCAGAGCAGAGGGCCAACCACACAAAAGTGTGAGGAACCCAAAGAGGATCAGACTCTCACCAGAGGGCCCGCATCACCAAGGGAATGGAAACCAGGCAGGAGTGTCCTCACACCAGTGGGGCCACATCACCAAAATGTGACGGACCCAGCACACGTGGCCTCAAACTACAGGACACACATCACCAAGGGGCTGGGAGTGAGGCAGGCAAGAGAAGTCTCAAAACAGAGGGCCCATAGAAGGAAAAAGGTGAGGAATCCCGCAGTTGGAACCTCCCCGCAGGTGGCCAAGAGCAGCGAGGCTATGGGGTCCATGCCGGAGTGAACTCACACCAGAGGGCCCTCATCATGAAACTGAACAACGTACCATTGGGACCTCAGAGCAGAAGACCCACATTCCCATGGGGTTGGGATCCTGGCAGGAGTGTACTTGCACCAGAGGGCGCACATCAGAAAATTTTGGGAGCCCAGGAGTTAGGGTCTGACGCCAGAGGGCCCTCATTACCGAGGGGAGGAGACTCCCAGCAGGCACCACCTCCCAACTGAGGGCCCACGTCGCCAAGTTGACGTGTGCCAGCCAGGCAGGAGTGACCTCACAGCAGAGGGCCTACCTCACAGAAGGGTGAGGAACCCAGCCAGGATAAGACTCTCACCAGAGGGCCCACATCACCAAGGGGATCGGAACAAGGCAGGAGTGTCCTCACACCAGTGTGGCCACATTATAGAAAGGTGAGGAACCCAGCACATGTGGCCTAAACCAGAGGACCCACGTTTCCAAGGTGCTCCGAGTGAGGCAAGCAGGAGTAGCCTAACAACACAGGGCCCACAGAATAAAATATGTGAGGAATCCAGCAGTTTGAACCTCCCAGCAGGTGGCCCAGAGTATGGAGTCTATGGGATCCAGGCCACAGTGAACTCACAGCAGAGGGCCCACATCATGAAACTGTGAGCAACCCAGCCAGTGGGACGTCAGAGCAGAAGGCCCACATCCCCATGGGGTTGGGAACATGGCACGAGTGTCCTCGCACCACTTAGCACGTATCAGAAAATGTGGGTACCCAGCATTTAGGGCCTGACGCCAGAGGGCCCTCATCACCAAGGGGAGGAGGCTCCGAGCAGGCTCCAACTGCCACAAGAGGGCCGACATTGCCAAGGCGGGGTGTGCCAGCCAGGCAGGAGTGACCTCACAGCAGAGGGCCCACCTCACAGAAGTGGGAGGAACCCAGCCAGGATCAGACTCTCACCAGAGGGCCCACATCACCAAGGGGATAGGAACCAGACAGGTGTGTCCTCACACCAGTGGGGCCACATCATCGAAAGGTGAGGGACCCAGCACACGTGGCCTCAAACCAGAGGACACACATCACCAAGGGGCTGGGAGTGAGGCAGGCAGGAGGAGTCTTAAAACAGAGGGCCCATAGAAGGAAAAAGGTGAAGAATCCCGCAGTGGGAACCTCCCCGCAGGAGGCCAGGAGCAGCGAGTCTATGGGGTCCATGCCGGAGTGAACTCACACCAGAGGGCCCTCATCATGAAACTGAGCAACGTACCATTGGGACCTCAGAGCAGAAGACCCACATTCCCATGGGGTTGGGATCCTGGCAGGAGTGTACTCGCACCACAGGGCGCACATCAGAAAATTTTGGGAGCCCAGGAGTTAGGGTCTGACGCCAGAGGGCCCTCATTACGGAGGGGAGGAGACTCCCAGCAGGCACCAACTCCAAACTGAGGGCCCACGTCGCCAAGTTGACGTGTGCCAGCCAGGCAGGAGTGACCTCACAGCAGAGGGCCTACCTCACAGAAGGGTGAGGAACCCAGCCAGGATAAGACTCTCACCAGAGGGCCCACATCACCAAGGGGATCGGAACAAGGCAGGAGTGTCCTCACACCAGTGTGGCCACATTATAGAAAGGTGAGGAACCCAGCACATGTGGCCTAAACCAGAGGACCCACATTTCCAAGGTGCTCCGAGTGAGGCAGGCAGGAGTAGCCTAACAACACAGGGCCCACAGAATAAAAAATGTGAGGAATCCAGCAGTTTGAACCTCCCAGCAGGTGGCCCAGAGCATGGAGTCTATGGGATCCAGGCCACAGTGAACTCACAGCAGAGGGCCCACATCATGAAACTGTGAGCAACCCAGCCAGTGGGACCTCAGAGCAGAAGGCCCACATCCCCATGGGGATGGGAACCTCGCAGGAGTGTCCTCGCACAACTTAGCACGTATCAGAAAATGTGGGAACCCAGCAGTTATGGCCTGACGCCAGAGGGCCCTCATCACGGAGGAGAGGAGGCTACCAGCAGGTTCCAAATGCCACCAGAGGGCCGACGTCACCAAGGCAATGGGAGCAAGCCAGGCAGGAGTTACCTCACAGCAGAGGGCCCACCTCACAGAAGTGTGAGGAGCCCAAACAGGATCAGACTCTAACCAGAGCGCCCACATCACCAAGGGGATGGAAACCAGGCAGGAGTGTCCTCACACCACTGGGGCCACATCAACGAAAGGTGAGGAACACAGCACATGTGGCCCCAAACAAGGGGACACACATCACGAAAGGGCTGGGAGTGAGGCATGCAGGAGGAGACTCACAACAGAGCGCCCATAGAATAAAAAAGGTGAGGAACCCCACAGTTGGAAGCTCCAAGCAGGTGGCCCAGAGCACCGAGGCTATGGGATCCATGCCGGAGTGAACTCACAGCAGAGGGCCCACATTCTGACACTGTGAGCAACCCAGCCGTTGGGACCTCAGAGCAGAAAGCCCACATCCCCATGGGGATGGGAGCCTGGCTGGAGTGTACTCGCACGACAGGGCGCACATCAGAAAATTTTGGGAGCCCATGAGTTAGGGCCTGACGCCAGAGGGCCCTCATTACCGAGGGGAGGAGACTCCCAGCAGGCACCAACTCCCAACTGAGGGCCCACATCGCCAAGGTGACGTGTGCCAGCCAGGCAGGAGTGACCTCACATCAGAGGGCCCACCTCCCAGAAGTGTGAGGAATCCAGACAGGATCAGACTCTCACCAGAGGGCCCCCATCACCAAGGGGATGGGAACCAGGCAGGAGTGTCCTCACACCAGTGGGGCCACATCAATAAAGGTGAGGAAACCGGTACATGTGGCCTTAAACCAGAGGACCTACATCACAAATGGGCTGGGAGTGAGTCAGGAAGTAGGAGCATGAAAACACAGGACCCAAAGAATAAAAAAGGTAAGGAATCCAGCAGTAGGAACCTCCCAGCAGGCCGCTCAGAGCACAGAGTCTATGGGATCTAGGCCTGGGTGAACTAACACCAGAGAGCCAACATCATGAAACGGTGAACAACACAGGTGTTGGGACCTTAGAGCAGAAGGCCCACATGCCCATGGGGATGGGAACCTCGCAGGAGTGTCCTCGCACCACTTAGCACGTATCAGAAAATGTGGGTACCCAGCAGTTAGGGCCTGAGGCAAGAGGGCCCCGATCACCGAGGGGAGGTTCCCAGCAGGCTCCAACTGCCACAAGAGGGCCGATGTTGCCCAGGTGGGGTGTGCCAGCCAGGCAGGAGTGACCTCACAGCAGAGGGCCCCCCTCACAGAAGGGTGAGGAACCCAGCCAGGATCAGACTCTCACCAGAGGGCCCACATCATCAAGGGGATAGGAACCAGGCAGGAGTGTCCTCACACCAGTGGGGCCACATCATCGAAAGGCGAGGGACCCAGCATACATGGCCTCAAACCAGAGGACACACATCACCAAGGGGCTGGGAGTGAGGCAGGCAGGAGGAGTCTCAAAAGAGAGGGCCCATAGAAGAAAAAAGGTGAGGAATCCCGCAGTTGGAACCTCCCAGCAGGTGGCCAGGAGCAGTGAGGCTATGGGATCCAGGCCGCAGAGAACTCACAGCAGAGGGCCCTCATCATGAAACTGAGCAACCCACGGTTGGGACCTCAGAGCAGAAGGCCCACATTCCCATGGGGTTGGGAACCTGGCAGGAGTGTACTCGAACCACAGGGCGCATATCAGAAAATATTGGGAGCCCAGGAATTAGGGCCTGACGCAAGAGGGCCCTCATTACCGAGGGCAGGAGACACCCAGCAGGCACCAAATCCCATCAGAGAGCCGACGTCGCCAAGGCGGGGTGTGCCAGCCAGGCAGGAGTGACGTCAGAGAAGAGGGCCCACCTCACAGAAGTGTGAGGAACCCAACCAGGATCAGACTCTCACCGGATGGCCCACATCACCAAGGGGATGGGAACCAGGCAGGAGTGTCCTCACACCAGTGGGGTCACATCAGCCAAAGGTGAGGAACCCAGCACATGTGGCCTCAAACCACAGGACACACATCACCAAGGGGCTGGGAGTGAGGCAGGTGTCTGGAGGGGCACATTTAACTCTAATTTCCCACCAGGAAGTGGAATGAACCAAAGTCTCAGAGTGCCGTGCCGGACCCTGATTACGGCCTGAAGCAAACCTGCGGTTCTGTGGCCAGTTTTCAAGGAAACGAGTTAAGAAAGGAAATCACGGGCACTGTAATTCACAAACCTGCAGAGTTATAAATGACAGCTATTGGCAAAAATATATGGAAGTAAGTCTGCAAAGAGGACTTGAAAACGAGGCAGAATTGCAGGAATCATATTTCAGGAGGTAGATTGGAATTGCATTTAAAGCATGTGAAAAGCGGCAGATCTTTGACAGTGATGCACTTGGACAAAAGTGCGTAAACATTTTTTCCTGAGTATATTCAGGAAAAAACACATATGCCCTTTTTGGACAACCAAGCACTCGAGAAATGGAAATCCGCACTACAATGAAGTCTCATTTCCCATTCGTCAAAAGGGCCATCTGAAAAAAGTGTAAAAACCAGAAACACAGGACAGGCCATGGAGAACAGGGAGCCTTGTTATGCTGATGGGCGGGATGTAAATTGCCAACAGACACTCTGGAGATGTGTATGGTGTATCCTGAAATATCTGAAAAACAAAGCTACAGACCCTAGGGCACTTCCACTTTTGGGCCTATAGCTTCGGAAAATTAAAATCAACAAGACACAGCCAAAACAAAATTTAGGGCTGCTGTGTTTACAAGAACCTTGAGTCCAGTACAAATTAAATATCCCAGAAAGAAAAAAATGGATAAAGGAGTTGTGCTACTTACGTACAACGGAATATCACTCAGCAATGAAATCAATGTCATCAGGCCTGTAGCAGCAAATTGAGTGGATTTAAGTATGGAGATTCTAAGAGAAATAGGTCACACAGAGAAAGATAATTATCATAAGATATCACTAATAGAGAGAGTGTAAACTTGGCTACACATAAACTGAATTCCAAAACCGAACAGAGTCTCACATTTAGATAAAAACTTATGCTTGCTTAAGGGGAAAGTTGAGTTGGGGTGCTGTATAAAACCAGAGATTGAAATTAGCACACATACCGTTCCATAAGCCAAATATGTAATAGACAAGACCTACTCTTTGCTCAACGAAATAGACTCATCCATGGTGTATCACCTCACACCTGTTAGAATGGGCATCATCAGAAAATCTACAAACAACAAATGCTGGAAAGGGTGTGGAGATAAGGAACCCTCTTCCACTATTGTTGGGAATGTAAATTGATACAGTCACTGTGGAGAACATTATGGAGTTTCTTATAAAACTAAGAATAGAATTACCATGTGATACAGCAATCCCACTACTGGGCATATACCCAGACAAAACCATAAATCAAAAAGAGACATTCACCGCAATGTTCATTGCATCACTATTTACAATATCCAGGTAATGGAAGCAACCTAAATGCCCACAGACAGACGAATGCATAAAGATGTGGTACATATATAAAATGGAATATTACTAAGCCATAAAAAGGAATGAAATTGGGTCATTTGTAGAGACGTTGATGGATCTAGAGACTGTCATACAGAGTGAAGTAAGGCAGAAAGAGAAAAACAAATCTTGTCTATTAATGCATATATGTGGAACCTAGAAAAATTGTACAGATGAACCGTTTTGCAAGGCAGAAATAGAGCAACAGATGTAGACAACAAACGTATGGACACCAAGGGGGGAAAGCTGTTGGGGGGTGGTGGTGGGAGGAGTTGAGAGATTGGGATTGGCATGTATACATTTATATGTATAAAATAGATAACCAAAAAGAACCTGCTGTATAAAAAAATAAAATAAAGTTCAAATTACAAAAAGTAAAACAGAAAAAATATTCTTCCCTTCACATACATGTATTTATATGAATAAATTATTTCCATGCTTATATCTGTAAATACAAAAAAGAGGAATAAAATCTACCTTGAACCAAAAATGAAAAAAAGAAAAAAAAACAGAACCCACCAGTTACACAGAGGAAAACCGTATCAGGGCACTTGCTCCAGTTGTAAACAATTCTGAAGTTGGTCAGTGGTGGGGAATCATCTCCCATTCAGCCAGCAGGCCCCACGCAACAAGCGTCCTCATTGCAAAGCTGGGGGCCCGTGCCGAGGCATCTGTGAGTAAACGTGGGCTGAGCCCCAGGCCAGCTGCTGCTGAAATGTTCCCACCCTTCCCAGGTAAAACACCTGAATATATACAAGGACTTGAAAGCCTAGAGGAAGGGCCATGGAGCCACATGAGTGACAGCATGCCAGCCGACTTGGTGCCTGCAGGCCAGACAGGATGGTCCTGGCCCTGGGTGCTCTTCTGGAAGCTTTCCATTTCCCTGCCTGAGATACCCCTGCTGTCCCGGCCCCCACTGCTTTCTTCCTCACTCACCTCTGCCCAGGGAGAAATTCCAGCGGCAGGTATGGGTGACACATCCTCTTTAGCAGGTGGCATCTTGTCAACTGCTGCAGAAAGTCCAGCAGAGCCCCACTCACACTGGGCCACCCACAAAGCCGTGGCCTCTCACTCCCTCCCACCAGTCCAGCCCCAAGACTGCTGACAGGGCAGAGAAAATGGCGTCAGGCACAGCTGCAGGGGCTCTTGCTGCCTGGAGCGGTGTTTATATTGATCTGAACCCAGACACACCTGGGGAGGGCTGGCCGGCACGGTCGGGCTTCCCAGGCCAGCCAATAATCACCCCTCAGGGGCTAACAGTTGCAGAAACTGGAATTTGCTGAATCGGCCAGGTCCAAGGAAAAGGTGTGGGCTCCTGAGAGTCAGGATAGACAAGGGGCTGCAGCTCTGGCTTGTTGTCTAATTATATTATCTGGCCCATGAGTGGGAGACAACTTCAAGAAAACCCTCTCCTAATGAGAAGTACCCAGGAGTCAGGGAGAGCAGGGTTGGGTGGTGGGTGGAGACAGAGGCCTGGTGCCCCGGGTGCAGTGGAAATCTCTGGAAGACCAGGTGGAGGGAGGCCACACAGAGTGATGCCCAGGGTCACAGACCTGTCGGAGCTGCTGTTTGTTAGTTCAAGTCCTGCTCTGAGGTGCTCTGTGTCAGATCTGAGTGACAGGTGAGCTGGGAGTGCTCTGAAATGAGGGCGATGTGCATGGCTCCTGTGTGCCCAGCCCTGCCACGGTACCTGCAAGGGTAGCTCTGTATCCTGGGAGGGGCCTGACCACGAGAGCCCCATGGGCTGCAGGGGAACCTGCCCAGGGATCCCCATATCCTGGGAGGGGCCTGAACACGAGAGCCCCGTGGGCTGGGGTGGGGGTGGGGTACCTGCCCAGGTGAGCTCCATATCCTGGGATTGGCCTGACCTCGAGAGCCCCATGGGCTGCTGGAGTCCTGGTAAAGGATGTCAGGACAGTCAGTGAAGCCACCGAGGATAGACCTCCAGTAGTTCCTAAACCCTACACCCTGCTGGTCATTCTACTAACCACCAGGACATGGTATTCTGTATTAGTCTTCAATGAAGCCTTCTTTTGTATTCTATTAGTCCCAGAGTCACAAGAAATTTTGGCTTGTGAGTGGCAGGACTCAACATACAACTAAAACAATACTTCCGGGCCGTCTTGCCGCAAGGGTTCAAAAATTCCCACACCATCTTTGGGGAAAGCTCAGCTAAAGACCTAAAAGCTCTACCTCTGGAAAAGGAAACACTCCTTCAATATGCAGACGACATTCTGATCGCCAGCCCTACTAAGGAGACATCTGAACTACCAAGCCAATAAAGGATACAAGTTGTCCAAGCAAAAGCTCAAATATCACAGACTACAGTGACCTGCGTGGGCTGCATTCTCACAGAAGGTCGGAGAAGCCCATCCCAGGAAAGGGAAGAAACAATTTACAGCCTTACCCATTTCTACAACTAGAAGACAGCTTAGGGGTTCCTGGGGAGGCCAGGGTTTGCTGCTTCTGGATCCCTAACTACAGTCTACTAGCTGGGCCTCTATATGAAACACTGAAAGGAAAAGATGATGATCCTTTTGAATAGAATCCAGAAGTGGCCTTTCAAGAATGGAAAGAGCAGTCAATTCAGACCCTTGCCCTGGAACTCCCTAATTTAGCTAAACCCTTTGACATTTACATTCCTAGTGAAATTTGAAAGGCCATTGGAGTATTAGTGCAAATACTGGGACCACTTGAAATGGAACAATGCAAGAATGCCATCCAGGTAGGATAAACTATGGTCACCAAGGGGCTTGGCCCACCGCCACATCTGGCCAAGATACTGGCGGTATCTGAAAACGTGGAAATCAGCAGCCCAAAAGGCCACCTCCCTCCTAAGGGAAAAGGACCCCACGTGGTGAACCGAACCCCCAACCATGCCCTGAAGTCACAGGGTTTGCTCCGTGGGCACACTGACCTCGAGTGAGAAGGCCCTCCAACTCCAACATCCAGAGAGATAACCGGGGGCAACAGGGCACCATGACGACTCGTGTGACCATCACTTGACCTGGAGTTTCTCTCATAAAACAACAAGAGTGTGTCCCAAAAGAGTAGACTACTGCTTGCAGGACTTACTGCACCCAGAGGGGAGGTAATAATCTTGGCGGGGGAACCGTATATCAAGCTGTCACCATAGAAAAGCCTACAGACACTGTGATGATGGTGGCCAATAAGACCGGCTGGACTCCTGTTTACTTCAAAAGGCTGTTGACTCAGTGGCCATCATGGTCCTTCATCACCACTGACCCTGGACTGTCTGGGAGCTGAGCGGGCAGGGTCCTGACACCTGGTGCTGTTTTTATGTTAATTCTGGGGCCTAATAGAAGAAAGCGCAGACTACTGGTCAGAGCATCTAGGCTGGCAGAAACGGTCAGCTAAAGGTGGCTGAACAAATGTGGGGCAGGGTGAAACTGGACCTCACAGCGTCACTGCACATCTCCTTCCTGGACCCTTAAAGGTCATTAGAATCTATAACACTTCCAATACTGGTGCTCAGGCAGACGAGCAGGGAGGCAGGAGGCCTGGGGACAATCAACGTCACCTGGAGGCTGCTGGGGAGAAATTCTGACCCTTGCCTATGAGTATGAGGGCTTCTAACTCAGCACTCAGCAGTTAAAGAAGAAGGGTCTGCACCCTCAGCACTCTAAGAATGAGGAAGGGGACAAAAGGCAGAAGAGGGGTTTGTCCCAGGCAAAGCCCCTTAAAAATCCCTGGGAGATAAAAATAGAATCTGGGCAATAAAATAAAGTCTAACCTTTTTTATCCTTTGTGCTTTGTCTAATTTCACGTGCTCCTAGGGTCCCGCATACAGAGGTTCAACAGCCGGCACTTCAGACCAGATTTCCTAGTGCAGAATGGCTGGGTCGACACCTCAGCTCCTGGGGCACAGTGCAGACTCCGTGATATAGAGCCTGAGCTGCAGCCAACCGGGCCCTCGAGAGCTCCGCCCCCTCCCTCCCACTGACTCTGACAGGATCTCTACACAGCAGCCCAGCCCACAGCCCACAGGGTAGCACATGCTCTCACCTCTCCATTCTCTGATCAAAATATAAAGTTTCCTTTGCTTCTGAACCAAACTCAGTCTCGATCTGTTGGCTCCAATGACACTGGGCAGGGGGACACTTGTTGGGGTCCACTCTGGAGGATCAATAACAGAAATTGAGAACATTGTAACTTCAGTGAACAGATGTGTGAGCCAAACTGTAATTAACATAGAACAGTGTATAAGGCTCGGGTAAAATAAGATGTTTCTAACACTTCCATTTGATATTTCCATCACTTTATTATAAGCAAGTTCAGTGAAAAGGTTTGTCTTATTTGTCAGGTCAATATTAGAGAAACGAAGTGATTTCTTTCCAAGGATGTACATCTAATAATCTTGGTTAAAGCTTCAATCTTGTTTTAAATGCTTTTCCATTGAAAATGATACCTCTCTTTCAGCTCCCCCATTTCTGAGAAGTATAAAATCTTATAATTTATTATTACCAAAGGGGAAAGGTGGGAGGAGGGATAAATTAACCGTTTGGGATTAACACATACACACTGCTATGTATAAAATCGATCATCAACAAGGAACTACTGTATAGCACAGGGAACTACACTCAATATTTTGCAATAACCTATAAGGGGAAATAATCTGAAAAAGAATAGATATTTTTATTGACATCATCTATCAATGACAGTTAAAATGGAACCTAAGGGAAGCCGGTGGTGAGTGCTTCTGACCAGGAAGACTTCAATCATCTAAAGTTTGGACTCTGCCTACTTCCCAAGGCCCTTAATGAACATATGTGTAGCCGTAGCTTAAAACATTCCCCACTTTGGGTTGCGGAGAGACACTGATTTTGAAAAAGCCCTGGTGTTCTCCTCACATGAATGGGACGCTTCCTACAGCTAAAACATGCCTGTCACACCCAGAGGATGGTATACCGTCTGATCGGGAAGAGTTTGGAAAAGGCATCTCATCTCCTCATCTCCTGGTGCTCGGGTTCACCCCTCCAGCTTCTTTACGAACAGTCTCCCCACTTGGAGATGTCAGCACTGTCAACATCCTGTTGCATACAGTTTGGAATTTGTCCAGAGGATGAAGCGGAAGGAGGAGGAACAATGAGAGACAAGTCCTAGGTGTTCGGACAGGCACATGTCACTCTAATTTCCAATCAGAAAGACGAATTGACCAAAGGCTAGGGTTGCCCATGGAAACAGAATAGGGCTTGAGGAAATCCCGCTGCTTTGTGGTCAGTTCCCATAAACACAAGTTGAAAAATGGGACTCACGGGCACTAAAATTCACGAAACTGCAGAGATGAAAATATCTATCACTGAAAAATGTCTTGAGGAAAGTCAGAGAAAAGGACTTGTAAGCAACGGAGAATGGCAGGAAAGGGATTGCAAGAGGTAGGAAGGACTCGCCATTAAGCACAAGAAAAGGGGCTGAACATTGCCAACATTGCAGTTGGCCAAAAAGGGTGTATGCGTCTTTTTCTGTATATATTCAAGAACAGGGCATACACTTTTTTAGCCAACCAAACAGGTGGGCACTGGAAATCAATACTACAAAACATATCACTTCGCATCAGTCAGAAGAGCCGTCCTCATAAAGTGTAAACACCAGAAATGCAGGGCAGGGCAAGGAGAAAAGGGAGCCCTGTGAGGCTTATAGTGGAAATGTATATTGCCAACGGTCACTCTAGAGAAGTGTATTTTGTTTACTAAAGCATCTAAAAAATGAGCTACAGAGCACAGGGCCTTTGCACTCATGGACGTATATCTTGGGAAAAACAAAAATCGAGAGGACACAGGCACCCCAAGGTATACCGCCTCTCTGTTTAAAAGATCCTCGACTAGGATATAAATTATATGTCTCTGGAGAGAGAAAATGGATAGAGATGTGGCATTTATGTAGAGTGGAATATTACTCAGCCAGGAAATCAATGAAATATGGCCATGTGTAACAACTACACAGGAGTGACATATGATCACTCAAAGTCACATAATATAAAAACAAAAAGACATACGATATCACTAATACATGGAATGTAAACGTGACTACAAATGAACTGAATTATAAAACAGAACGGTGTCTCAAATTTAGAAAACCAACTTATGCTTGCTCAAGGATAAAGGTGAGTTGGGGTGCTGCATAAAACCAGAGATTGAAATTAGCACAGATACCGTTCCATAAGCCAAATATGGAATAGAAAAAACCTACTCCTTGGTCAATGAAATGGACTCAACACCACATTTTCAGCACCTAGGAATATACCGGATGAGTAAGAGTCTTAATACCTATGGATTTATATGTCTGCATAATAGAATCAAGCATGGGTACAGCGGAATACACGCAGCAGTGAAAATCAGCTAAATCCTATTATCAAAATAAATTTCAAAAACAAAACACAATGGCAGTGAAATAGAGAGCAATTCTTAAATAATTCATTCAGGGTTTGTGATGCAACCTGGATGTACCACATTTACACCCAGAGCTGGGTGAGACATAAGGCTGGATACTTTGCGCTGATAGCATTGGTGAGGTTCAGTGAGCAAATGCAGACCCTTTGAAGCCATACTGCATGGTACCCATTCCATGGGTCCCAACTCTCCAGGTTTAAGGGATTCTTCCTTCAGCTAAACATGCATGGGAAACCCAGAGTGTGGTCCACCGTGTGACCGGGAAACGTTTCTAAATGCATCTCAGTTTTCGTCCCCTGGTACTCGGGTTCACCATTCCAGACGCTTTATTAACACTCTCCCCACTTGGAGAGTCAGTGCCTTTAACCTCCTGTTGGGCACAGTTTGCAATTTCTGCGCAAGATGAACAGGAATAGGGAGAACCAATGAGAGACTAGCTGTAGGTGTCTGCACGGGCAAATTTAACGCTCATTTACCACCAGGAAGAGGAATTAACCAAAGGCTCAGTGTGCCGTGCTGGAACCAGATTAGGGCCTGAAGCAATCCAGCGGTTTTGCGGCCAGCTTACAAGAAAGCATGTTGAAGAAAGGAGCTCAGCGGCACTGTCATTCACAAACCTGCAGAGTTATATATGACAACTATCGTCCAAAAATATATTGAAGTAAGGCTGCAAAGAGGACTGAAAATGGGGCAGAATTGCACGAAAACGATATCAAGGGGTAGACTGGAATTGCATTTAAAGCATAGGAAAAGAGGCAGAACGTCGACAATGATGCACTTGGCCAAAAAGGGCGTATGCGTTTTTTCCTGAATATATTCAGGAAAAAACGCATATGCCACTTTTTGGCCAACCAAGCAAGCATGTTAAAGAAATCTGCACTACAATGAAGTCTCACTGCCCCCTGGTCAAAAGGGCCATCTGAAAAATGTGTAAAATCCAGAAAGGCAGCACAGGCCATGGAGAACAGGGAGCCTTGTTATGCTGATGGGCGGGATGTAAATTGCCAACAGCCACTCTGGAGAAGTGTATGGTGTTTCCTGGAACACCTGAAAAACAAAGCAACGGAGCCTAAGGCACTTCCACTTATGGTCCTATAGCTTAGGGAAATTAAAATAAAATACACACAGCCACCGCAAAGTTTCAGACGGCTCTGTTTACAAGAACCTCGTCTACGGTACAAGTTAAACATCCCAGAATGTGAAAAATAGATAAAGAAGTTGTGGTACGTACGTTCAATGGAATATCACTCAGCAATGAAATCTATGTCATCAGGCCCGTCGCGGCATAATGAGTGGATTCAGGTACGATTATTCTACGTGAAATAAGTCACACAGAAAATGAAACATCATAAGATATCACTAATACAAGGAATGTAAACTTGGCTACACATGAACTGAATTACAAAACAGAACAGGGTCTCAAATTTAGAAAACCAACTTATGCTTGCTTAAGGGGAAAGGTAAGTTGGGGTGCTTCATAAAACCAAAGATAGAAATTAGCACAGATACGTTTCCATAAGCCAAATATATAATAGTCAAGACCTACCCCTTGCTCAACGAAATGGACTAAACACCACATATACAAATCCTAGGAATACAACTGACTAGTAAGAATCTTCAAACCCATGGATTTATATGTCTCCGTAAGAGAATGAAACGTGTGTACAGTGGCATGAATGCAGCAGAGAAAATCCGATAAATCCCATTATCAAAATGAATTACAAAAACAAAACACAATGACACTGAAATAGAGAGCAATTCTTAAATAATTCATTCAGGGCTTGTAATGCAACCTGGATTTACCACATCTACACCCAGAGCTGAGTGAGGCATAAGGTTGGACACATCGGGCTGATAGCGTTGGTGAGGTTCGATGAGCAAATGCAGACCCTTTGAAGTCATACTGCATGGTACCCATTCCATGGGTCCCAACTCTCCAGGATTACGGGATTCTTCCTTCACCTAAAACATGCATCTGAATCCCAGAGTATGGTCCACCGTGTGACTGAGAAACGATTTTAAATACCTCTCAGGTTTTGTCCCCTGGTACTCGGGTTCACCATTCCAGACGCTTTACTAACTCTCTACCCACTTGGAGAGTCAGTGCCTTTAACCTCCTGTTTGGCACATTTGCAATATCTGCACAAGATGAAGAGGAATAGGGAGAACCAATGAGAGACTAGCTGTAGGTGTCTGCACGGGCAAATTGAATGCTCATTTCCCACCAGAAAAAGGAATTTACCAAAGGCTCAGCATGCTGTGCGGAAACCAGATTTGGGCCTGAAGCAATCCTGCGGTTTTGCGGCCAGCTCACAAGAAAGCGAGTTGAAGAAAGGAGCTCAGGGACACTGTAATTAACAAACCTGCAGAGTTATAAATGGCAGGTATCATACAAAAATATATTGAAATAAGGCTGCGAAGAGGACTTGAAAGCGGGGCAGAATTCCAGGAATATGATTTCAGGAGGTAGACGGGAAGTGCTCTGAAAGCATAGGAGAAGAGGCAGATCCTCGACAATGATGCACTTGGTCAAAAAGTGTATATGCGTTTTTTCAGGGCCCTCATTAAAGAGGGTAGGGGGCTCCCAGCATGCTTTCGTGGCCAACAGAGGGCCCACATCGCCAAGGTGACGTGAGCCAGCCAGGCAGGAGTGACCTCACATCAGAGGGCCCACCTCACAGAAGGGTAAGGAACCCAGCCATTATCACACTCTCACCAGAGGGCCCACATCAGCAAGAGGCTGGGAACAAGGCAGGAGTGTCTTCACACCCATGGGGCCACATCATCGCAAGTTGAGGTAACCAGCACATGTGGCCTCAAACCAGAGGACCCACATCTCCATGGGTCTCGGAGCGAGGCAGGCAGGATGAACCTCAAAACACGTGGCCCATTGTATAAAAAAGGTGAGGAATCCAGCAGTTGGAACATCCCAGCAGGCAGCCCAGATCACCGAGGCTATGGGATCCAGGCAATGATGAACTCACAACAGAGGGCCCTCATCATGAAACTGTGAGCAACCTAGCCATTGTGACCTCAGAGCACAAGGCCCACATCCCCATGGGGAAGTGAACCAAGCAGGAGTGTCATCGCACCAGTGG
The DNA here is from genome assembly GCF_059928025.1 of Delphinapterus leucas. Taxonomy (NCBI): domain Eukaryota; kingdom Metazoa; phylum Chordata; class Mammalia; order Artiodactyla; family Monodontidae; genus Delphinapterus; species Delphinapterus leucas. The sequence goes on from NW_028322292.1 coordinate 685,614, forward strand.
GCACACATCAGAAAATATGGGGAGCCCAGCAGTTAGGGCCTGACGCCAGAGGGCCCTCATCACCGAGGAGAGGAGGCTCCCAGCAGGCTCCAACTGCTACAAGAGGGCCAATGTCGCCAATGCGGCGTGTGCCAGCCAGGCAGGAGTGACCTCAGAGCAGAGGGCCAACCTCAAAAAAGTGTGAGGAACCCAAAGAGGATTAGACTCTCACCAGAGGGCCCACATCACCAAGAGGATCAGAACCAGGCAGGACTGTCTTCACACCAGTGTGACCACATCATAGAAAGGTGAGGAACCCAGCACATGTGGCCTAAACCAGAGGACCCACATCTCCAAGGGGCTCGGAGTGAGGCAGGCAGGAGGAGTCTCAAAACAGAGGGCCCATAGAAGAAAAAAGGTGAGGAATACCGCAGTTGGAACCTCCCCACAGGCGGCCAGGAGCAGCGAGGCTATGGGATCCAGGCCGGAGTGAACTCACACCAGAGGGCCCTCATCATGAAACTGAGCCACCCACCGTTGGGACCTCAGAGCAGAAGGCCCATATTCCCATGGGGTTGGAAACCTGGCAGGAGTGTACTCACACCACAGGGCGCACATCAGAAAATTTTGGGAGCCCAGGAGTTAGAGCCTGACGCCAGAGGGCCCTCATTACCGAGGGGTGGAGACTCCCAGCAGGCACCAACTCCCAACTGAGGGCCCACGTCACCAAGGTGACGTGTGCCAGCCAGGCAGGAGTGACCTCACAGCAGAGGGCCTACCTCACAGAAGGGTGAGGAAACCAGCCAGGATAAGACTCTCACCAGAGAGCCCACATCACCAAGGGGACCGGAACAAGGCAGGAGTGTCCTCACACCAGTGTGGCCACATTATAGAAAGGTGAGGAACCCAGCACATGTGGCCTAAACCAGAGGACCCACATTTCCAAGGTGCTCCGAGTGAGGCAGGCAGGAGTAGCCTAACAACACAGGGCCCACAGAATAAAAAATGTGAGGAATCCAGCAGTTGGAACCTCCCAGCAGGTGGCCCAGAGTATGGAGTCTATGGGATCCAGGCCACAATGAACTCACAGCAGAGGGCTCACATCATGACACTGTGAGCAACCCAGCCGGTGGGACCTCAGAGCAGAAGGCCCACATCCCCATGGGGATGGGACCCTGGCAGGAGTGTACTCGCACGACAGGGCACATATCAGAAAATTTTGGGAGCCCATGAGTTAGGGCCTGACGCCAGAGGGCCCTCATTACCGAGGGGAGGAGACTCCCAGCAGGCACCAACTCGCAACTGAGGGCCCACATCGCCAAGGTGATGTGTGCCAGCCAGGCAGGAGTGACCTCACAGCAGAGGGCCCACCTCCCAGAAGTGTGAGGAATCCAGCCAGGATCAGACTCTCACCAGAGGGCCCCCATCACCAAGGGGATGGGAACCAGGCAGGAGTGTCCTCACACCAGTGGGACCACATCAATAAAGGTGAGGAAACCGGCACAGGTGGCCTCAAACCAGAGGACCTACATCACAAAGGGGCTGGGAGTGAGTCAGGAAGGAGGAGCATGAAAACACAGGACCCAAAGAATAAAATTGGTAAGGAATCCAGCAGTAGGAACCTCCCAGCAGGCGGCTCAGAGCACAGAGTCTATGGGATCTAGGCCTGAGTGAACTAACACCAGAGAGCCAACATCCTGAAACTGTGAACAACACAGGTGTTGGGACCATAGAGCAGAAGGCCCACATGCCCATGGGGATGGGAACCTGGCAGGAGTGCCCTCGCACCACTTAGCACGTATCAGAAAATGTGGGAACCCAGCAGTTAGGGCCTGATGCCAGAGGGCCTCATCACTGAGGGGAGGAGGCTCCCAGCAGGCTCCAACTGCCACCAGAGGGCCGACGTCGCCAAGGCGGGGTGTGTCAGCCAGGCAGGAGTGACCTCAGAGAAGAGGGCTCACCTCACAGAAGTGTGAGGAGCCCAACCAGAATCAGACTCTCACTGGAGGGCTCACATCACCAAGGGGATGGGAACCAGGCAGGAGTGTCCGCACACCAGTGGGGCCACATCTGCGAAAGGTGAGGAACCCAGCACATGTGGCCTCAAACCAGAGGACACACATCACCAAGGGGCTGGGAGTGAGGCAGGTGTCTGGAGGGGCACATTTAACTCTAATTTCCCACCAGGAAGAGGAATTAACCAAAGGCTCAGAGTGCCGTGCGGGACCCTGATTACGGCCTGAAGCAAACCTGCGGTTCTGTGGCCAGCTTTCAAGGAAACGAATTAAGAAAGGAAATCACAGGCACTGTAATTCACAAACCTGCAGAGTTATAAATGACAGCTATTGGCAAAAAATATATTGAAGTAAGTCTGCACAGAGGACTTGAAAACGAGGCAGAATTGCAGGAATCATATTTCAGGAGGTAGATTGGAATTGCATTTAAAGCATGTGAAAAGCGGCAGATCTTTGACAGTGATGCACTTGGACAAAAAGTGCGTATACATTCTTTCCTGAATATATTCAGGAAAAAAACGCATATGCCCTTTGTGGCCAACCAAGAATTCGAGCAATGGAAATCCGCACTACAATGAACTCTCATTTCCCATTCGTCAAAAGAGCCATCTGAAAAAAGTGTAAAACCCAGAAACACAGGACAGGCCATGGAGAACAGGGAGCCTTGTTATGCTGATGGACGGGATGTAAATTGCCAACAGACACTCTGGTGATGTTTATGGTGTATGCTGAAACATCTAAAAAACAAAGCTACAGAGCCTAGGGCACTTCCACTTTTGGCCCTATAGCTTAGGAAAATTAAAATCAACAAGACACAGCCAACACAACATCCAGGGCTGCTGTGTTTACAAGAACCTCGAGTCCAGTACAAATTAAATATCCCAGAAAGAAAAAAATGGATAAAGGAGTTGTGCTACTTACGTACAACAGAATATCACTCAGCAATGAAATCAATGTCATCAGGCCTGTAGCAGCAAATTGAGTGGATTTAAGTATGATGATTCTAAGAGAAATATGTCACACAGAGAAAGATAATTATCATAAGATATCACAAATAGAGGGAGTGTAAACTTGGCTACACATAAACTGAATTACAATACCGAACAGAGTCTCACATTTAGATAAAAACTTATGCTTGCTTAAGGGGAAAGTTGAGTTGGGGTGCTGTATAAAACCAGAGATTGAAATGAGCACACATACCGTTCCATAAGCCAAATATGTAATAGACAAGACCTACTCTTTGCTCAACGAAATAGACTCATCCATGGTGTATCAGCTCACACCTGTTAGAATGGGCATCATCAGAAAATCTACAAACAACAAATGCTGGAAAGGGTGCAGAGATAAGGAAACCTCTTCCACTATTGTTGGGAATGTAAATTGATGCAGTCACTGTGGAGAACATTATGGAGTTTCTTATAAAACTAAGAATAGAATTACCATATAATACAGCAATGCCACTACTGGGCATATACCCAGACAAAACCGTAAATCGAAAAGAGACATTCACCGCAATGTTCATTGCATCACTATTTACAATATCCAGGTAATGGAAGCAACCTAAATGCCCACAGACAGACGAATGTATAAAGATGTGGTACATATATAAAATGGAATATTACTAAGCCATAAAAAGGAATGAAATTGGGTCATTTGTAGAGACGTTGATGGATCTAGAGACTGTCATACAGAGTGAAGTAAGTCAGAAAGAGAAAAACAAATCCTGTATATAAATGCATATATGTGGAACCTAGAAAAGTTGTACAGATGAACCGTTTTGCAAGGCAGAAATAGAGGAACAGATGTAGACAACAAACGTATGGACACCAAGGGGGGAAAGCTGTTGGGGGGGTGGTGGTGGGAGGAGTTGAGAGATTGGGATTGGCATGTACACATTTCTATGTATAAAATAGGTAACCAAAAAGAACCTGCTGTATAAAAAGTAAAATAAAATTCAAAAGTAAAAAAAGTAAAACAGAAAAAATATTCTTCCCTTCACATACATGTATTTATATGAATAAATTATTTCCATGCTTATATCTGTAAATACAAAAAAGAGGAATAAAATCTACCTTGAACCAAGAACGAAAAAACGAAAAAAAACCAGAACCCACCAGTTACACAGAGGAAAACCGTATCAGGGCACTTGCTCCAGTTGTAAACAATTCTGAAGTTGGTCAGTGGTGGGGAATCATCTCCCATTCAGCCAGCATGCCCCACGCAACAAGCGTCCTCATTGCAAAGCTGGGGGCCCGTGCCGAGGCATCTGTGAGTAAACGTGGGCCGAGCCCCAGGCCAGCTGCTGCTGAAATGTTCCCACCCTTCCTAGGTAAAACACCTGAATATGTACAAGGACTTGAAAGCCTAGAGGAAGGGCCATGGAGCCACATGAGCGACAGCATGCCAGCCGACTTGGTGCCTGCAGGCCAGACAGGATGGTCCTGGCCCTGGGTGATCTACTGGAAGCTTTCCATTTCCCTGCCTGAGATACCCCTCCTGTCCCGGCCCCCACTGCTTTCTTCCTTACTCACCTCTGCCCAGGGAGAAATTCCAGCGGCAGGTATGGGTGACACATCCTCTTCTTTAGCAGGTGGCATCTTGGCAACTGCTGCAGAAAGTCCAGCAGAGCCCCACTCACACTGGGCCACCCACAAAGCCGTGGCCTCTCACTCCCTCCCACCAGTCCAGCCCCGAGACTGCTGACAGGGCAGAGAAAATGGCGTCAGGCACAGCTGCAGGTGCTCTTGCTGCCTGGAGTGGTGTTTATATTGATCTCAACCCAGGCACACCTGGGGAGGGCTGGCCGGCACGGTCAGGCTTCCCAGGCCAGCCAATAATCACCCCTCAGGGGCTCACAGTTGCAGAAACTGGAACTTGCTGAATCGGCCAGGTCCAAGGAATAGGTGTGGGCTCCTGAGAGTCAGGATAGACAAGGGGCTGCAGCTCTGGCTTGTTGTCTAATTATATTATCTGGCCCATGAGTGGGAGACAACTTCAAGAAAACCCTCTCCTAATGAGAAGTACCCAGGAGTCAGGGAGAGCAGGGTTGGGTGGTGGGTGGAGACAGAGGCCTGGTGCCCCGGGTGCAGTGGAAATCTCTGGAAGACCAGGTGGAGGGAGGCCACACAGAGTGATGCCCATGGTCACAGACCTGTCGGAGCTGCTGTTTGTTAGTTCAAGTCCTGCTCTGAGGTGCTCTGTGTCAGATCTGAGTGACAGGTGAGCTGGGAGTGCTCTGAAATGAGGGCGATGTGCATGGCTCCTGTGTGCCCAGCCCTGCCATGGTACCTGCAAGGGTAGCTCTGTATCCTGGGAGGGGCCTGACCACGAGAGCCCCATGGGCTGCAGGGGAACCTGCCCAGGGTTCCCCATATCCTGGGAGGGGCCTGAACACGAGAGCCCGGTGGGCTGGGGTGGGGGTGGTGTACCTGCCCAGGTGAGCTCCATATCCTGGGATTGGCCTGACCTCGAGAGCCCCATGGGCTGCTGGAGTCCTGGTAAAGGATGTCAGGACAGTCAGTGAAGCCACCGAGGATAGACCTCCAGTAGTTCCTAAACCCTACACCCTGCTGGTCATTCTACTAACCACCAGGACATGGTATTCTGTATTAGTCTTCAATGAAGCCTTATTTTGTATTCTATTAGTCCCAGAGTCACAAGAAATTTTGGCTTGTGAGTGGCAGGACTCAACATACAACTAAAACAATACTTCCGGGCCGTCTTGCCACAAGGGTTCAAAAATTCCCACACCATCTTTGGGGAAAGCTCAGCTAAAGACCTAAAAGCTCTACCTCTGGAAAAGGAAACACTCCTTCAATATGCAGACGACATTCTGATCGCCAGCCCTACTAAGGAGACATCTGAACTACCAAGCCAATAAAGGATACAAGTTGTCCAAGCAAAAGCTCAAATATCACAGACTACAGTGACCTGCGTGGGCTGCATTCTCACAGAAGGTCGGAGAAGCCCATCCCAGGAAAGGGAAGAAACAATTTACAGCCTTACCCATTTCTACAACTAGAAGACAGCTTAGGGGTTCCTGGGGAGGCCAGGGTTTGCTGCTTCTGGATCCCTAACTACAGTCTACTAGCTGGGCCTCTATATGAAACACTGAAAGGAAAAGATGATGATCCTTTTGAATAGAATCCAGAAGTGGCCTTTCAAGAATGGAAAGAGCAGCCAATTCAGACCCTTGCCCTGGAACTCCCTAATTTAGCTAAACCCTTTGACATTTACATTCCTAGTGAAATTTGAAAGACCATTGGAGTATTAGTGCAAATACTGGGACCACTTGAAATGGAACAATGCAAGAATGCCATCCAGGTAGGATAAACTATGGTCACCAAGGGGCTTGGCCCACCGCCACATCTGGCCAAGATACTGGCGGTATCTGAAAACGTGGAAATCAGCAGCCCAAAAGGCCACCTCCCTCCTAAGGGAAAAGGACCCCACGTGGTGAACCGAACCCCCAACCATGCCCTGAAGTCACAGGGTTTGCTCCGTGGGCACACTGACCTCGAGTGAGAAGGCCCTCCAACTCCAACATCCAGAGAGATAACCGGGGGCAACAGGGCACCATGACGACTCGTGTGACCATCACTTGACCTGGAGTTTCTCTCATAAAACAACAAGAGTGTGTCCCAAAAGAGTAGACTACTGCTTGCAGGACTTACTGCACCCAGAGGGGAGGTAATAATCTTGGCGGGGGAACCGTATATCAAGCTGTCACCATAGAAAAGCCTACAGACACTGTGATGATGGTGGCCAATAAGACCGGCTGGACTCCTGTTTACTTCAAAAGGCTGTTGACTCAGTGGCCATCATGGTCCTTCATCACCACTGACCCTGGACTGTCTGGGAGCTGAGCGGGCAGGGTCCTGACACCTGGTGCTGTTTTTATGTTAATTCTGGGGCCTAATAGAAGAAAGCGCAGACTACTGGTCAGAGCATCTAGGCTGGCAGAAACGGTCAGCTAAAGGTGGCTGAACAAATGTGGGGCAGGGTGAAACTGGACCTCACAGCGTCACTGCACATCTCCTTCCTGGACCCTTAAAGGTCATTAGAATCTATAACACTTCCAATACTGGTGCTCAGGCGGACGAGCAGGGAGGCAGGAGGCCTGGGGACAATCAACGTCACCTGGAGGCTGCTGGGGAGAAATTCTGACCCTTGCCTATGAGTATGAGGGCTTCTAACTCAGCACTCAGCAGTTAAAGAAGAAGGGTCTGCACCCTCAGCACTCTAAGAATGAGGAAGGGGACAAAAGGCAGAAGAGGGGTTTGTCCCAGGCAAAGCCCCTTAAAAATCCCTGGGAGATAAAAATAGAATCTGGGCAATAAAATAAAGTCTAACCTTTTTTATCCTTTGTGCTTTGTCTAATTTCACGTGCTCCTAGGGTCCCGCATACAGAGGTTCAACAGCCGGCACTTCAGACCAGATTTCCTAGTGCAGAATGGCTGGGTCTACACCTCAGCTCCTGGGGCACAGTGCAGACTCCGTGATATAGAGCCTGAGCTGCAGCCAACCGGGCCCTCGAGAGCTCCGCCCCCTCCCTCCCACTGACTCTGACAGGATCTCTACACAGCAGCCCAGCCCACAGCCCACAGGGTAGCACATGCTCTCACCTCTCCATTCTCTGATCAAAATATAAAGTTTCCTTTGCTTCTGAACCAAACTCAGTCTCGATCTGTTGGCTCCAATGACACTGGGCAGGGGGACACTTGTTGGGGTCCACTCTGGAGGATCAATAACAGAAATTGAGAACATTGTAACTTCAGTGAACAGATGTGTGAGCCAAACTGTAATTAACATAGAACAGTGTATAAGGCTCGGGTAAAATAAGATGTTTCTAACACTTCCATTTGATATTTCCATCACTTTATTATAAGCAAGTTCAGTGAAAAGGTTTGTCTTATTTGTCAGGTCAATATTAGAGAAACGAAGTGATTTCTTTCCAAGGATGTACATCTAATAATCTTGGTTAAAGCTTCAATCTTGTTTTAAATGCTTTTCCATTGAAAATGATACCTCTCTTTCAGCTCCCCCATTTCTGAGAAGTATAAAATCTTATAATTTATTATTACCAAAGGGGAAAGGTGGGAGGAGGGATAAATTAACCGTTTGGGATTAACACATACACACTGCTATGTATAAAATCGATCATCAACAAGGAACTACTGTATAGCACAGGGAACTACACTCAATATTTTGCAATAACCTATAAGGGGAAATAATCTGAAAAAGAATAGATATTTTTATTGACATCATCTATCAATGACAGTTAAAATGGAACCTAAGGGAAGCCGGTGGTGAGTGCTTCTGACCAGGAAGACTTCAATCATCTAAAGTTTGGACTCTGCCTACTTCCCAAGGCCCTTAATGAACATATGTGTAGCCGTAGCTTAAAACATTCCCCACTTTGGGTTGCGGAGAGACACTGATTTTGAAAAAGCCCTGGTGTTCTCCTCACATGAATGGGACGCTTCCTACAGCTAAAACATGCCTGTCACACCCAGAGGATGGTATACCGTCTGATCGGGAAGAGTTTGGAAAAGGCATCTCATCTCCTCATCTCCTGGTGCTCGGGTTCACCCCTCCAGCTTCTTTACGAACAGTCTCCCCACTTGGAGATGTCAGCACTGTCAACATCCTGTTGCATACAGTTTGGAATTTGTCCAGAGGATGAAGCGGAAGGAGGAGGAACAATGAGAGACAAGTCCTAGGTGTTCGGACAGGCACATGTCACTCTACTTTCCAATCAGGAAGACGAATTGACCAAAGGCTAGGGTTGCCCATGGAAACAGAATAGGGCTTGAGGAAATCCCGCTGCTTTGTGGTCAGTTCCCATAAACACAAGTTGAAAAATGGGACTCACGGGCACTAAAATTCACGAAACTGCAGAGATGAAAATATCTATCACTGAAAAATGTCTTGAGGAAAGTCAGAGAAAAGGACTTGTAAGCAACGGAGAATGGCAGGAAAGGGATTGCAAGAGGTAGGAAGGACTCGCCATTAAGCACAAGAAAAGGGGCTGAACATTGCCAACATTGCAGTTGGCCAAAAAGGGTGTATGCGTCTTTTTCTGTATATATTCAAGAACAGGGCATACACTTTTTTAGCCAACCAAACAGGTGGGCACTGGAAATCAATACTACAAAACATATCACTTCGCATCAGTCAGAAGAGCCGTCCTCATAAAGTGTAAACACCAGAAATGCAGGACAGGGCAAGGAGAAAAGGGAGCCCTGTGAGGCTTATAGTGGAAATGTATATTGCCAACGGTCACTCTAGAGAAGTGTATTTTGTTTACTAAAGCATCTGAAAAATGAGCTACAGAGCACAGGGCCTTTGCACTCATGGACGTATATCTTGGGAAAAACAAAAATCGAGAGGACACAGGCACCCCAAGGTATACCGCCTCTCTGTTTAAAAGATCCTCGACTAGGATATAAATTATATGTCTCTGGAGAGAGAAAATGGATAGAGATGTGGCATTTATGTAGAGTGGAATATTACTCAGCCAGGAAATCAATGAAATATGGCCATGTGTAACAACTACACAGGAGTGACATATGATCACTCGAAGTCACATAATATAAAAACAAAAAGACATACGATATCACTAATACATGGAATGTAAACGTGGCTACAAATGAACTGAATTATAAAACAGAACGGTGTCTCAAATTTAGAAAACCAACTTATGCTTGCTCAAGGATAAAGGTGAGTTGGGGTGCTGCATAAAACCAGAGATTGAAATTAGCACAGATACCGTTCCATAAGCCAAATATGGAATAGAAAAAACCTACTCCTTGGTCAATGAAATGGACTCAACACCACATTTTCAGCACCTAGGAATATACCGGATGAGTAAGAGTCTTAATACCTATGGATTTATATGTCTGCGTAATAGAATCAAGCATGGGTACAGCGGAATACACGCAGCAGTGAAAATCAGCTAAATCCTATTATCAAAATAAATTTCAAAAACAAAACACAATGGCAGTGAAATAGAGAGCAATTCTTAAATAATTCATTCAGGGTTTGTGATGCAACCTGGATGTACCACATTTACACCCAGAGCTGGGTGAGACATAAGGCTGGATACTTTGCGCTGATAGCATTGGTGAGGTTCAGTGAGCAAATGCAGACCCTTTGAAGCCATACTGCATGGTACCCATTCCATGGGTCCCAACTCTCCAGGTTTAAGGGATTCTTCCTTCAGCTAAAACATGCATGGGAAACCCAGAGTGTGGTCCACCGTGTGACCGGGAAACGTTTCTAAATGCATCTCAGTTTTCGTCCCCTGGTACTCGGGTTCACCATTCCAGACGCTTTACTAACACTCACCCCACTTGGAGAGTCAGTGCCTTTAACCTCCTGTTGGGCACAGTTTGCAATTTCTGCGCAAGATGAACAGGAATAGGGAGAACCAATGAGAGACTAGCTGTAGGTGTCTGCACGGGCAAATTTAACGCTCATTTACCACCAGGAAGAGGAATTAACCAAAGGCTCAGTGTGCCGTGCTGGAACCAGATTAGGGCCTGAAGCAATCCAGCGGTTTTGCGGCCAGCTTACAAGAAAGCATGTTGAAGAAAGGAGCTCAGCGGCACTGTCATTCACAAACCTGCAGAGTTATATATGACAGCTATCGTCCAAAAATATATTGAAGTAAGGCTGCAAAGAGGACTGAAAATGGGGCAGAATTGCACGAAAACGATATCAAGGGGTAGACTGGAATTGCATTTAAAGCATAGGAAAAGAGGCAGAACGTCGACAATGATGCACTTGGCCAAAAAGGGCGTATGCGTTTTTTCCTGAATATATTCAGGAAAAAACGCATATGCCACTTTTTGGCCAACCAAGCAAGCATGTTAAAGAAATCTGCACTACAATGAAGTCTCACTGCCCCCCGGTCAAAAGGGCCATCTGAAAAATGTGTAAAATCCAGAAAGGCAGCACAGGCCATGGAGAACAGGGAGCCTTGTTATGCTGATGGGCGGGATGTAAATTGCCAACAGCCACTCTGGAGAAGTGTATGGTGTTTCCTGGAACACCTGAAAAACAAAGCAACGGAGCCTAAGGCACTTCCACTTATGGTCCTATAGCTTAGGGAAATTAAAATAAAATACACACAGCCACCGCAAAGTTTCAGACGGCTCTGTTTACAAGAACCTCGTCTACGGTACAAGTTAAACATCCCAGAATGTGAAAAATAGATAAAGAAGTTGTGGTACGTACGTTCAATGGAATATCACTCAGCAATGAAATCTATGTCATCAGGCCCGTCGCGGCATAATGAGTGGATTCAGGTACGATTATTCTACGTGAAATAAGTCACACAGAAAATGAAACATCATAAGATATCACTAATACAAGGAATGTAAACTTGGCTACACATGAACTGAATTACAAAACAGAACAGGGTCTCAAATTTAGAAAACCAACTTATGCTTGCTTAAGGGGAAAGGTAAGTTGGGGTGCTTCATAAAACCAAAGATAGAAATTAGCACAGATACGTTTCCATAAGCCAAATATATAATAGTCAAGACCTACCCCTTGCTCAACGAAATGGACTAAACACCACATATACAAATCCTAGGAATACAACTGACTAGTAAGAATCTTCAAACCCATGGATTTATATGTCTCCGTAAGAGAATGAAACGTGTGTACAGTGGCATGAATGCAGCAGAGAAAATCCGATAAATCCCATTATCAAAATGAATTACAAAAACAAAACACAATGACACTGAAATAGAGAGCAATTCTTAAATAATTCATTCAGGGCTTGTAATGCAACCTGGATTTACCACATCTACACCCAGAGCTGAGTGAGGCATAAGGTTGGACACATCGGGCTGATAGCGTTGGTGAGGTTCGATGAGCAAATGCAGACCCTTTGAAGTCATACTGCATGGTACCCATTCCATGGGTCCCAACTCTCCAGGATTACGGGATTCTTCCTTCACCTAAAACATGCATCTGAATCCCAGAGTATGGTCCACCGTGTGACTGGGAAACGATTTTAAATGCCTCTCAGGTTTTGTCCCCTGGTACTCGGGTTCACCATTCCAGACGCTTTACTAACTCTCTACCCACTTGGAGAGTCAGTGCCTTTAACCTCCTGTTTGGCACATTTGCAATATCTGCACAAGATGAAGAGGAATAGGGAGAACCAATGAGAGACTAGCTGTAGGTGTCTGCACGGGCAAATTGAATGCTCATTTCCCACCAGAAAAAGGAATTTACCAAAGGCTCAGCATGCTGTGCGGAAACCAGATTTGGGCCTGAAGCAATCCTGCGGTTTTGCGGCCAGCTCACAAGAAAGCGAGTTGAAGAAAGGAGCTCAGGGACACTGTAATTAACAAACCTGCAGAGTTATAAATGGCAGGTATCATACAAAAATATATTGAAATAAGGCTGCGAAGAGGACTTGAAAGCGGGGCAGAATTCCAGGAATATGATTTCAGGAGGTAGACGGGAAGTGCTCTGAAAGCATAGGAGAAGAGGCAGATCCTCGACAATGATGCACTTGGTCAAAAAGTGTATATGCGTTTTTTCAGGGCCCTCATTAAAGAGGGTAGGGGGCTCCCAGCATGCTTTCGTGGCCAACAGAGGGCCCACATCGCCAAGGTGACGTGAGCCAGCCAGGCAGGAGTGACCTCACATCAGAGGGCCCACCTCACAGAAGGGTAAGGAACCCAGCCATTATCACACTCTCACCAGAGGGCCCACATCAGCAAGAGGCTGGGAACCAGGCAGGAGTGTCTTCACACCCATGGGGCCACATCATCGCAAGTTGAGGTAACCAGCACATGTGGCCTCAAACCAGAGGACCCACATCTCCATGGGTCTCGGAGCGAGGCAGGCAGGATGAACCTCAAAACACGTGGCCCATTGTATAAAAAAGGTGAGGAATCCAGCAGTTGGAACATCCCAGCAGGCAGCCCAGATCACCGAGGCTATGGGATCCAGGCAATGATGAACTCACAACAGAGGGCCCTCATCATGAAACTGTGAGCAACCTAGCCATTGTGACCTCAGAGCACAAGGCCCACATCCCCATGGGGAAGTGAACCAAGCAGGAGTGTCATCGCACCAGTGGGCACACATCAGAAAATATGGGGAGCCCAGCAGTTAGGGCCTGACGCCAGAGGGCCCTCATCACCGAGGAGAGGAGGCTCCCAGCAGGCTCCAACTGCTACAAGAGGGCCAATGTCGCCAATGCGGCGTGTGCCAGCCAGGCAGGAGTGACCTCAGAGCAGAGGGCCAACCTCAAAAAAGTGTGAGGAACCCAAAGAGGATTAGACTCTCACCAGAGGGCCCACATCACCAAGAGGATCAGAACCAGGCAGGACTGTCTTCACACCAGTGTGACCACATCATAGAAAGGTGAGGAACCCAGCACATGTGGCCTAAACCAGAGGACCCACATCTCCAAGGGGCTCGGAGTGAGGCAGGCAGGAGGAGTCTCAAAACAGAGGGCCCATAGAAGAAAAAAGGTGAGGAATACCGCAGTTGGAACCTCCCCACAGGCGGCCAGGAGCAGCGAGGCTATGGGATCCAGGCCGGAGTGAACTCACACCAGAGGGCCCTCATCATGAAACTGAGCCACCCACCGTTGGGACCTCAGAGCAGAAGGCCCATATTCCCATGGGGTTGGAAACCTGGCAGGAGTGTACTCACACCACAGGGCGCACATCAGAAAATTTTGGGAGCCCAGGAGTTAGAGCCTGACGCCAGAGGGCCCTCATTACCGAGGGGTGGAGACTCCCAGCAGGCACCAACTCCCAACTGAGGGCCCACGTCACCAAGGTGACGTGTGCCAGCCAGGCAGGAGTGACCTCACAGCAGAGGGCCTACCTCACAGAAGGGTGAGGAAACCAGCCAGGATAAGACTCTCACCAGAGAGCCCACATCACCAAGGGGACCGGAACAAGGCAGGAGTGTCCTCACACCAGTGTGGCCACATTATAGAAAGGTGAGGAACCCAGCACATGTGGCCTAAACCAGAGGACCCACATTTCCAAGGTGCTCCGAGTGAGGCAGGCAGGAGTAGCCTAACAACACAGGGCCCACAGAATAAAAAATGTGAGGAATCCAGCAGTTGGAACCTCCCAGCAGGTGGCCCAGAGTATGGAGTCTATGGGATCCAGGCCACAATGAACTCACAGCAGAGGGCTCACATCATGACACTGTGAGCAACCCAGCCGGTGGGACCTCAGAGCAGAAGGCCCACATCCCCATGGGGATGGGACCCTGGCAGGAGTGTACTCGCACGACAGGGCACATATCAGAAAATTTTGGGAGCCCATGAGTTAGGGCCTGACGCCAGAGGGCCCTCATTACCGAGGGGAGGAGACTCCCAGCAGGCACCAACTCGCAACTGAGGGCCCACATCGCCAAGGTGATGTGTGCCAGCCAGGCAGGAGTGACCTCACAGCAGAGGGCCCACCTCCCAGAAGTGTGAGGAATCCAGCCAGGATCAGACTCTCACCAGAGGGCCCCCATCACCAAGGGGATGGGAACCAGGCAGGAGTGTCCTCACACCAGTGGGACCACATCAATAAAGGTGAGGAAACCGGCACAGGTGGCCTCAAACCAGAGGACCTACATCACAAAGGGGCTGGGAGTGAGTCAGGAAGGAGGAGCATGAAAACACAGGACCCAAAGAATAAAATTGGTAAGGAATCCAGCAGTAGGAACCTCCCAGCAGGCGGCTCAGAGCACAGAGTCTATGGGATCTAGGCCTGAGTGAACTAACACCAGAGAGCCAACATCCTGAAACTGTGAACAACACAGGTGTTGGGACCATAGAGCAGAAGGCCCACATGCCCATGGGGATGGGAACCTGGCAGGAGTGCCCTCGCACCACTTAGCACGTATCAGAAAATGTGGGAACCCAGCAGTTAGGGCCTGATGCCAGAGGGCCTCATCACTGAGGGGAGGAGGCTCCCAGCAGGCTCCAACTGCCACCAGAGGGCCGACGTCGCCAAGGCGGGGTGTGTCAGCCAGGCAGGAGTGACCTCAGAGAAGAGGGCTCACCTCACAGAAGTGTGAGGAGCCCAACCAGAATCAGACTCTCACTGGAGGGCTCACATCACCAAGGGGATGGGAACCAGGCAGGAGTGTCCGCACACCAGTGGGGCCACATCTGCGAAAGGTGAGGAACCCAGCACATGTGGCCTCAAACCAGAGGACACACATCACCAAGGGGCTGGGAGTGAGGCAGGTGTCTGGAGGGGCACATTTAACTCTAATTTCCCACCAGGAAGAGGAATTAACCAAAGGCTCAGAGTGCCGTGCGGGACCCTGATTACGGCCTGAAGCAAACCTGCGGTTCTGTGGCCAGCTTTCAAGGAAACGAATTAAGAAAGGAAATCACAGGCACTGTAATTCACAAACCTGCAGAGTTATAAATGACAGCTATTGGCAAAAAATATATTGAAGTAAGTCTGCACAGAGGACTTGAAAACGAGGCAGAATTGCAGGAATCATATTTCAGGAGGTAGATTGGAATTGCATTTAAAGCATGTGAAAAGCGGCAGATCTTTGACAGTGATGCACTTGGACAAAAAGTGCGTATACATTCTTTCCTGAATATATTCAGGAAAAAAACGCATATGCCCTTTGTGGCCAACCAAGAATTCGAGCAATGGAAATCCGCACTACAATGAACTCTCATTTCCCATTCGTCAAAAGAGCCATCTGAAAAAAGTGTAAAACCCAGAAACACAGGACAGGCCATGGAGAACAGGGAGCCTTGTTATGCTGATGGACGGGATGTAAATTGCCAACAGACACTCTGGTGATGTTTATGGTGTATGCTGAAACATCTAAAAAACAAAGCTACAGAGCCTAGGGCACTTCCACTTTTGGCCCTATAGCTTAGGAAAATTAAAATCAACAAGACACAGCCAACACAATATCCAGGGCTGCTGTGTTTACAAGAACCTCGAGTCCAGTACAAATTAAATATCCCAGAAAGAAAAAAATGGATAAAGGAGTTGTGCTACTTACGTACAACGGAATATCACTCAGCAATGAAATCAATGTCATCAGGCCTGTAGCAGCAAATTGAGTGGATTTAAGTATGATGATTCTAAGAGAAATATGTCACACAGAGAAAGATAATTATCATAAGATATCACAAATAGAGGGAGTGTAAACTTGGCTACACATAAACTGAATTACAATACCGAACAGAGTCTCACATTTAGATAAAAACTTATGCTTGCTTAAGGGGAAAGTTGAGTTGGGGTGCTGTATAAAACCAGAGATTGAAATGAGCACACATACCGTTCCATAAGCCAAATATGTAATAGACAAGACCTACTCTTTGCTCAACGAAATAGACTCATCCATGGTGTATCAGCTCACACCTGTTAGAATGGGCATCATCAGAAAATCTACAAACAACAAATGCTGGAAAGGGTGCAGAGATAAGGAAACCTCTTCCACTATTGTTGGGAATGTAAATTGATGCAGTCACTGTGGAGAACATTATGGAGTTTCTTATAAAACTAAGAATAGAATTACCATATAATACAGCAATCCCACTACTGGGCATATACCCAGACAAAACCGTAAATCGAAAAGAGACATTCACCGCAATGTTCATTGCATCACTATTTACAATATCCAGGTAATGGAAGCAACCTAAATGCCCACAGACAGACGAATGTATAAAGATGTGGTACATATATAAAATGGAATATTACTAAGCCATAAAAAGGAATGAAATTGGGTCATTTGTAGAGACGTTGATGGATCTAGAGACTGTCATACAGAGTGAAGTAAGTCAGAAAGAGAAAAACAAATCCTGTATATAAATGCATATATGTGGAACCTAGAAAAGTTGTACAGATGAACCGTTTTGCAAGGCAGAAATAGAGGAACAGATGTAGACAACAAACGTATGGACACCAAGGGGGGAAAGCTGTTGGCGGGGTGGTGGTGGGAGGAGTTGAGAGATTGGGATTGGCATGTACACATTTCTATGTATAAAATAGGTAACCAAAAAGAACCTGCTGTATAAAAAAATAAAATAAAATTCAAAATTAAAAAAAGTAAAACAGAAAAAATATTCTTCCCTTCACATACATGTATTTATATGAATAAATTATTTCCATGCTTATATCTGTAAATACAAAAAAGAGGAATAAAATCTACCTTGAACCAAGAACGAAAAAACGAAAAAAAACCAGAACCCACCAGTTACACAGAGGAAAACCGTATCAGGGCACTTGCTCCAGTTGTAAACAATTCTGAAGTTGGTCAGTGGTGGGGAATCATCTCCCATTCAGCCAGCATGCCCCACGCAACAAGCGTCCTCATTGCAAAGCTGGGGGCCCGTGCCGAGGCATCTGTGAGTAAACGTGGGCCGAGCCCCAGGCCAGCTGCTGCTGAAATGTTCCCACCCTTCCTAGGTAAAACACCTGAATATGTACAAGGACTTGAAAGCCTAGAGGAAGGGCCATGGAGCCACATGAGCGACAGCATGCCAGCCGACTTGGTGCCTGCAGGCCAGACAGGATGGTCCTGGCCCTGGGTGATCTACTGGAAGCTTTCCATTTCCCTGCCTGAGATACCCCTCCTGTCCCGGCCCCCACTGCTTTCTTCCTTACTCACCTCTGCCCAGGGAGAAATTCCAGCGGCAGGTATGGGTGACACATCCTCTTCTTTAGCAGGTGGCATCTTGGCAACTGCTGCAGAAAGTCCAGCAGAGCCCCACTCACACTGGGCCACCCACAAAGCCGTGGCCTCTCACTCCCTCCCACCAGTCCAGCCCCGAGACTGCTGACAGGGCAGAGAAAATGGCGTCAGGCACAGCTGCAGGTGCTCTTGCTGCCTGGAGTGGTGTTTATATTGATCTCAACCCAGGCACACCTGGGGAGGGCTGGCCGGCACGGTCAGGCTTCCCAGGCCAGCCAATAATCACCCCTCAGGGGCTCACAGTTGCAGAAACTGGAACTTGCTGAATCGGCCAGGTCCAAGGAATAGGTGTGGGCTCCTGAGAGTCAGGATAGACAAGGGGCTGCAGCTCTGGCTTGTTGTCTAATTATATTATCTGGCCCATGAGTGGGAGACAACTTCAAGAAAACCCTCTCCTAATGAGAAGTACCCAGCAGTCAGGGAGAGCAGGGTTGGGTGGTGGGTGGAGACAGAGGCCTGGTGCCCCGGGTGCAGTGGAAATCTCTGGAAGACCAGGTGGAGGGAGGCCACACAGAGTGATGCCCAGGGTCACAGACCTGTCGGAGCTGCTGTTTGTTAGTTCAAGTCCTGCTCTGAGGTGCTCTGTGTCAGATCTGAGTGACAGGTGAGCTGGGAGTGCTCTGAAATGAGGGCGATGTGCATGGCTCCTGTGTGCCCAGCCCTGCCACGGTACCTGCAAGGGTAGCTCTGTATCCTGGGAGGGGCCTGACCACGAGAGCCCCATGGGCTGCAGGGGAACCTGCCCAGGGATCCCCATATCCTGGGAGGGGCCTGAACACGAGAGCCCCGTGGGCTGGGGTGGGGGTGGGGTACCTGCCCAGGTGAGCTCCATATCCTGGGATTGGCCTGACCTCGAGAGCCCCATGGGCTGCTGGAGTCCTGGTAAAGGATGTCAGGACAGTCAGTGAAGCCACCGAGGATAGACCTCCAGTAGTTCCTAAACCCTACACCCTGCTGGTCATTCTACTAACCACCAGGACATGGTATTCTGTATTAGTCTTCAATGAAGCCTTCTTTTGTATTCTATTAGTCCCAGAGTCACAAGAAATTTTGGCTTGTGAGTGGCAGGACTCAACATACAACTAAAACAATACTTCCGGGCCGTCTTGCCGCAAGGGTTCAAAAATTCCCACACCATCTTTGGGGAAAGCTCAGCTAAAGACCTAAAAGCTCTACCTCTGGAAAAGGAAACACTCCTTCAATATGCAGACGACATTCTGATCGCCAGCCCTACTAAGGAGACATCTGAACTACCAAGCCAATAAAGGATACAAGTTGTCCAAGCAAAAGCTCAAATATCATAGACTACAGTGACCTGCGTGGGCTGCATTCTCACAGAAGGTCGGAGAAGCCCATCCCAGGAAAGGGAAGAAACAATTTACAGCCTTACCCATTTCTAAAACTAGAAGACAGCTTAGGGGTTCCTGGGGAGGCCAGGGTTTGCTGCTTCTGGATCCCTAACTACAGTCTACTAGCTGGGCCTCTATATGAAACACTGAAAGGAAAAGATGATGATCCTTTTGAATAGAATCCAGAAGTGGCCTTTCAAGAATGGAAAGAGCAGTCAATTCAGACCCTTGCCCTGGAACTCCCTAATTTAGCTAAACCCTTTGACATTTACATTCCTAGTGAAATTTGAAAGGCCATTGGAGTATTAGTGCAAATACTGGGACCACTTGAAATGGAACAATGCAAGAATGCCATCCAGGTAGGATAAACTATGGTCACCAAGGGGCTTGGCCCACCGCCACATCTGGCCAAGATACTGGCGGTATCTGAAAACGTGGAAATCAGCAGCCCAAAAGGCCACCTCCCTCCTAAGGGAAAAGGACCCCACGTGGTGAACCGAACCCCCAACCATGCCCTGAAGTCACAGGGTTTGCTCCGTGGGCACACTGACCTCGAGTGAGAAGGCCCTCCAACTCCAACATCCAGAGAGATAACCGGGGGCAACAGGGCACCATGACGACTCGTGTGACCATCACTTGACCTGGAGTTTCTCTCATAAAACAACAAGAGTGTGTCCCAAAAGAGTAGACTACTGCTTGCAGGACTTACTGCACCCAGAGGGGAGGTAATAATCTTGGCGGGGGAACCGTATATCAAGCTGTCACCATAGAAAAGCCTACAGACACTGTGATGATGGTGGCCAATAAGACCGGCTGGACTCCTGTTTACTTCAAAAGGCTGTTGACTCAGTGGCCATCATGGTCCTTCATCACCACTGACCCTGGACTGTCTGGGAGCTGAGCGGGCAGGGTCCTGACACCTGGTGCTGTTTTTATGTTAATTCTGGGGCCTAATAGAAGAAAGCGCAGACTACTGGTCAGAGCATCTAGGCTGGCAGAAACGGTCAGCTAAAGGTGGCTGAACAAATGTGGGGCAGGGTGAAACTGGACCTCACAGCGTCACTGCACATCTCCTTCCTGGACCCTTAAAGGTCATTAGAATCTATAACACTTCCAATACTGGTGCTCAGGCGGACGAGCAGGGAGGCAGGAGGCCTGGGGACAATCAACGTCACCTGGAGGCTGCTGGGGAGAAATTCTGACCCTTGCCTATGAGTATGAGGGCTTCTAACTCAGCACTCAGCAGTTAAAGAAGAAGGGTCTGCACCCTCAGCACTCTAAGAATGAGGAAGGGGACAAAAGGCAGAAGAGGGGTTTGTCCCAGGCAAAGCCCCTTAAAAATCCCTGGGAGATAAAAATAGAATCTGGGCAATAAAATAAAGTCTAACCTTTTTTATCCTTTGTGCTTTGTCTAATTTCACGTGCTCCTAGGGTCCCGCATACAGAGGTTCAACAGCCGGCACTTCAGACCAGATTTCCTAGTGCAGAATGGCTGGGTCGACACCTCAGCTCCTGGGGCACAGTGCAGACTCCGTGATATAGAGCCTGAGCTGCAGCCAACCGGGCCCTCGAGAGCTCCGCCCCCTCCCTCCCACTGACTCTGACAGGATCTCTACACAGCAGCCCAGCCCACAGCCCACAGGGTAGCACATGCTCTCACCTCTCCATTCTCTGATCAAAATATAAAGTTTCCTTTGCTTCTGAACCAAACTCAGTCTCGATCTGTTGGCTCCAATGACACTGGGCAGGGGGACACTTGTTGGGGTCCACTCTGGAGGATCAATAACAGAAATTGAGAACATTGTAACTTCAGTGAACAGATGTGTGAGCCAAACTGTAATTAACATAGAACAGTGTATAAGGCTCGGGTAAAATAAGATGTTTCTAACACTTCCATTTGATATTTCCATCACTTTATTATAAGCAAGTTCAGTGAAAAGGTTTGTCTTATTTGTCAGGTCAATATTAGAGAAACGAAGTGATTTCTTTCCAAGGATGTACATCTAATAATCTTGGTTAAAGCTTCAATCTTGTTTTAAATGCTTTTCCATTGAAAATGATACCTCTCTTTCAGCTCCCCCATTTCTGAGAAGTATAAAATCTTATAATTTATTATTACCAAAGGGGAAAGGTGGGAGGAGGGATAAATTAACCATTTGGGATTAACACATACACACTGCTATGTATAAAATCGATCATCAACAAGGAACTACTGTATAGCACAGGGAACTACACTCAATATTTTGCAATAACCTATAAGGGGAAATAATCTGAAAAAGAATAGATATTTTTATTGACATCATCTATCAATGACAGTTAAAATGGAACCTAAGGGAAGCCGGTGGTGAGTGCTTCTGACCAGGAAGACTTCAATCATCTAAAGTTTGGACTCTGCCTACTTCCCAAGGCCCTTAATGAACATATGTGTAGCCGTAGCTTAAAACTTCCCCACTTTGGGTTGCGGAGAGACACTGATTTTGAAAAAGCCCTGGTGTTCTCCTCACATGAATGGGACGCTTCCTACAGCTAAAACATGCCTGTCACACCCAGAGGATGGTATACCGTCTGATCGGGAAGAGTTTGGAAAAGGCATCTCATCTCCTCATCTCCTGGTGCTCGGGTTCACCCCTCCAGCTTCTTTACGAACAGTCTCCCCACTTGGAGATGTCAGCACTGTCAACATCCTGTTGCATACAGTTTGGAATTTGTCCAGAGGATGAAGCGGAAGGAGGAGGAACAATGAGAGACAAGTCCTAGGTGTTCGGACAGGCACATGTCACTCTACTTTCCAATCAGGAAGACGAATTGACCAAAGGCTAGGGTTGCCCATGGAAACAGAATAGGGCTTGAGGAAATCCCGCTGCTTTGTGGTCAGTTCCCATAAACACAAGTTGAAAAATGGGACTCACGGGCACTAAAATTCACGAAACTGCAGAGATGAAAATATCTATCACTGAAAAATGTCTTGAGGAAAGTCAGAGAAAAGGACTTGTAAGCAATGGAGAATGGCAGGAAAGGGATTGCAAGAGGTAGGAAGGACTCGTCATTAAGCACAAGAATAGGGGCTGAATATTGCCAACATTGCAGTTGGCCAAAAAGGGTGTATGCATCTTTTTCTGTATATATTCAAGAACAGAGCATACACTTTTTTAGCCAACCAAACACGTGGGCACTGGAAATCAATACTACAAAACATATCACTTCGCATCAGTCAGAAGAGCCGTCCTCATAAAGTGTAAACACCAGAAATGCAGGACAGGGCAAGGAGAAAAGGGAGCCCTGTGAGGCTTATAGTGGAAATGTATATTGCCAACGGTCACTCTAGAGAAGTGTATTTTGTTTACTAAAGCATCTAAAAAATGAGCTACAGAGCACAGGGCCTTTGCACTCATGGACGTATATCTTGGGAAAAACAAAAATCGAGAGGACACAGGCACCCCAAGGCATACCGCCTCTCTGTTTAACAGATCCTCGACTAGGATATAAATTATATGTCTCTGGAGAGAGAAAATGGATAGAGATGTGGCATTTATGTAGAGTGGAATATTACTCAGCCAGGAAATCAATGAAATATGGCCATGTGTAACAACTACACAGGAGTGACATATGATCACTCGAAGTCACATAATATAAAAACGAAAAGACATACGATATCATTAATACATGGAATGTAAACGTGGCTACAAATGAACTGAATTATAAAACAGAACGGTGTCTCAAATTTAGAAAACCAACTTATGCTTGCTCAAGGATAAAGGTGAGTTGGGGTGCTGCATAAAACCAGAGATTGAAATTAGCACAGATACCGTTCCATAAGCCAAATATGGAATAGAAAAAACCTACTCCTTGGTCAATGAAATGGACTCAACACCACATTTTCAGCACCTAGGAATATACCGGATGAGTAAGAGTCTTAATGCCTATGGATTTATATGTCTGCGTAATAGAATCAAGCATGGGTACAGCGGAATACACGCAGCAGTGAAAATCAGCTAAATCCTATTATCAAAATAAATTTCAAAAACAAAACACAATGGCAGTGAAATAGAGAGCAATTCTTAAATAATTCATTCAGGGTTTGTGATGCAACCTGGATGTACCACATTTACACCCAGAGCTGGGTGAGACATAAGGCTGGATACTTTGCGCTGATAGCATTGGTGAGGTTCAGTGAGCAAATGCAGACCCTTTGAAGCCATACTGCATGGTACCCATTCCATGGGTCCCAGCTCTCCAGGTTTAAGGGATTCTTCCTTCAGCTAAACCATGCATGGGAAACCCAGAGTGTGGTCCACTGTGTGACCGGGAAACGTTTCTAAATGCATCTCAGTTTTCGTCCCCTGGTACTCGGGTTCACCATTCCAGACCCTTTACTAACACTCACCCCACTTGGAGAGTCAGTGCCTTTAACCTCCTGTTGGGCACAGTTTGCAATTTCTGCGCAAGATGAACAGGAATAGGGAGAACCAATGAGAGACTAGCTGTAGGTGTCTGCACGGGCAAATTTAACGCTCATTTACCACCAGGAAGAAGAATTAAACAAATGCTCAGCGTGCCATGCTGGAACCAGATTAGGGCCTGAAGCAATCCAGCGGTTTTGCGGCCAGCTTACAAGAAAGCATGTTGAAGAAAGGAGCTCAGCGGCACTGTCATTCACAAACCTGCAGAGTTATATATGACAGCTATCGTCCAAAAATATATTGAAGTAAGGCTGCAAAGAGGACTGAAAATGGGGCAGAATTGCACGAAAACGATATCAAGGGGTAGACTGGAATTGCATTTAAAGCATAGGAAAAGAGGCAGAACGTCGACAATGATGCACTTGGCCAAAAAGAGCGTATGCGTTTTTTCCTGAATATATTCAGGAAAAAACGCATATGCCACTTTTTGGCCAACCAAGCAAGCATGTTAAAGAAATCTGCACTACAATGAAGTCTCACTGCCCCCCCGGTCAAAAGGGCCATCTGAAAAATGTGTAAAATCCAGAAAGGCAGCACAGGCCATGGAGAACAGGGAGCCTTGTTATGCTGATGGGCGGGATGTAAATTGCCAACAGCCACTCTGGAGAAGTGTATGGTGTTTCCTGGAACACCTGAAAAACAAAGCAACGGAGCCTAAGGCACTTCCACTTATGGTCCTATAGCTTAGGGAAATTAAAATAAAATACACACAGCCACTGCAAAATTTCAGACGGCTCTGTTTACAAGAACCTCGTCTACGGTACAAGTTAAACATCCCAGAATGTGAAAAATAGATAAAGAAGTTGTGGTACGTACGTTCAATGGAATATCACTCAGCAATGAAATCTATGTCATCAGGCCCGTCGCGGCATAATGAGTGGATTCAGGTACGATGATTCTAAGTGAAATAAGTCACACAGAAAATGAAACATCATAAGATATCACTAATACAAGGAATGTAAACTTGGCTACACATGAACTGAATTATAAAACAGAACAGGGTCTCAAATTTAGAAAACCAACTTATGCTTGCTTAAGGGGAAAGGTAAGTTGGGGTGCTTCATAAAACCAAAGATAGAAATTAGCACAGATACGTTTCCATAAGCCAAATATATAATAGTCAAGACCTACCCCTTGCTCAACGAAATGGACTAAACACCACATATAAAAATCCTAGGAATACAACTGACTAGTAAGAATCTTCAAACCCATGGATTTATATGTCTCCATAAGAGAATGAAGCGTGTGTACAGCGGCATGAATGCAGCAGAGAAAATCCGATAAATACCATTATCAAAATGAATTACAAAAACAAAACACAATGACACTGAAATAGAGAGCAATTCTTAAATAATTCATTCAGGGCTTGTAATGCAACCTGGATTTACCACATGTACACCCAGAGCTGAGTGAGGCATAAGGTTGGACACTTCGGGCTGATAGCGTTGGTGAGGTTCGATGAGCAAATGCAGACCCTTTGAAGTCATACTGCATGGTACCCATTCCATGGGTCCCAACTCTCCAGGTTTAAGGGATTCTTCCTTCAGCTAAAACATGCATGGGAAACCCAAAGTATGGTGCACCGTGTGACCGGCAAACGTTTTCAAAGGCATCTCAGTTTTCGTCCCCTTTTACTAGGGTTCACCATTCCAGACCCTTTACTAACACTCTCCCCACTTGGAGAGTCAGTGCCTTTAACTTCCTGTTTGGCACAGTTTGCAATTTCTGCGCAAGATGAAGATGAATAGGGAGAACCAATGAGAGACTAGCTGTAGGTGTCTGCACGGGCATATTTAATGCTCATTTCTCACCAGGGAAAGGAATTAACCAAAGGCTCAGCATGCCGTGCCGGAACCAGATTAGGGCCTGAAGCAATCCAGCGGGTTTGCAGCCAGCTCACAAGATAGCGAGTTGAAGAAAGGAGCTCAGGGGCACTGTAACTCACAAACCTGCAGAGTTATAAATGACAGCTATCGTCTAAAAATATATTGAAGGAAGGCTGCGAAGAGAACTTGTAAGCGGGGCTGAATTGCTGGAAAATGATTTCAGAATTGCATTTAAAGCATAGGAAAAGAGGCAGAACGTCGACAATGATGCTCTTGGCCAAAAAGGGCGTATGCGTTTTTTCCTGAATATATTCAGGAAAAAACGCATACGCCCTTTTTGGCCAACCAAGCAAGCATGTTAAAGAAATCTGCACTACAATGAAGTCTCACTGCCCCCCGGTCAAAAGGGCCATCTGAAAAAAGTGTAAAATCCAGAAAGGCAGCACAGGCCATGGAGAACAGGGAGCCTTGTTATGCTGATGGGCGGGATGTAAATTGCCAACAGCCACTCTGGAGATGTGTATGGTGTTTCCTGGAACACCTAAAAAACAAAGCAACGGAGCCTACGGCACTTCCACTTATGGTCCTATAGCTTAGGGAAATTAAAATCAAAAACACACAGCCACCCAAAAGTTTCGGACGGCTCTGTTTACAAGAACCTCGTCTACGGTATAAGTTAAATATCCCAGAACGTGAAAAATGGATAAAAAAGTTGTGGTACGTACGTACAATGGAATATCACTCAGTAATGAAATCTATGTCATCAGGCCCATCGCAGCATAATGAGTGGATTTAGGTACGATGATTCTAAGTGAAATAAGTCACACAGAATTGAAACATCATAAGATATCACTAATACACGGAATGTAAACTTGGCTACACATGAACTGAATTACAAAACAGAACAGGGTCTCAAATTTAGAAAACCAACTTATGCTTGCTTAAGGTGAAAGGTGAGTTGCGGTGCTGTATAAAACTAGAGATAGAAATTAGCACAGATACCTTTCCATAAGCCAAATATGTAATAGTCAAGACCTACCCCTTGCTCAACGAAATGCACTAAACACCTCATATTCAACGCCTAGGAATACACCTGACTAGTAAGAATTTTCAAACCCATGGATATATATGTCTCCGTAAGAGAATGAAGCGTGTGTACAGCGGCATGAATGCAGCAGAGAAAATCCGATAAATCCCATTATCAAAATGAATTACAAAAACAAAACACAAGGACAGCGAAAGAGAGAACAATTCTTAAATAATTCATTCAGAGCTTGTGATGCAACCTGGATTTACCACATCTACACCCAGAGCTGTGTGAGACATAAGTTTGGGCACTTCGGTCTGATAGCATTGGTGAGGTTCGATGAGCAAATGCAGACCCTTTGAAGTCATACTGCATGGTACCCATTCCATGGATCCCAAGTCTGCAGGTTTAACGGATTCTTCCTTCAGCTAAAACATGCATGGGAAACCCACAGTATGGTGCACCGTGTGACCGGCAAACGTTTTCAAATGCATCTCAGTTTTCGTCCCCTTTTACTCGGGTTCATCATTCCAGACCCTTTACTAACACTCTGCCCACTTGGAGAGTCAGTGCCTTTAACCTCTTGTTTGGCACAGTTTGCAGTTTCTGCGCAAGATGAACAGGAATAGGGAGAACCAATGAGAGACTAGCTGTAGGTGTCTGCAGAGGCAAATTTAACACTCATTTCCCACCAGGAAGGGGAATTAACCAAAGGCTCAGCATGCCATGCCGGAACCTGATTAGGGCCTGAAGCAATCCGGCGGGTATGCGGCCAGCTCACAAGAGAGCGAGTTGAAGAAAGGAGCTCAGGGGCACTGTAACTCACAAACCTGCAGAGTTATAAATGACAGCTATCGTCCAAAAATTTATTGAAGGAAGGCTGCGAAGACGACTTGTAGGCCGGACAGAACTGCAGGAAAACGATTTCATGGGGTA
Source organism: Delphinapterus leucas (assembly GCF_059928025.1). Taxonomy (NCBI): domain Eukaryota; kingdom Metazoa; phylum Chordata; class Mammalia; order Artiodactyla; family Monodontidae; genus Delphinapterus; species Delphinapterus leucas. The sequence continues at coordinate 712,923 of NW_028322292.1, forward strand.
GACGGGAATTGCATTTAAAGCATAGGATAAGAGGCAGAACGTCGACAATGATGCTCTTGGCCAAAAAGTGCGTATGCGTTTTTTCCTGAATATATTCAGGAAAAAACGCATACGCCCTTTTTGGCCAACCAAGCAAGCATGTTAAAAAATCTGCACTACAATGAAGTCTCACTGCCCCCCGGTCAAAAGGGCCATCTGCAAAAAGTGTAAAATCCAGAAAGGCAGCACAGGCCATGGAGAACAGGGAGCCTTGTTATGCTGATGGGCGGGATGTAAATTGCCAACAGCCACTCTGGAGAAGTGTATGGTGTTTCCTGGAACACTAAAAAACAAAGCAACGGAGCCTACGGCACTTCCACTTATGGTTTTATAGCTTAGGGATATTAAAATCAAAAACACACAGCCACCCCAAAGTGTCGGACGGCTGTGTTTACAAGAACCTCATCTACGGTACAAGTAAAATATCCAAGAATGTGAAAAATGGATAAAGAAGTTGTGGTACATACGTACAATGGAATATCACTCACCAATGAAATCTGTGTCATCAGGCCCATCGCGGCATAATGAGTGGATTCAGGTACGATGATTCTAAGTGAAATAAGTCACACAGAAAATGAAACATCATAAGATATCACTAATACACGGAATGTAAACTTGGCTACACATGAACTGAATTACAAAACAGAACAGGGTCTCAAATTTAGAAAACCAACTTATGCTTGCTTAAGGGTAAAGGTGAGTTGGGGTGCTGCATAAAACCACAGTTAGAAATTAGCACAGATACATTTTCATAAGCCAACTATGTAATAGTCAAGACCTACCCCTTGCTCAACGAAATGGACTAAACACCCCATATTCAACGCCTAGGAATACACCTGACTAGTAAGAATCTTCAAACCCATGGATTTATATGTCTCCGTAAGAGTATGAAGCGTGTGTACAGCGGCATGAATGCAGCAGAGAAAATCCGATAAATCCCATTACCAAAATAATTACAAAAACAAAACACAAGGACAGAGAAATAGAGAGCAATTCTTAAATAATTCATTCAGGGCTTGTGATGCAACCTGGATTTACCACATCTACACCCAGAGCTGAGTGAGACATAAGGTTGGGCACTTCGGGCTGATAGCATTGGTGAGGTTCGATGAGCAAATGCAGACCCTTTGAAGTCATACTGCATGGTACCCATTCCATGGGTCCCAAGTCTCCAGGTTTAACGGATTCTTCCTTCAGCTAAAACATGCATGGGAAACCCACAGTATGGTGCACCGTGTGACCAGCAAACGTTTTCAAATGCATCTCAGTTTTCGTCCCCTTTTACTCGGGTTCATCATTCCAGACCCTTTACTAACACTCTCCCCACTTGGAGAGTCAGTGCCTTTAACCTCTTGTTTGGCACAGTTTGCAGTTTCTGCGCAAGATGAACAGGAATAGGAAGAACCAATGAGAGACTAGCTGTAGGTGTCTGCACGGGCAAATTTAACGCTCATTTCCCACCAGGAAGAGGAATTAACCAAAGGCTCAGCATGCCATGCCGGAACCTGATTAGGGCCTGAAGCAATCCGGCGGGTATGCGGCCAGCTCACAAGAGAGCGAGTTGAAGAAAGGAGCTCAGGGGCACTGTAACTCACAAACCTGCAGAGTTATAAATGAGAGCCACCCCAAAGTTTTGGACGGCTCTGTTTACAAGAACCTCATCTACGGTATAAGTTAAATATCCCAGAATGTTAAAAATGGATAAAGAAGTTGTGGTACGTACGTACAATGGAATATCACTCATCAATGAAATCTATGTCATCAGGCCCGTCGCAGCATAATGAGTGGATTTAGGTACGATGATTCTAAGTGAAATAAGTCACACAGAAAATGAAATATCATAAGATATCACTAATACACGGAATGTAAACTTGGCTACAGATGAACTGAATTACAAAACAGAACAGGGTCTCCAATTTAGAAAACCAACTTATGCTTGCTTAAGGCGAAAGGTGAGTTGGGGTGCTGCATAAAACCACAGATAGAAATTAGCACAGATACCTTTCCATAAGCCAAATATGTAATAGTCAAGACCTACTCCTTGCTCAACGAAATGGACTAAACACCCCATATTCAACGCCTCGGAATACACCTGACTAGTAAGAATCTTCAAACCCATGGATTTATATGTCTCCGTAAGAGAATGAAGCATGTGTACAGAGGCATGAATGCAGCAGAGAAAATCCGATAAATCCCATTATCAAAATGAATTACAAAAACAAAACACAAGGACAGCGAAACAGAGAACAAATCTTAAATAATTCATTCAGAACTTGTGATGCGACCTGGATTTACCACATCTACACCCAGACCTGAATGAGACATAAGGTTGGGCACTTCGGGCTGATAGCATTGGTGAGGTTCGATGAGCAAATGCAGACCCTTTGAAGTCATACTGCATGGTAGCCATTCCATGGGTCCCAACTCTCCAGGTTTAAGGGATTCTTCCTTCAGCTAAAACATGCATGGGAAACCCGCAGTATGGTGCAACGTGTGACCGGCAAACGTTTTCAAATGCATCTCAGGTTTCACCCCTTTTACTCGGGTTCAACATTCCAGACCCTTTACTAATACTATCCCCACTTGGAGAGTCAGTGCCTTTAAACTCCTGTTTGGCACAGTTTGCAATTTCTGCGCAAGATGAACAGGAATAGGGAGAACCAATGAGAGACTAGCTGTAGGTGTTTGCATAGGCAAATTTAATGCTCATTTCTCACCAGGAAAGGGAATTAACCAAAGGCTCAGCATGCCCTGCCGGAACCAGATTAGGGCCTGAAGCAATCTTGCAGGTTTGCGGCCAGCTCACAAGATAGCGATTTGAAGAAAGGAGCTCAGGGGCACTGTAACTCACAAACCTGCAGAGTTATAAATGACAGCTATCGTCCAAAAATATATTGAAGGACGGCTGCGAAGAGAACTTGTAATCGGGGCAGAATTGCAGGAAAACGATTTCAGAATTGCATTTAAAGCATAGGAAAAGAGGCAGAACGTCAACAATGATGCTCTTGGCCAAAAAGGGCCTATGCGTTTTTTCCTGAATATATTCAGGAAAAAACGCATACGCCGTTTTTGGCCAACCAAGCAAGCATGTTAAAGAAATCTGCACTACAATGAAGTCTGACTGCCCCCCAGTCAAAAGGGCCATCTGAAAAAAGTGTAAAATCCAGAAAGGCAGCACAGGCCATGGAGAACAGGGAGCCTTGTTATGCTGATGGGCGGGATGTAAATTGCCAACAGCCACTCTGGAGATGTGTATGGTGTTTCCTGGAACACCTAAAAAACAAAGCAAGGGAGCCTACGGCACTTCCACTTATGATCGTATAGCTTAGGGAAATTAAAATCAAAAACACACAGCCACCCCAAAATGTCGGATGGCTCTGTTTACAAGAACCTCGTCTACGGTACAAATTAAATATCCCAGAATGTGAAAAATGGATAAAGAAATTGTGGTACGTACGTACAATGGAATATCACTCACCAATGAAATCTATGTAATCAGGCCCGTCGCGGCATAATGAGTGGATTCAGGCACGATTATTGTAAGTGAAATAAGTCACACAGAAAATGAAACATCATAAGATATCACTAACACACGGAATGTAATCTTGGCTACACATGAACTGAATTACAAAACAGAACAGGGTCTCAAATATAGAAAACCAACTTATGCTTGCTTAAGGGGAAGGTGAGTTGGGGTGCTGCATAAAACCAGAGACACAAATTGGCACAGATACCTTTCCATAAGCCAAATATGTAATAGTCAAGACCTACCCCTTGCTCAACGAAATGGACTAAACACCCCATATTCAATGCCTAGGAATACACCTGACTAGTAAGAATCTTCAAACCCATGGATTTATATGTCTCCGTAAGAGTATGAAGCGTGTGTACAGTGGCATGAATGCAGCAGAGAAAATCCGATAAATCCCATTATCAAAATGAATTTCAAAAACAAAACACAAGGAGACTGAAATAGAGAGCAATTCTTAAATAATTCATTGAGGGCTTGTGATGCAACCTGGATTTACCACATCTACACCCAGAGCTGAGTGAGACAAAAGGTGGGACACTTCGGGCTGATAGCACTGGTGAGGTTCGATGAGCAAATGCAGACCCTTTGAAGTCATACTGCATGGTACCCATTCCATGGGTCCCAACTCTCCAGGTTTAAGGGATTCTTCCTTCAGCTAAAACATGCATGGGAAACCCACAGTATGCTGCACCGTGTGACCGGGAAACGTTTTCAAATGCATCTCAGGTTTCGTTCCCTTTTACTCGGGTTCACCATTCCAGAACCTTTACTACCACTCTCCCCACTTGGAGAGTCAGTGCCTTTAACCTCCTGTTCGGCACAGTTTGCAATTTCTGCGAAAGATGAACAGGAATAGGGAGAACCAATGAGAGACTAGCTGTAGGTGGCTGCACGGGCAAATTTACCGCTCATTTCCCACCAGGAAGAGGAATTAACCAAAGGCTCAGCATGCCGTGCCGGAAACAGATTAAGGCCTGAAGCAATCCTGTGGGTTTGCGGCCAGCTCTCAAGATAGCGAGTTGAAGAAAGGAGCTCAGGGGCCCTGTAACTCACAAACCTGCAGAGTTATAATGACAGCTATCGTCCAAAAATATATTGAAGTAAGGCTGCGAAGACGACTTGTAAGCGGGGCAGAATTGCAGGAAAACAATTTCAGGGGGTAGACGGGAATTGCATTTAAAGCATAGGAAAAGAGGCAGAACGTCGAAAATGATGTTCTTGGCCAAAAAGGGTGTATGCGTTTTTTCCTGAATATATTCAGGAAAAAACGCATACGCACTTTTTGCCAACAAAGCAAGCATGTTAAAAAATCTGCACTAAAATGAAATCTCACTGCCCCCCGGTCAAAAGGGCCATCTGAAAAATTTGTAAAATCCAGAAAGGCGGCACAGGCCATGGAGAACAGGGAGCCTTGTTATGCTGATGGGCGGGCTGTAATTAGCCAACAGCCACTCTGGAGAAGTGTATGGTGTTTCCTGGAACACCTAAAAAACAAAGCAGCGGAGCCTACGGCACTTTCACTTATGGTCCTATAGCTTAGGGAAATTAAAATCAAAAACACACAGCCACCCCAAAGTTTCGGACGGCTCTGTTTACAAGAACCTCGTCTACGGTACAAGTTCAATATCCCAGAATGTGAAAAATGCATAAAGAAGTTGTGGTACGTACGTACAATGGAATATCACACAGCAATGAAATCTATGTCATCACGCCCGTCGCGGCATAATGAGTGGATTCAGGTACGATGATTCTAAGTGAAATAAGTCACACAGAAAATGAAACATCATAAGATATCACTAATACACGGAATGTAAACTTGGCTACACATGAACTGAATTACAAAAGAGAACATGGTCTCAAATTTAGAAAACCAACTTATGCTTGCTTAAGGGGAAAGGTGAGTTGGGGTGCTGCATAAAACCAGAGATAGAAATTAGCACAGATACCTTTCCATAAGCCAAATATGTAATAGTCAAGACCTACCCCTTGCTCAACGAAATGGACTAAACATCACATATTCAATGCCTAGGAATACACCTGACTAGTAAGAATCTTCAAACCCATGGATTTATATGTCTCCGTAAGACAATGAAAAGTGTGTACAGCAGCATGAATGCAGCAGAGAAAATCCGATAAATCCCATTATCAAAATGAATTACAAAAACAAAACACAAGGACAGCGAAATAGAGAACAATTCTTAAATAATTCATTCAGAGCTTCTGATGCAACTGGATTTACCACATCTACACCCAGAGCTGTGTGAGACATAAGGTTGGGCACTTCGGGCTGATAGCATTGGTGAGGTTCGATGAGCAAATGCAGACCCTTTGAAGTCATACTGCATGGTACCCATTCCATGGGTCCCAACTCTCCAGGTTTAAGGGATTCGTCCTTCAGTTAAAACATGCATGGGAAACCCACAGTATGGTTCACCGTGTGACCGGCAAACGTTTTCAAATGCATCTCAGTTTTCGTCCCCTTTTACTAGGGTTCACCATTCCAGACCCTTTACTAACATTCTCCCCACTTGGAGAGTCAGTGCCTTTAACCTCCTGTTTGGCACAGTTTGCAATTTCTGCGCAAGATGAACAGGAATAGCGAGAACCAATGAGAGACTAGCTGTAGGTGTCTGCACGGGCAAATTTAATGCTCATTTCTCACCAGGAAAGGGAATTAACCAAAGGCTCAGCATGCCATGCCGGAACCAGATTAGGGCCTGAAGCAATCCGGCGGGTTTGCGGCCAGCTCACAAGATAGCGAGTTGAAGAAAGGAGCTCAGGGGCACTGTAACTCACACACCTGCAGAGTTATAAATGACAGGTACCGTCCAAAAATATATTGAAGGAAGCCTGCGAAGAGAACTTGTAAGCGGGGCAGAATTGCAGGAAAATGATTTCAGTATTGCATTTAAAGCATAGGAAAAGAGGCAGAACGTCGACAATGATGCTCTTGGCCAAAAAGTGCGTATGCGTTTTTTCCTGAATATATTCAGGAGAAAACGCATACGCCCTTTTTGGCCAACCAAGCAAGCATGTTAAAGAAATCTGCACTACAATGAAGTCTCACGGACTCCCGGTCAAAAGGGCCATCTGAAAAAAGTATAAAATCCAGAAAGGCAGCACAGGCCATGGAGAACAGGGAGCCTTTTTATGCTGATGGGCGGGATGTAAATTGCCAAGAGCCACTCTGGAGAAGTGTATGGTGTTTCCTGGAACACCTAAAAAACAAAGCAGCGGAGCCTACGGCACTTCCACTTATGGTCCTATAGCTTAGGGAAATTAAAATCAAAAACACACAGCCACCCCAAAGTGTCGGACGGCTCTGTTCACAAGAACCTTGTCTACGGTACAAGTTCAATATCCCAGAATGTGAAAAATGGATAAAGAAGTTGTGGTACGTACGTACCATGGAATATCACTCAGCAATGAAATCTATGTCATCAGGCCCGTCGCGGCATAATGAGTGGATTAAGGTACGATGATTCTAAGTGAAATAAGTCACACAGAAAATGAAACATCATAAGATATCACTAATACAGGGAATGTAAACTTGGCTACACATGAACTGAATTACAAAACAGAACAGGGTCTCAAATTTAGAAAACCAACTTATGCATGCTTAAGGGGAAAGGTTAGTTGGGGTGCTGATGAAACCACAGATAGAAATTAGCACAGATACCTTTCCATAAGCCAAATATGTAATTGTCAAGACCTACCCATTATTCAACGAAATGGACTAAACACCACATATTCAACGCCTAGGAATACACCTGACTAGTAAGAATCTTCAAACCCATGGATTTATATGTCTCCGTAAGAGAATGAAGCGTGTGTACAGCGGCATGAATGCAGCAGAGAAAATCCGATAAATCCCATTATCAAAATGAATTACAAAAACAAAACACAAGGACAGCGAAATAGAGAGCAATTCTTAAATAATTCATTCAGGGCTTGTGATGCAACCTGGATTTCCCACATCTACACCCAGAGCTGCGTGAGGCATTAAGGTTGGGCACTTCGGCCTGATAACATTGGTGAGGTTCGATAAGCAAATGCAGACCCTTTGAAGTCATACTGCATGGTACCCATTCCATGGATCCCAAATCTCCAGGTTTAAAGGATTCTTCCTTCAGCTAAACCATGCATGGGAAACCCACAGTATGGTGCACCGTGTGACCGGCAAACGTTTTGAAATGCATCTCAGTTTTCGTCCCCTTTTACTAGGGTTCACCATTCCAGACCCTTTACTAACACTCTCCCCACTTGGAGAGTCAGTGTCTTTAACCTCCTGTTTGGCACAGTTTGCAATTTCTGCGCAAGATGAACAGGAATAGGGAGAACCAATGAGAGACTAGCTGTAGGTGTCTGCACGGGCAAATTTAATGCTCATTTCCCACCAGGAAGAGGAATTAACCAAAGGCTCAGAATGCCGTGCCGGAACCAGATTAGGGCCTGAAGCAATCCTGCGGGTTTGCGGCCAGCTCACAAGATAGCGAGTTGAAGAAAGGAGCTCAGGGGCACTGTAACTCACAAACATGCAGGGTTATAACGGACAGCTATCGTCCAAAAAAATATTGAAGGAAGGCTGCGAAGACGACTTGTAAGCGGGGCAGAATTGCAGGAAAACGATTTCAGGGGGTAGACGGGAATTGCATTTAAAGCATAGGAAAAGAGGCAGAACGTCGACAATGATGCTCTTGGCCAAAAAGTGCGTATGCGTTTTTTCCTGAATATATTCAGGAGAAAATGCATACGCCCCTTTTGGTCAAACAAGCAAGCATGTTAAAGGAATCTGCACTACAATGAAGTCTCACTTCCCCGGTCAAAAGGGCCATCTGAAAAATGTGTAAAATCCAGAAAGGCAGCACAGGCCATGGAGAACAGGGAACCTTGTTATGCTGATGGGCGGGATGTAAATTGCCAACAGCCACTCTGGAGAAGTATATGGTGTTTCCTGAAACACCTAGAAAACAAAGGAACAGAGCCTAGGGCACTTCCACTTATAGTCCTATAGCTTAAGGAAATTACAATCAAAAACACACAGCCACCCCAAAGTTTGGGACGGCTCTGTTGACAAGAACCTCGTCGACATTACCAGTTAAATATGCCAGAAATCGAAAAATGGATAAAGAAGTTGTGGTACGTACGTATAATGTAATATCACTCAGCAATGAAATCTATGTCATCAGGCCCGTAGCGGCATAATGTGTGGATTCAGGTATGATGATTCTAAGTGAAAAGAGTCACACAGAAAAAGAAATATCATAAGATATCACTAATACACGGAATATAAACTTGGCTACACATGAACTGAATTACAAAAAAGAACAGGGTCTCAAATTTAGAAAACCAACTTATGCTTGCTTACGGGGAAATGTGAGTTGGGGTGCTGCATAAAACAAGAGATTGAACTTAGCACAGATACCTTTCCATAAGCCAAATATGTAATAGAGAAGACCTACTCCTTGCTCAACGAAATGGCCTCAACGCCCCATATTCAACGCTTAGGCATATACCTGACTAGTAAGAATCTTAAAGCCCAAGGATTTATATGTCTCCGTAAGACAATCAAGTGTGTGTACAGCAGAGTAAACGCAGCAGTGAAAATCAGCTAAATCCCATTATAAAAATAAATTTCAAGAAAAAACACAATGACAGTGAAATAGAGAGCAATTCCTCAATGATTCATTCATGGCTTGTGATGAAACCTGGATTAACCACCTCTACCCCCCAGAGCTGGGTGAGACATAAGGCTGGACTCTTGGGCCTGATTGGATTGTTGAGGTACAGTGAGCAAATGCAGAGCCTTTGAAGTCATACTCCAGGGTACCCATTCCATGGGTCCCAACTCTCCAGGTTTAAGGGATTCTTCCTTCAGCTAAAACATGCATGGGAAACCCAGAGTATGGTCCACCGTGTGATCTGGAAACGTTTTTCAATGCATCTCAGTTTTCGTCCCCTGGTACTCGGGTTCACCATTCCAGACGCTTTACTAACACTCTCCCCACTTGGAGAGTCAGTGCCTTTAACCTCCTGTTTGGCACAGTTTGCAATTTCTGCGGAAGATGAACAGGAATAGGGAGAACCAATGAGAGACTAGCTGTAGGTGTCTGCACGGGCAAATTTAACTCTCACTTCCCACCAGGAAGAGGAATTAACCACAGGCTCAGCATGCCGTGCCGGAACCAGATTAAGGCCTGAAGCAATTCTGTGCGTTTGCGGCTAGCTCACATGAAAGCGAGTTGAAGAAAGGAGCTCAGGGGCACTGTAATTCACAAACATGCAGAGTTATAAATGACAGCTATCGTCCAAAAATATATTGAAGGAAGGCTGCGAAGAGGACTTGAAACCGGGGCAGAATTTCAGGAAAACGATTACAGGGGGTAGACTGGAATTGCATTTTAAGCATAGGAATAGGGGCAGAACGTCGATAATGAAGCAGTTGGCCCAAAAATGTGTATGCGTTTTTTCCTGAATATATTCAGGAAAAAACGCATACGCCCTTTTGGGCCAACCAAGCAAGCTTGTAAAGGAAATCTGCACCACAATGAAGCCTCACTGCCCCCCGGTCAAAAGGGTCATCTGAAAAAAGTGTAAAATCCAGAAAGGCAGGTCAGGCCATGGAGTATAGGGAGCCTTGTTATGTTGATGGGCGGTATGTAAATTGCCAACAACCACTCTGGAGAAGTGTATGGTGTTCCTGAAACACCAAAAACAAAGCAACGGAGCCTATGGCACTTTCACTTATGGTCATATAGCTTAGGGAATTTAAAATCAAAAACACAGAGCCACCCCAAATTTTCAGACGGCTCTGATTATAAGAACCTCGTCTGCGGTACAAGTTAAATATCCCAGAAAGCGAAAAATGCATAAAGAACTTTTGGTACGTATATACAATGGAATATCACTCAGCAATGAAATTTATGTCATCAGGCCCGTCGCGGCATAATGAGTGGATTCAGGTACGATGATTCTAAGTGAAATAAGTCACACAGAAAAAGAAACCTCATAAGATATCACTAATACACAGAATGTAAACTTGGCTACACACGAAATGAACTACAAAACAGGGTCTCAAATTTAGAAAACCAACCAATGCTTCCTTAAGGGCAAAGATGAGTTCGGGTGCAGGATAAAACCAGAGATTGAAATTAGCACAGATACCATTCCATAACCCAAATATGTAATAGTCAAGACCTACACCTTGCTCAACGAAATGGACTCAACACCCCATATTCAAAGCCTAGGAATATACCTGACTAGTAAGAATCATAAAACCCATGGATTTATATGTCTACAGAAGAGAATCAAGTGTGTGTACAGCGGCATAAATGCAGCAGTGAAAATGTGATAAATCCCATTATCAAAATAAATTAAAAAAACAAAACACAGTGACAGTGAAATAGAGAGCAATTCTTAAATAATTCATTCAGGGTTTGTGATACAACCTGGATTTACCACATCTACACCCAGAGCCAAGTGAGACATAAGGTTGGGCACTTCGGGCTGATAGCATTGGTGACGTTCGATGAGCAAATGCAGACCCTTTGAAGTCATACTGCATGGTACCCATTCCATGGGTCCCAACTCTCCAGGTTTAAGGGATTCTTCCTTCAGCTAAAACATGCATGGGAAACCCACAGTATGGTGCACCGTGTGACCGGCAAACGTTTTCAAATGCATCTCAGTTTTCGTCCCCTTTTACTCGGGTTCACCATTCCAGACCCTTTACTAACACTCTCCCCACTTGGAGAGTCAGTGCCTTTAACCTCCTGTTTGGCACAGTTTGCAATTTCTGCGCAAGATGAACAGGAATAGGGAGAACCAATGAGAGACTAGCTGTAGGTGTCTGCACGGGCAAATTTAACGCTCATTTCCCACCAGGAAGAGGAATTAACCAAAGGCTCAGCATGCCGTGCCGGAACCAGATTAGGGCCTGAAGCAATCCTGCGGGTTTGCGGGCAGCCCACAAGATAGCGAGTTGAAGAAAGGAGCTCAGGGGCACTGTAACTCACAAACCTGCAGAGTTATAAATGACAGCTATCGTCCAAAAAAATATTGAAGGAAGGCTGCGAAGACGACTTGTAAGCGGGGCAGAATTGCAGGAAAACGATTTCAGGGGGTAGACGGGAATTGCATTTAAAGCATAGGAAAAGAGCCAGAACTTCGACAATGATGCTCTTGGCCAAAAAGTGCGTATGCGTTTTTTCCTGAATATATTCAGGAAAAAACGCATACGCCCTTTTTGGCCAACCAAGCAAGCATGTTAAAGAAATCTGCACTAAAATGAAGTCTCACTGCCCCCCGGTCAAAAGGGCCATCTGAAAAAAGTGTAAAATCCAGAAAGGCAGCACAGGCCATGGAGAACCGGGAGCCTTGTTATGCTGATGGGCGGGATGTAAATTGCCAACAGCCACTCTGGAGAAGTGTATGGTGTTTCCTGGAACACCTAAAAAACAAAGCAACCGAGCCTACGGCACTTCCACTTATGGTCCTATAGCTTAGGGAAATTAAAATCAAAAACACACAGCCACCCCAAAGTTTCGGACGGCTCTGTTTACAAGAACCTCGTCTACGCTACAAGTTCAATATCCCAGAATGTGAAAAATGGATAAAGATGTTGTGGTACGTACGTACAATGGAATATCATTCAGCAATGAAATCTATGTCATCAGGCCCATCGCAGCATAATGAGTGGATTCAGGTACATTGATTTTATGTGAAATAAGTCACACAGAAAATGAAACATCATAAGATATCACTAATACAAGGAATGTAAACTTGGCTACACATGAACTGAATTACAAAACAGAACAGGGTCTCAAATTTAGAAAACCAACTTATACTTGCTTATGGGGAAAGGTGAGGTGGGCTGCTGCATAAAACCAGAGATTGAAATTAGCACAGATACCATTCCATAAGCCAAATATGTAATAGGCAAGACCTACTCCTTGCTCAAAGAAATGGCCTCAACACCCCATATTCAACGCCTAGGAATATACCTGACTAGTAAGAATCTTAAAACCCATGGATTTATATGTCTCCGTAAGAGAATCAAGCGTTTGTTCAGTGGCCTAAACGCAGCAGTGAAAATCCGATAAATCCCATTATCAAAATAAATTTCTAAAACACAACACCATGACAGTGAAATAGAGAGCAATTCTTAAAAAATTCACTCAGGGCTTCTGATGCAACCTGGATTTACCACATCTACACCCAGAGCTGGGGAGACAAAAGGCCGGACACTTCAGCATGATAGCATTGGTGAGGTTCGGTGAGCAAATGCAGACCCTTTGAAGTCATACTTCATGGTACCCATTCCATGGGTCCCAACTCTCCAGGTTTAAGGGATTCTTCCTTCCACTAAATCATGCATGGGAAACCCAGAGTATGGTCCACTGTGTGATTGGGAAACGTTTTCAAATGCATCTCAGTTTTCGTCCCCTGGTACTCGGGTTCACCATTCCAGACGCTTTACTAACACTCTCCCCACTTGGAGAGTCAGTGCCTTTAACCTCCTGTTTGACACAGTTTGCAATTTCTGCACAAGATGAACAGGAATAGGGAGAACCAATGAGAGACTAGCTGTAGGTGTCTGCACGGGCAAATTTAACTCTCACTTCCCACCAGGAAGAGGAATTAACCACAGGCTCAGCATGCCGTGCCGGAACCAGATTAAGGCCTGAAGCAATTCTGTGCGTTTGCGGCTAGCTCACATGAAAGCGAGTTGAAGAAAGGAGCTCAGGGGCACTGTAATTCACAAACATGCAGAGTTATAAATGACAGCTATCGTCCAAAAATATATTGAAGGAAGGCTGCGAAGAGGACTTGAAACCGGGGCAGAATTTCAGGAAAACGATTACAGGGGGTAGACTGGAATTGCATTTTAAGCATAGGAATAGGGGCAGAACGTCGATAATGAAGCAGTTGGCCCAAAAGGGCGTATGCGTTTTTTCCTGAATATATTCAGGAAAAAACGCATACGCCCTTTTGGGCCAACCAAGCAAGCTTGTAAAGGAAATCTGCACCACAATGAAGCCTCACTGCCCCCCGGTCAAAAGGGTCATCTGAAAAAAGTGTAAAATCCAGAAAGGTAGGTCAGGCCATGGAGTATAGGGAGCCTTGTTATGTTGATGGGCGGTATGTAAATTGCCAACAACCACTCTGGAGAAGTGTATGGTGTTCCTGAAACACCAAAAACAAAGCAACGGAGCCTATGGCACTTTCACTTATGGTCATATAGCTTAGGGAATTTAAAATCAAAAACACAGAGCCACCCCAAATTTTCAGACGGCTCTGATTATAAGAACCTCGTCTGCGGTACAAGTTAAATATCCCAGAAAGCGAAAAATGCATAAAGAACTTTTGGTACGTATATACTATGGAATATCACTCAGCAATGAAATTTATGTCATCAGGCCCGTCGCGGCATAATGAGTGGATTCAGGTACGATGATTCTAAGTGAAATAAGTCACACAGAAAAAGAAACCTCATAAGATATCACTAATACACAGAATGTAAACTTGGCTACACACGAAATGAACTACAAAACAGGGTCTCAAATTTAGAAAACCAACCAATGCTTCCTTAAGGGCAAAGATGAGTTCGGGTGCAGCATAAAACCAGAGATTGAAATTAACACAGATACCATTCCATAACCCAAATATGTAATAGTCAAGACCTACACCTTGCTCAACGAAATTGACACAACAACCCATATTCAAAGCCCAGGAATATACCTGACTAGTAAGAATCATAAAACCCATGGATTTATATGTCTACAGAAGAGAATCAAGTGTGTGTACAGCGGCATAAATGCAGCAGTGAAAATGTGATAAATCCCATTATCAAAATAAATTAAAAAAACAAAACACAGTGACAGTGAAATAGAGAGCAATTCTTAAATAATTCATTCAGAGTTTGTGATGCAACCTGGATTTATCACATCTACACCCAGAGCCAAGTGAGACATAAGGTTGGGCACTTCGGGCTGATAGCATTGGTGACGTTCGATGAGCAAATGCAGGCCCTTTGAAGTCATACTGCATGGTACCCATTCCATGGGTCCCAACTCTCCAGGTTTAAGGGATTCTTCCTTCAGCTAAAACATGCATGGGAAACCCACAGTATGGTGCACCGTGTGACCGGGAAACGTTTTCAAATGCATCTCAGTTTTCGTCCCCTTTTACTCGGGTTCACCATTCCAGACCCTTTACTAACACTCTCCCCACTTGGAGAGTCAGTGCCTTTAACCTCCTGTTTGGCACAGTTTGCAATTTCTGCGCAAGATGAACAGGAATAGGGAGAACCAATGAGAGACTAGCTGTAGGTGTCTGCACGGGCAAATTTAACGCTCATTTCCCACCAGGAAGAGGAATTAACCAAAGGCTCAGCATGCCGTGCCGGAACCAGATTAGGGCCTGAAGCAATCCTGCGGGTTTGCGGGCAGCTCACAAGATAGCGAGTTGAAGAAAGGAGCTCAGGGGCACTGTAACTCACAAACCTGCAGAGTTATAAATGACAGCTATCGTCCAAAAAAATATTGAAGGAAGGCTGCGAAGACGACTTGTAAGCGGGGCAGAATTGCAGGAAAACGATTTCAGGGGGTAGACGGGAATTGCATTTAAAGAATAGGAAAAGAGGCAGAACTTCGACAATGATGCTCTTGGCCAAAAAGTGCGTATGCGTTTTTTCCTGAATATATTCAGGAAAAAACGCATACGCCCTTTTTGGCCAACCAAGCAAGCATGTTAAAGAAATCTGCACTAAAATGAAGTCTCACTGCCCCCCGGTCAAAAGGGCCATCTGAAAAAAGTGTAAAATCCAGAAAGGCAGCACAGGCCATGGAGAACCGGGAGCCTTGTTATGCTGATGGGCGGGATGTAAATTGCCAACAGCCACTCTGGAGAAGTGTATGGTGTTTCCTGGAACACCTAAAAAACAAAGCAACGGAGCCTACGGCACTTCCACTTATGGTCCTATAGCTTAGGGAAATTAAAATCAAAAACACACAGCCACCCCAAAGTTTCGGACGGCTCTGTTTACAAGAACCTCGTCTACGCTACAAGTTCAATATCCCAGAATGTGAAAAATGGATAAAGAAGTTGTGGTACGTACGTACAATGGAATATCATTCAGCAATGAAATCTATGTCATCAGGCCCGTCGCAGCATAATGAGTGGATTCAGGTACATTGATTTTTGTGAAATAAGTCACACAGAAAATGAAACATCATAAGATATCACTAATACAAGGAATGTAAACTTGGCTACACATGAACTGAATTACAAAACAGAACAGGGTCTCAAATTTAGAAAACCAACTTATACTTGCTTATGGGGAAAGGTGAGGTGGGCTGCTGCATAAAACCAGAGATTGAAATTAGCACAGATACCATTCCATAAGCCAAATATGTAATAGGCAAGACCTACTCCTTGCTCAAAGAAATGGCCTCAACACCCCATATTCAACGCCTAGGAATATACCTGACTAGTAAGAATCTTAAAACCCATGGATTTATATGTCTCCGTAAGAGAATCAAGCGTTTGTTCAGTGGCCTAAACGCAGCAGTGAAAATCCGATAAATCCCATTATCAAAATAAATTTCTAAAACACAACACCATGACAGTGAAATAGAGAGCAATTCTTAAAAAATTCACTCAGGGCTTCTGATGCAACCTGGATTTACCACATCTACACCCAGAGCTGGGGAGACAAAAGGCCGGACACTTCAGCATGATAGCATTGGTGAGGTTCGGTGAGCAAATGCAGACCCTTTGAAGTCATACTTCATGGTACCCATTCCATGGGTCCCAACTCTCCAGGTTTAAGGGATTCTTCCTTCCACTAAATCATGCATGGGAAACCCAGAGTATGGTCCACTGTGTGATTGGGAAACGTTTTCAAATGCATCTCAGTTTTCGTCCCCTGGTACTCGGGTTCACCATTCCAGACGCTTTACTAACACTCTCCCCACTTGGAGAGTCAGTGCCTTTAACCTCCTGTTTGACACAGTTTGCAATTTCTGCACAAGATGAACAGGAATAGGGAGAACCAATGAGAGACTAGCTGTAGGTGTCTGCACGGGCAAATTTAACTCTCACTTCCCACCAGGAAGAGGAATTAACCACAGGCTCAGCATGCCGTGCCGGAACCAGATTAAGGCCTGAAGCAATTCTGTGCGTTTGCGGCTAGCTCACATGAAAGCGAGTTGAAGAAAGGAGCTCAGGGGCACTGTAATTCACAAACATGCAGAGTTATAAATGACAGCTATCGTCCAAAAATATATTGAAGGAAGGCTGCGAAGAGGACTTGAAACCGGGGCAGAATTTCAGGAAAACGATTACAGGGGGTAGACTGGAATTGCATTTTAAGCATAGGAATAGGGGCAGAACGTCGATAATGAAGCAGTTGGCCCAAAAGGGCGTATGCGTTTTTTCCTGAATATATTCAGGAAAAAACGCATACGCCCTTTTGGGCCAACCAAGCAAGCTTGTAAAGGAAATCTGCACCACAATGAAGCCTCACTGCCCCCCGGTCAAAAGGGTCATCTGAAAAAAGTGTAAAATCCAGAAAGGCAGGTCAGGCCATGGAGTATAGGGAGCCTTGTTATGTTGATGGGCGGTATGTAAATTGCCAACAACCACTCTGGAGAAGTGTATGGTGTTCCTGAAACACCAAAAACAAAGCAACGGAGCCTATGGCACTTTCACTTATGGTCATATAGCTTAGGGAATTTAAAATCAAAAACACAGAGCCACCCCAAATTTTCAGACGGCTCTGATTATAAGAACCTCGTCTGCGGTACAAGTTAAATATCCCAGAAAGCGAAAAATGCATAAAGAACTTTTGGTACGTATATACTATGGAATATCACTCAGCAATGAAATTTATGTCATCAGGCCCGTCGCGGCATAATGAGTGGATTCAGGTACGATGATTCTAAGTGAAATAAGTCACACAGAAAAAGAAACCTCATAAGATATCACTAATACACAGAATGTAAACTTGGCTACACACGAAATGAACTACAAAACAGGGTCTCAAATTTAGAAAACCAACCAATGCTTCCTTAAGGGCAAAGATGAGTTCGGGTGCAGCATAAAACCAGAGATTGAAATTAACACAGATACCATTCCATAACCCAAATATGTAATAGTCAAGACCTACACCTTGCTCAACGAAATTGACACAACAACCCATATTCAAAGCCCAGGAATATACCTGACTAGTAAGAATCATAAAACCCATGGATTTATATGTCTACAGAAGAGAATCAAGTGTGTGTACAGCGGCATAAATGCAGCAGTGAAAATGTGATAAATCCCATTATCAAAATAAATTAAAAAAACAAAACACAGTGACAGTGAAATAGAGAGCAATTCTTAAATAATTCATTCAGAGTTTGTGATGCAACCTGGATTTATCACATCTACACCCAGAGCCAAGTGAGACATAAGGTTGGGCACTTCGGGCTGATAGCATTGGTGACGTTCGATGAGCAAATGCAGGCCCTTTGAAGTCATACTGCATGGTACCCATTCCATGGGTCCCAACTCTCCAGGTTTAAGGGATTCTTCCTTCAGCTAAAACATGCATGGGAAACCCACAGTATGGTGCACCGTGTGACCGGGAAACGTTTTCAAATGCATCTCAGTTTTCGTCCCCTTTTACTCGGGTTCACCATTCCAGACCCTTTACTAACACTCTCCCCACTTGGAGAGTCAGTGCCTTTAACCTCCTGTTTGGCACAGTTTGCAATTTCTGCGCAAGATGAACAGGAATAGGGAGAACCAATGAGAGACTAGCTGTAGGTGTCTGCACGGGCAAATTTAACGCTCATTTCCCACCAGGAAGAGGAATTAACCAAAGGCTCAGCATGCCGTGCCGGAACCAGATTAGGGCCTGAAGCAATCCTGCGGGTTTGCGGGCAGCTCACAAGATAGCGAGTTGAAGAAAGGAGCTCAGGGGCACTGTAACTCACAAACCTGCAGAGTTATAAATGACAGCTATCGTCCAAAAAAATATTGAAGGAAGGCTGCGAAGACGACTTGTAAGCGGGGCAGAATTGCAGGAAAACGATTTCAGGGGGTAGACGGGAATTGCATTTAAAGAATAGGAAAAGAGGCAGAACTTCGACAATGATGCTCTTGGCCAAAAAGTGCGTATGCGTTTTTTCCTGAATATATTCAGGAAAAAACGCATACGCCCTTTTTGGCCAACCAAGCAAGCATGTTAAAGAAATCTGCACTAAAATGAAGTCTCACTGCCCCCCGGTCAAAAGGGCCATCTGAAAAAAGTGTAAAATCCAGAAAGGCAGCACAGGCCATGGAGAACCGGGAGCCTTGTTATGCTGATGGGCGGGATGTAAATTGCCAACAGCCACTCTGGAGAAGTGTATGGTGTTTCCTGGAACACCTAAAAAACAAAGCAACGGAGCCTACGGCACTTCCACTTATGGTCCTATAGCTTAGGGAAATTAAAATCAAAAACACACAGCCACCCCAAAGTTTCGGACGGCTCTGTTTACAAGAACCTCGTCTACGCTACAAGTTCAATATCCCAGAATGTGAAAAATGGATAAAGAAGTTGTGGTACGTACGTACAATGGAATATCATTCAGCAATGAAATCTATGTCATCAGGCCCGTCGCAGCATAATGAGTGGATTCAGGTACATTGATTTTTGTGAAATAAGTCACACAGAAAATGAAACATCATAAGATATCACTAATACAAGGAATGTAAACTTGGCTACACATGAACTGAATTACAAAACAGAACAGGGTCTCAAATTTAGAAAACCAACTTATACTTGCTTATGGGGAAAGGTGAGGTGGGCTGCTGCATAAAACCAGAGATTGAAATTAGCACAGATACCATTCCATAAGCCAAATATGTAATAGGCAAGACCTACTCCTTGCTCAAAGAAATGGCCTCAACACCCCATATTCAACGCCTAGGAATATACCTGACTAGTAAGAATCTTAAAACCCATGGATTTATATGTCTCCGTAAGAGAATCAAGCGTTTGTTCAGTGGCCTAAACGCAGCAGTGAAAATCCGATAAATCCCATTATCAAAATAAATTTCTAAAACACAACACCATGACAGTGAAATAGAGAGCAATTCTTAAAAAATTCACTCAGGGCTTCTGATGCAACCTGGATTTACCACATCTACACCCAGAGCTGGGGAGACAAAAGGCCGGACACTTCAGCATGATAGCATTGGTGAGGTTCGGTGAGCAAATGCAGACCCTTTGAAGTCATACTTCATGGTACCCATTCCATGGGTCCCAACTCTCCAGGTTTAAGGGATTCTTCCTTCCACTAAATCATGCATGGGAAACCCAGAGTATGGTCCACTGTGTGATTGGGAAACGTTTTCAAATGCATCTCAGTTTTCGTCCCCTGGTACTCGGGTTCACCATTCCAGACGCTTTACTAACACTCTCCCCACTTGGAGAGTCAGTGCCTTTAACCTCCTGTTTGACACAGTTTGCAATTTCTGCACAAGATGAACAGGAATAGGGAGAACCAATGAGAGACTAGCTGTAGGTGTCTGCACGGGCAAATTTAACTCTCACTTCCCACCAGGAAGAGGAATTAACCACAGGCTCAGCATGCCGTGCCGGAACCAGATTAAGGCCTGAAGCAATTCTGTGCGTTTGCGGCTAGCTCACATGAAAGCGAGTTGAAGAAAGGAGCTCAGGGGCACTGTAATTCACAAACATGCAGAGTTATAAATGACAGCTATCGTCCAAAAATATATTGAAGGAAGGCTGCGAAGAGGACTTGAAACCGGGGCAGAATTTCAGGAAAACGATTACAGGGGGTAGACTGGAATTGCATTTTAAGCATAGGAATAGGGGCAGAACGTCGATAATGAAGCAGTTGGCCCAAAAGGGCGTATGCGTTTTTTCCTGAATATATTCAGGAAAAAACGCATACGCCCTTTTGGGCCAACCAAGCAAGCTTGTAAAGGAAATCTGCACCACAATGAAGCCTCACTGCCCCCCGGTCAAAAGGGTCATCTGAAAAAAGTGTAAAATCCAGAAAGGCAGGTCAGGCCATGGAGTATAGGGAGCCTTGTTATGTTGATGGGCGGTATGTAAATTGCCAACAACCACTCTGGAGAAGTGTATGGTGTTCCTGAAACACCAAAAACAAAGCAACGGAGCCTATGGCACTTTCACTTATGGTCATATAGCTTAGGGAATTTAAAATCAAAAACACAGAGCCACCCCAAATTTTCAGACGGCTCTGATTATAAGAACCTCGTCTGCGGTACAAGTTAAATATCCCAGAAAGCGAAAAATGCATAAAGAACTTTTGGTACGTATATACTATGGAATATCACTCAGCAATGAAATTTATGTCATCAGGCCCGTCGCGGCATAATGAGTGGATTCAGGTACGATGATTCTAAGTGAAATAAGTCACACAGAAAAAGAAACCTCATAAGATATCACTAATACACAGAATGTAAACTTGGCTACACACGAAATGAACTACAAAACAGGGTCTCAAATTTAGAAAACCAACCAATGCTTCCTTAAGGGCAAAGATGAGTTCGGGTGCAGCATAAAACCAGAGATTGAAATTAACACAGATACCATTCCATAACCCAAATATGTAATAGTCAAGACCTACACCTTGCTCAACGAAATTGACACAACAACCCATATTCAAAGCCCAGGAATATACCTGACTAGTAAGAATCATAAAACCCATGGATTTATATGTCTACAGAAGAGAATCAAGTGTGTGTACAGCGGCATAAATGCAGCAGTGAAAATGTGATAAATCCCATTATCAAAATAAATTAAAAAAACAAAACACAGTGACAGTGAAATAGAGAGCAATTCTTAAATAATTCATTCAGAGTTTGTGATGCAACCTGGATTTATCACATCTACACCCAGAGCCAAGTGAGACATAAGGTTGGGCACTTCGGGCTGATAGCATTGGTGACGTTCGATGAGCAAATGCAGGCCCTTTGAAGTCATACTGCATGGTACCCATTCCATGGGTCCCAACTCTCCAGGTTTAAGGGATTCTTCCTTCAGCTAAAACATGCATGGGAAACCCACAGTATGGTGCACCGTGTGACCGGGAAACGTTTTCAAATGCATCTCAGTTTTCGTCCCCTTTTACTCGGGTTCACCATTCCAGACCCTTTACTAACACTCTCCCCACTTGGAGAGTCAGTGCCTTTAACCTCCTGTTTGGCACAGTTTGCAATTTCTGCGCAAGATGAACAGGAATAGGGAGAACCAATGAGAGACTAGCTGTAGGTGTCTGCACGGGCAAATTTAACGCTCATTTCCCACCAGGAAGAGGAATTAACCAAAGGCTCAGCATGCCGTGCCGGAACCAGATTAGGGCCTGAAGCAATCCTGCGGGTTTGCGGGCAGCTCACAAGATAGCGAGTTGAAGAAAGGAGCTCAGGGGCACTGTAACTCACAAACCTGCAGAGTTATAAATGACAGCTATCGTCCAAAAAAATATTGAAGGAAGGCTGCGAAGACGACTTGTAAGCGGGGCAGAATTGCAGGAAAACGATTTCAGGGGGTAGACGGGAATTGCATTTAAAGAATAGGAAAAGAGGCAGAACTTCGACAATGATGCTCTTGGCCAAAAAGTGCGTATGCGTTTTTTCCTGAATATATTCAGGAAAAAACGCATACGCCCTTTTTGGCCAACCAAGCAAGCATGTTAAAGAAATCTGCACTAAAATGAAGTCTCACTGCCCCCCGGTCAAAAGGGCCATCTGAAAAAAGTGTAAAATCCAGAAAGGCAGCACAGGCCATGGAGAACCGGGAGCCTTGTTATGCTGATGGGCGGGATGTAAATTGCCAACAGCCACTCTGGAGAAGTGTATGGTGTTTCCTGGAACACCTAAAAAACAAAGCAACGGAGCCTACGGCACTTCCACTTATGGTCCTATAGCTTAGGGAAATTAAAATCAAAAACACACAGCCACCCCAAAGTTTCGGACGGCTCTGTTTACAAGAACCTCGTCTACGCTACAAGTTCAATATCCCAGAATGTGAAAAATGGATAAAGAAGTTGTGGTACGTACGTACAATGGAATATCATTCAGCAATGAAATCTATGTCATCAGGCCCGTCGCAGCATAATGAGTGGATTCAGGTACATTGATTTTTGTGAAATAAGTCACACAGAAAATGAAACATCATAAGATATCACTAATACAAGGAATGTAAACTTGGCTACACATGAACTGAATTACAAAACAGAACAGGGTCTCAAATTTAGAAAACCAACTTATACTTGCTTATGGGGAAAGGTGAGGTGGGCTGCTGCATAAAACCAGAGATTGAAATTAGCACAGATACCATTCCATAAGCCAAATATGTAATAGGCAAGACCTACTCCTTGCTCAAAGAAATGGCCTCAACACCCCATATTCAACGCCTAGGAATATACCTGACTAGTAAGAATCTTAAAACCCATGGATTTATATGTCTCCGTAAGAGAATCAAGCGTTTGTTCAGTGGCCTAAACGCAGCAGTGAAAATCCGATAAATCCCATTATCAAAATAAATTTCTAAAACACAACACCATGACAGTGAAATAGAGAGCAATTCTTAAAAAATTCACTCAGGGCTTCTGATGCAACCTGGATTTACCACATCTACACCCAGAGCTGGGGAGACAAAAGGCCGGACACTTCAGCATGATAGCATTGGTGAGGTTCGGTGAGCAAATGCAGACCCTTTGAAGTCATACTTCATGGTACCCATTCCATGGGTCCCAACTCTCCAGGTTTAAGGGATTCTTCCTTCCACTAAATCATGCATGGGAAACCCAGAGTATGGTCCACTGTGTGATTGGGAAACGTTTTCAAATGCATCTCAGTTTTCGTCCCCTGGTACTCGGGTTCACCATTCCAGACGCTTTACTAACACTCTCCCCACTTGGAGAGTCAGTGCCTTTAACCTCCTGTTTGACACAGTTTGCAATTTCTGCACAAGATGAACAGGAATAGGGAGAACCAATGAGAGACTAGCTGTAGGTGTCTGCACGGGCAAATTTAACTCTCACTTCCCACCAGGAAGAGGAATTAACCACAGGCTCAGCATGCCGTGCCGGAACCAGATTAAGGCCTGAAGCAATTCTGTGCGTTTGCGGCTAGCTCACATGAAAGCGAGTTGAAGAAAGGAGCTCAGGGGCACTGTAATTCACAAACATGCAGAGTTATAAATGACAGCTATCGTCCAAAAATATATTGAAGGAAGGCTGCGAAGAGGACTTGAAACCGGGGCAGAATTTCAGGAAAACGATTACAGGGGGTAGACTGGAATTGCATTTTAAGCATAGGAATAGGGGCAGAACGTCGATAATGAAGCAGTTGGCCCAAAAGGGCGTATGCGTTTTTTCCTGAATATATTCAGGAAAAAACGCATACGCCCTTTTGGGCCAACCAAGCAAGCTTGTAAAGGAAATCTGCACCACAATGAAGCCTCACTGCCCCCCGGTCAAAAGGGTCATCTGAAAAAAGTGTAAAATCCAGAAAGGCAGGTCAGGCCATGGAGTATAGGGAGCCTTGTTATGTTGATGGGCGGTATGTAAATTGCCAACAACCACTCTGGAGAAGTGTATGGTGTTCCTGAAACACCAAAAACAAAGCAACGGAGCCTATGGCACTTTCACTTATGGTCATATAGCTTAGGGAATTTAAAATCAAAAACACAGAGCCACCCCAAATTTTCAGACGGCTCTGATTATAAGAACCTCGTCTGCGGTACAAGTTAAATATCCCAGAAAGCGAAAAATGCATAAAGAACTTTTGGTACGTATATACTATGGAATATCACTCAGCAATGAAATTTATGTCATCAGGCCCGTCGCGGCATAATGAGTGGATTCAGGTACGATGATTCTAAGTGAAATAAGTCACACAGAAAAAGAAACCTCATAAGATATCACTAATACACAGAATGTAAACTTGGCTACACACGAAATGAACTACAAAACAGGGTCTCAAATTTAGAAAACCAACCAATGCTTCCTTAAGGGCAAAGATGAGTTCGGGTGCAGCATAAAACCAGAGATTGAAATTAACACAGATACCATTCCATAACCCAAATATGTAATAGTCAAGACCTACACCTTGCTCAACGAAATTGACACAACAACCCATATTCAAAGCCCAGGAATATACCTGACTAGTAAGAATCATAAAACCCATGGATTTATATGTCTACAGAAGAGAATCAAGTGTGTGTACAGCGGCATAAATGCAGCAGTGAAAATGTGATAAATCCCATTATCAAAATAAATTAAAAAAACAAAACACAGTGACAGTGAAATAGAGAGCAATTCTTAAATAATTCATTCAGAGTTTGTGATGCAACCTGGATTTATCACATCTACACCCAGAGCCAAGTGAGACATAAGGTTGGGCACTTCGGGCTGATAGCATTGGTGACGTTCGATGAGCAAATGCAGGCCCTTTGAAGTCATACTGCATGGTACCCATTCCATGGGTCCCAACTCTCCAGGTTTAAGGGATTCTTCCTTCAGCTAAAACATGCATGGGAAACCCACAGTATGGTGCACCGTGTGACCGGGAAACGTTTTCAAATGCATCTCAGTTTTCGTCCCCTTTTACTCGGGTTCACCATTCCAGACCCTTTACTAACACTCTCCCCACTTGGAGAGTCAGTGCCTTTAACCTCCTGTTTGGCACAGTTTGCAATTTCTGCGCAAGATGAACAGGAATAGGGAGAACCAATGAGAGACTAGCTGTAGGTGTCTGCACGGGCAAATTTAACACTCATTTCCCACCAGGAAGAGGAATTAACCAAAGGCTCAGCATGCCGTGCCGGAACCAGATTAGGGCCTGAAGCAATCCTGCGGGTTTGCGGGCAGCTCACAAGATAGCGAGTTGAAGAAAGGAGCTCAGGGGCACTGTAACTCACAAACCTGCAGAGTTATAAATGACAGCTATCGTCCAAAAAAATATTGAAGGAAGGCTGCGAAGACGACTTGTAAGCGGGGCAGAATTGCAGGAAAACGATTTCAGGGGGTAGACGGGAATTGCATTTAAAGAATAGGAAAAGAGGCAGAACTTCGACAATGATGCTCTTGGCCAAAAAGTGCGTATGCGTTTTTTCCTGAATATATTCAGGAAAAAACGCATACGCCCTTTTTGGCCAACCAAGCAAGCATGTTAAAGAAATCTGCACTAAAATGAAGTCTCACTGCCCCCCGGTCAAAAGGGCCATCTGAAAAAAGTGTAAAATCCAGAAAGGCAGCACAGGCCATGGAGAACCGGGAGCCTTGTTATGCTGATGGGCGGGATGTAAATTGCCAACAGCCACTCTGGAGAAGTGTATGGTGTTTCCTGGAACACCTAAAAAACAAAGCAACGGAGCCTACGGCACTTCCACTTATGGTCCTATAGCTTAGGGAAATTAAAATCAAAAACACACAGCCACCCCAAAGTTTCGGACGGCTCTGTTTACAAGAACCTCGTCTACGCTACAAGTTCAATATCCCAGAATGTGAAAAATGGATAAAGAAGTTGTGGTACGTACGTACAATGGAATATCATTCAGCAATGAAATCTATGTCATCAGGCCCGTCGCAGCATAATGAGTGGATTCAGGTACATTGATTTTTGTGAAATAAGTCACACAGAAAATGAAACATCATAAGATATCATTAATACAAGGAATGTAAACTTGGCTACACATGAACTGAATTACAAAACAGAACAGGGTCTCAAATTTAGAAAACCAACTTATACTTGCTTATGGGGAAAGGTGAGGTGGGCTGCTGCATAAAACCAGAGATTGAAATTAGCACAGATACCATTCCATAAGCCAAATATGTAATAGGCAAGACCTACTCCTTGCTCAAAGAAATGGCCTCAACACCCCATATTCAACGCCTAGGAATATACCTGACTAGTAAGAATCTTAAAACCCATGGATTTATATGTCTCCGTAAGAGAATCAAGCATTTGTTCAGTGGCCTAAACGCAGCAGTGAAAATCCGATAAATCCCATTATCAAAATAAATTTCTAAAACACAACACCATGACAGTGAAATAGAGAGCAATTCTTAAAAAATTCACTCAGGGCTTCTGATGCAACCTGGATTTACCACATCTACACCCAGAGCTGGGGAGACAAAAGGCCGGACACTTCAGCATGATAGCATTGGTGAGGTTCGGTGAGCAAATGCAGACCCTTTGAAGTCATACTTCATGGTACCCATTCCATGGGTCCCAACTCTCCAGGTTTAAGGGATTCTTCCTTCCACAAAATCATGCATGGGAAACCCAGAGTATGGTCCACTGTGTGATTGGGAAACGTTTTCAAATGCATCTCAGTTTTCATCCCTTTGTACTCGGGTTCACCATTCCAGACGCTTAACTAACACTCTCCCCACTTGGAGAGTCAATGTCTTTAACCTCCTGTTTGGCACAGTTTGCAATTTCTGCACAAGATGAAGAGGAATAGGGAGAACCAATGAGAGACTAGCTGTGGGTGTCTGCACGGGCAAATGCAATGCTCATTTCCCACCAGGAAGAGGAATTAACCAAAGGCTCAGCATGCCGTGCGGGAACCAGATTAGGGCCTGAAGCAATCCTGCGGGTTTGCGGCCAGCTCACAAGCACGCGAGTTGAAGAAAGGAGCACAGGGGCACTGTAATTCACAAACATGCAGGGTTAAAAATGACAGCTATCGTCCAATAATATATTGAAGTAAGTCTGCGAAGAGGACTTGAAAGCGGGGCAGAATTGCAGGAAAACGATTTCAGGGGGTAGACTGGAATTGCACTTAAAGCATAGGAAAAGAGGCAGAACGGCGACAATGATGCTCTTGGCCAAAAAGGGCGTATGCGTTTTTTCCTGAATATATTCAGGAAAAAACGCATACGCCCTTTTTGGCCAACCAACCAAGCATGTTAAAGAAATCTGCACTACAACGAAGTCTCACTGCCCCCCGGTCAAAAGGGCCATCTGAAAAAAGTGTAAAATCGAGAAAGGCAGCACAGGCCATGGAGAACAGGGAGCTTTCTTATGCTGATGGGCGGGATGTAAATTGCCAACAGCCACTCTGGAGAAGTGTATGGTGTTTCCTGGAACACCTAAAAAACAAAGCAACAGAGCCTACGGCACTTCCACTTATGGTCCTATAGTTTAGGGAAATTAAAATCAAAAACACCCAGCCACCCCAAAGTTTCGGACGGCTCTGTTTACAAGAACCTCGTCTACGGTACAAGTTCAATATCCCAGAATGTGAAAAATGGATAAAGAAGTTGTGGTATGTACGTACAATGGAATATCACTCACCAATGAAATCTATGTCATCAGGCCCGTCCCGGCATAATGAGTGGATTCAGGTACGATGATTCTAAGTGAAATAAGTCGCACAGAAAATGAAACATCATAAGTTATCACTAATACACGGAATGTAAACTTGGCTACACATGAACTGAATTACAAAACAGAACAGGGTCTCAAATTTAGAAAACCAACTTATGCTTGCTTAAGGGGAAAGGTGAGTTGGGGTGCTGCATCAAACCAGAGATAGAAATTAGCACAGATACTTTTCCATAAGCCAAATATGTAACAGTCAAGACCTACCCCTTGCTCAACGAAATGGACTAAACACCGGATATTCAACGCCTAAGAATACACCTGACAAGTAAGTATCTTCAAAGCCATGGATTTATATGTCTTCGTAAGAGAATGAAGCGTGTGTATAGCGGCATGAACGCAGCAGAGAAAATCCGATAAATCCCATTATCATAATGAATTACAAAAACAAAACACAAGGACAGTGAAATAGAGAGCAATTCTTAAAAAATTCATTCAGGGCTTGTGATGCAACCTGGATTTACCACATCTACACTCAGAGCTGAGTGAGACATTAGGTTGGACACTTTGGGCTTATAGCATTTGTGAGGTTCGATGAGCAAATGCAGACCCTTTGAAGTCATACTGCATGGTACCCATTCCATGGGTCCCAAGTCTCCAGGTTTAAGGGATTCTTGCTTCAGCTAAAACATGCATGGGAAAGCCACAGTATGGTGCACCGTGTGACCGGCAAACGTTTTCAAATGCATCTCAGTTTTCGTCCCCTTTTACTAGGGTTCACAATTCCAGATCCTTTACTAACAGTCTCCCCTCTTGGACAGTCAGTGCCTTTAACATCCTGTTTGGCACAGTTTGCAATTTCTGCGCAAGATGAACAGGAATAGGGAGAACCAATGAGAGACTAGCTGTAGGTGTCTGCACGGGCAAATTTAATGCTCATTTCTCACCAGGAAAGGGAATTACCCAAAGGCTCAGCATGCCGTGCCAGAACAAGATTAGGGCCTGAAGCAATCCGGCGGGTTTGCGGCCAGCTCACAAGATAGCGAGTTGAAGAAAGGAGCTCAGGGGCACTGTAACTCACAAACCTGCAGAGTTATAAATGACAGCTATCGTCCAAAAATATATTGAAGGAAGGCTGCGAAGAGAACTTGTAAGCGGGGCAGAATTGCAGGAAAATTATTTCAGTATTGCATTTAAAGCACAGGAAAGAGGCAGAACGTCGACAATGATGCTCTTGGCCAAAAAGGGCGTATGCGTTTTTTCCTGAATATATTCAGGAAAAAACGAATACGCCCTTTTTGGCCAACCAAGCAAGCATGTTGAAAAATCTACACTACAATGAAGTCTCACTGCCACCCGGTCAAAAGGGCCATCTGAAAAAAGTGTAAAATCCAGAAAGGCAGCACAGGCCATGGAGAACAGGGAGCCCTGTAATGCTGATGGGCGGGATGTAAATTGCCAACAGCCCCTCTGGAGAAGTGTATGGTGATTCCTGGAACACCTAAAAAACAAAGCAACGGAGCCTAGGGCACTTCCACTTATGGTCCTATAGTTTAGGGAAATTAAAATCAAAAACACACAGCCACCACAATGTTTCGGACGGCTCTCTTTACAAGAACCTCGTCTATGGTACAAGTTCAATATCCCAGAAAGTTAATAATGGATAAAGACGTTGTGGTACGTACGTACAATGGAATATCACTCACCAATGAAATCTGTGTCATCAGGCCCGTCGCGGCATAATGAGTGGATTCAGGTACGATGATTCTAAGTGAAATAAGTCACACAGAAAATGAAACATCATAAGATATCACTAATACACGGAATGTAAACTTGACTACACATGAACTGAATTACAAAACAGAACAGGGTCTCAAATTTACAAAACCAACTTATGCTTGCTTAAGGGGAAAGGTGAGTTGGGGTGCTGCATAAAACCACAGATAGAAATTAGCACAGATACCTTTCCATAAGCCAAATATGTAATAGTCAAGACCTACCCCTTGCTCAACGAAATGGACTAAACACCCCATATTCAACGCCTAGGAATACACCTGACTAGTAAGAATCTTCAAACCCATGGATTTATATGTCTCCGTAAGAGAATGAAGAGTGTGAACAGAGGCATGAATGCAACAGAGAAAATCCGATAAATCCCATTATCAAAATGAATTACAAAAACAAAACACAAGGACAGTGAAATAGAGAGCAATTCTTAAATAATTCATTCAGGGCTTGTGATGCAACCTGGATTTACCACATCTACACCCAGAGCTGAGTGAGACATAAGGTTGGGCCCTTCGGGCTGATAGCAATGGTGAGATTCGATGAGCAAATGCAGACCCTTTGAAGTCATACTGCATGGTACCCATTCCATGGGTCCGAACTCTCCAGGTTTAAAGGATTCGTCCTTCAGCTAAAACATGCATGGGAAACCCACAGTATGGTGCACCATGTGACCGGCAAATGTTTTCAAATGCATCTCAGTTTTCGTCCCCTTTTACTCGGGTTCACCTTTCCAGACCCTTTACTAACACTCTCCCCACTTGGAGAGTCAGTGTCTTTAACCGCCTGTTTGGCACAGTTTGCAATTTCTGCGCAAGATGAACAGGAATAGGGAGAACCAATGAGAGACTAGCTGCAGGTGTCTGCACGGACAAATTTAATGCTCATTACCCACCAGGAAGAGGAATTAACCAAAGGCTCATCATGCGTGCCGGATCCAGATTAGGGCCTGAAGCACTCTTGCGGGTTTGCGGCCAGCTCACAAGATAGCGAGTTGAAGAAAGGAGCTCAGGGGCACTGTAACTCACAAACCTGCAGAGTTATAAATGTCAGCTATTGTCCAAAAATATATTGAAGGAAGGCTGCGAAGAGAACTTGTAAGCGGGGCAGAATTGCAGGAAAACAACTTCAGGGGGTAGACGGGAATTGCATTTAAAGCATAGGAAAAGAGGCAGAACGTCGACAATGATGCTCTTGGCCAAAAAGAGCATATGCGATTTTTCCTGAATATATTCAGGAAAAAACGCATACGCACTTTTTGGCCAACCAAGCAAGCATGTTAAAGAAATCTGCACTACAATGAAGTCTCACTGCCCCCCAGTCAAAAGGGCCATGTGAAAAAAGTGTAAAATCCAGAAAGGCAGCACAGGCCATGGAGAACAGGGAGCCTTGTTATGCTGATGGGCGGGATGTAAATTGCCAACAGCCACTCTGGAGAAGTGTATGGTGTTTCCTGGAACAACTAAAAAACAAAGCAACGGAGCCTACGGCACTTCCACTTATGGTCCTATAGCTTAGGGAAATTAAATTCAAAAACACACATCCACCCCAAAGTTTCGGACGGCTTTGTTTATAAGAATCTCGTCTACGGTACAAGATAAATATCCCAGAATATGAAAAATGGATAAAGAAGTTGTGGTACGTACGTACAATGGAATATCACTCAGCAATGAAATCTATGTCATCAGGCCAGTCGCGGCATAATGAGGGGATTCAGGTACGATGATTCTAAGTGAAATACGTCACACAGAAAATGAAACATCATAAGATATCACTAATACACGAAATGTAAACTTGGCTACACATGAACTGAATTACAAAACAGAACAGGGTCTCAAATTTAGAAAACCAACTTATGCTTGCTTAAGGGGAAAGGTGAGTTAGGGTGCTGCATAAAACCAGAGATAGAAATTAGCACAGATAACTTTCCATAAGCCAAATATTTAATAGAAAAGACCTACCCCTTGCTCAACGAAATGGACTAAACACCCCATACTCAACGCCTAGGAATACACCTGACTAGTAAGAATCTTCAAACCCATGGATTTATATGTCTCCGTAAGAGAATGAAGCGTGTGTATAGAGGCATGAATGCAGCAGAGAAAATCCGATAAATCCAATTATCAAAATGAATTACAAAAACAAAACACAAGGACAGTGAAATAGAGAGCAATTCTTAAATAATTCATTCAGGGCTTGTGATGCAACCTGGATTTACCACATCTACACCCACAGCTGAGTGAGACATAAGGTTGGACACTTCGGGCTGATAGCATTGGTGAGGTTCGATGAGCAAATGCAGACCCTTTGAAGTCATACTGCATGGTACCCATTCCATGGGTCCCAACTCTCCAGATTTAAGGGATTCTTCCTTCAGCTAAAACATGCATGGGAAACCCACAGTATGGTGCACCGTGTGACCGGCAAACGTTTTCAAATGCATCACAGGTTTCGTCACCTTTTACTTGGTTTCACCATTCCAGACCCTTTACTAACACTCTCCCCACTTGGAGAGTCAGTGCCTTAAACCTCTTGTTTGGCACAGTTTGCAATTTCTGCGCATGATGAACAGGAATAGGGAGAACCAATGAGAGAGTAGCTGTAGGTGTCTGCACGGGCAAATTTAACGCTCATTTCCCACCAGGAAGAGGAATTAACCAAAGGCTCAGCATGCCGTGCCGGAACCAGATCAGGGCTTGAAGGAATCCTGCGGGTTTGCGCCCAGCTCACAAGATAGTGAGTTGAAGAAAGGAGCTCAGGGGCACTGTAACTCACAAACCTGCAGAGTCATAAATGACAGCTACCGTCCAACAATACATTGAAGGAAGGCTGCGAAGAGAACTTGTAAGCGGGGCAGAATTGCAGGAAAACAATTTCAGGGGGTAGACGGGAATTGCATTTAAAGCATAGGAAAAGATGCAGAATGTCGACAATGATGCTCTTGGCCAAAATGGGCGAATGCGTTTTTTCCTGAATATATTCAGGAAAAAACGCATAGGCCCTTTCTGGCCAACCAAGCAAGCATGTTAAAGAAATCTGCACTACAATGAAGTCTCACTGCCCCCTGGTCAAAAGAGCCATCTGAAATAAGTGTAAAATCCAGAAAGGCAGCACAGGCCATGGAGAACAGGGAGCCTTGTTATGCTGATGGGCGGGATGTTAATTGCCAACAGCCACTCTGGAGAAGTGTATGGTGTTTCCTGGAACACCTAAAAAAACAAAGCAACGGAGCCTAAGGCACTTCCACTTATGGTCCTATAGATTAGGGAAATTAAAATCAAAAACACACAGCCACCCCAAAGTTTCAGACGGCTCTGTTTACAAGAACCTCCTCTACGGTACAAGTTAAATATCCCAGAAAGTGAAAAATGGATAAAGAAGTTGTGGTACGTACGTACAATGGAATATCACACAGCAATGAAATCTATGTCATCAGGCCCATCGCGGCATAATGAGTGGATTCAAGTACGATGATTCTAAGTGAAATAAGTCACACAGAAAATGAAACATCATAAGATATCACTAATACATGGAATGTACACTTGGCTACACATAAACTGAATTAGAAAACAGAACAGGGTCTCAAATTTAGAAAAGCAAATTATGCTTGCTTAAGGGCAAAGCTGAGTTGGGGTGCTGCATAAAAGCAGAGATAGAAATTAGCACATATATCTTTCCATAAGCCAAATATGTAATAGTCAAGACCTACCCCTTGCTCAACGAAATGGACTAAACACCACACTTTCAACGCCTAGGAAGACACATGACTAGTAAGAATCTTCAAACCCATGGATTTATATGTCTCCGTAAGAGAATCAAGCATGTGTACAGCTGCATGAATGCAGCAGAGAAAATGGAATACATCCCATTATCAAAATGAATTACAAAAACAAAACACAATGACAGTGAAATAGAGAGCAATTCTTAAATAATTCATTCAGGGCTTGTGATGCAACCTGGATTTACCACATCTACATCCAGAGCTGAGTGAGACATAAGGTTGGACACTTTGGGCTGATAGCATTGGTGAGGTTCGATGAGCAAATGCAGACCCTTTGAAGTCACACTGCATGGTACCCATTCCATGGGTCCCAACTCTCCAGGTTTAAGGGATTCTTCCTTCAGCTAAAACATGCATGGGAATCCCACAGTATGGTGCACCATGTGACCGGGAAACATTTTCAAATGCATCTCAGGTTTCGTCCCCTTTTATTCGGGTTCACAAATCCAGACCCTTTACTAACACTCTCCCCACTTGGAGAGTCAGTGCCTTTAACATCCTGTTTGGCACACTTTGCAGTTTCTGTGCAAGATGAACAGGAATAGGGAGGACCAATAAGAGACTAGCTGTAGGTGTCTGCACGGGCAAATTTAACGCTCATTTCCCACCAGGAAGAGGAATTAACCAAAGGCTCAGCATGCCGTGCCGGAACCAGATTAGGGCCTGAAGCAATCTTGCAGGTTTGCGGCCAGCTCACAAGATAGCGAGTTGAAGAAAGGAGCTCAGGGGCACTGTAACTCACAAACATGCAGAGTTATAAATGACAGCTATCGTCCAAAAAAATATTAAAGGAAAGCTGCAAAGATGACTTGTAAGCGGGGCAGAATTGCAGGAAAACGATTTCAGGGGGTAGACGGGAATTGCATTTAAAGAATAGGAAAAGAGGCAGAACGTCGACAATGATGCTCTTGGCCAAAAAGGGCGTATGCGTTTTTTCCTGAATATATTCAGGAAAAAACGCATACGCCCTTTTTGGCCAACCAAGCAAGCATGTTAAAGAAATCTGCACTACAATGAAGTCTCACTGCCCCCCAGTCAAAAGGGCCATGTGAAAAAAGTGTAAAATCCAGAAAGGCAGCACAGGCCATGGAGAACAGGGAGCCTTGTTATGCTGATGGGCGGGATGTAAATTGCCAAAAGCCACTCTGGAGAAGTGTATGGTGTTTCCTGGAACAACTAAAAAACAAAGCAACGGAGCCTACGGCACTTCCACTTATGGTCCTATAGCTTAGGGAAATTAAAATCAGAAACACACAGCCACCCCAAAGTGTCGGACGGCTCTGTTTACAAGAACCTCGTCTACGGTACAAGTTCAATATCCCAGAATATGAAAAATGGATAAAGAAGTTGTGGTACGTACGTACAATGGAATATCACTCAGCAATGAAATCTATGTCATCAGGCCCGTCGTGGCATAATGAGTGGAGTCAGGTACGATGATTCTAAGTGAAATAAGTCACACAGAAAATGAAGCATCCTAAGATATCACTAATACAAGGAATGTAAACTTGGCTACACATGAACTGAATTACAAAACAGAACAGGGTCTCAAATTTAGAAAACCAACTTATGCTTGCTTTTTGAGAAAGGTGAGTTGGGGTGCTGCATCAAACCAGAGATAGAAATTAGCACAGATACCTTTCCATAAGCCAACTATGTAATAGTCAAGACCTACACCTTGCTCAACGAAATGGACTAAACACCCCATATTCAACGCCTAGGAATACACCTCACTAGTAAGAATCTTCAAACCCATGGATTTATATGTCTCCGTAAGAGAATGAAGCGTGTGTACAGCGGCATGAATGCAGCAGAGAAAATCCGATAAATCCCATTATCAAAATGAATTACAAAAACAAAACACAAGGACAGTGAAATAGAGAGCAATTCTTAAATAATTCATTCAGGGCTTGTGATGCAACCTGGATTTACCACATCTACACCCAGAGCTGAGTGAGACATAAGGTTGGGCACTTCGGGCTGATAGCATTGGTGAGGTTCGATGAGCAAATGCAGACCCTTTGAAGTCATACTGCATAGTACCCATTCCATGGGTCCCAACTCTCCAGGTTTAAGGGATTCTTCCTTCAGCTAAAACATGCATGGGAAACCCACAGTATGGTGCACCATGTGACCGGCAAACGTTTTCAAATGCATCTCAGTTTTCGTCCCCTTTTACTCGGGTTCACCATTCCAGACCCTTTACTAACACTCTCCCCACTTAGAGAGTCAGTGCCTTTAAACTCCTGTTTGGCACAGTTTGCAATTTCTGCGCAAGATGAACAGGAATAGGGAGAACCAATGAGAGACTAGCTGTAGGTGTCTGCACGGGCAAATTTAACGCTCATTTCCCACCAGGAAGAGGAATTAACCAAAGGCTCAGCATGCCGTGCCGGAACCAGATTAGGGCCTGAAGCAATACTGCGGGTTTGCGGCCAGCTCACAAGATAGCGAGTTGAAGAAAGGAGCTCAGGGGCACTGTAATTCACAAATCTGGAGAGTTAAAAATGACAGCTATCGTTCAAAAATATATTGAAGTAATTCTGCGAAGAGGACTTGAAAGCGGGTCAGAAATTCAGGAAAACTATTTCCGGGGTAGACTGGAATTGCACTTAAAGCATAGGAAAAGAGACAGAACGGCGACAATGATGCACTTGGCCAAAAAGGGCGTATGCGTTTTTTCCTGAATATATTCAGGAAAAAACGCAAGCGCACTTTTTGGCCAACCAAGCAAGCGTGTAAAGGAAATCTGCACTAAAATGAAGTCTCACTGCCCCCTGGTCAAAAGGGCCATCTGAAAAAAGTGTAAAATCCAGAAAGGCAGGACAGGCCATGGAGAACAGGGAGCATTGCTAGGCTGATGGGCGGGATGTGAGTTGCCAACAGCCACTCTGGAGAAGTGTATAGTGTTTCCTGAAACACGTAAGAAACAAAGGAACACAGCCTATGGCACTTCCACTTATGGTCCTATAGCTTAGGGAAATTAAAATCAACAATACACAGCCACCCCAAAGTTGGGACGGCTCTGTTTACAAGAACCTCGTCTATGGTACAAGTTAAATATCCCAGAGAGCGAAAAATGGATAAAGAAGTTGTGGTACGTACGTACAATGGAATATCACTCAGCAAAGCAATCTATGTCATCAGTCCTGTAGCGGCATAATGAGTGGATTCAGGTACGATGATTCTACGTCAAATAGGTCACACAGAAAATGAAACATCATAAGATATCAGTAATACACGGAATGTAAACTTGGCTACACATGAACTGAATTACAAAACAGAACAGTGTCTCAAATTTAGAAAACCAACTTATGCTTGCTTATGGGGAAAGGTGAGTTGGGGTGCTGCATAAAAACAGAGATTGAAATTCGCACAGATACAGTTCCATAAGCCAAATATGTAATAGACAAGACCTACACCTTGCTCAAAGAAATGGACTCAACACCCCATATTCAACGCCTAGGAATATACCTGACTAGTAAGAATCTTCAAAACCATGGATTTATATGTCTCCGTAAGAGAATCAAGCGTGTGTACAGTGTCCTAAACGCTGCAGTGAAAATCGGATAAATCCCATTATCAAAATAAATTTCAAAAACAAACCCAATGACAGTGAAATAGAGAGCAATTCTTAAATAATTCACTCAGGGCTTCTAATGCAACCTGCATTTACCACATCTACACCCAGAGCTGGGGAGATATAAGGCCAGACATTTCAGCCTGATAGCATTGGTGAGGTTCGGTGAGCAAATGCAGACCCTTTGAAGTCATACTGCATGATACCCATTCCAAGGGTCCCAAATCTCCAGGTTTAAGGGAATCATCCTTCCGCTAAATCATGCATGGGAAACCCAGAGTATGGTCCACCATGTGATGGAGAAACGTTTTCAAATGCACCTCAGATTTCGTCCCTTTATACTCCGGTTCAACATTCCAGACGCTTAACTAACATTCTCCCCACTTGGAGAGTCAGTGCCTTTAACCTCCTGTTTGGCACACTTTGCAATTTCTGCGCAAGATGAACAGGAATAGGGAGAACCAATGAGAGACTATCTGTAAGTGTCTGCACGGGCAAATGTAACGCACATTTCCCACCAGGAAGTGGAATTAACCGAAGGCTCAGCATGCCCTGCCAGAACCAGATTAGGGCCTGAAGCAATCCTGCGGTTTTACATAGAGCTCACAAGAAAGCGAGTTGAAAAAAGGAGCTCAGGGGCACTGTAATTCACAAACGTGCAGAGTTATAAATGACATCTCTCTTCCAAAAATATATTGAAGTAAGTCTGCGAAGAGGATTGATAGTGGGGCAGAAATTCATGAAAACTTTTTCAGGGGGTAGACTGGAATTGCACTTAAAGCATAGGCAAAGAGGCAGAATAGGGACAATGATGCACTTGGTGAAAAAGGGCGTATGCGTTTTTTCTGGAATATATTCAGGAAAAAACGCATACGAACTTTCTGGACAAACAAGCAAGCGTGTAAAGGAAATCTGCACTACAATGAACTCTCACTGCCCCCGGTCAAAAGGACCATCTGACAAAAGTGTAAAATCCAGAAAGGCAGGACAGGCCATGGAGAACAGGGAGCCTTGTTATGCGGATGGGCGGGATGTGAATTGCCAACAGCCACTCTGGAGAAGTGTATGGTGTTTCCTGAAACAGGTAATAAACAAAGCAACACAGCCTATGGCACTTCCAGGTATGATCCTATAGCTTAGGGAAATAAAATCAAAACCACACAGCCACACCAAAGTTTGGGATGGCTTTGTTTACAAGAACCTCGTCTATGGTACAAGTTAAATATCCCAGAGAGCAAAAAATTGATAAAGAAGTTGTGGTACGCACGTACAATGTAATATCACTCAGCAATGAAATCTATGTCATCAGGCCCGTAGTGGCATAATGAGTGGATTCAGGTACAATGATTCTACGTGAAATAAGTCACACAGAAAAAGAAACATCATAAGATATCACTAATACACGGAATGTAAACTTGGCTACACATGAACTGAATTACAAAAAAGAACAGGGACTCAAATTTAGAAAACCAACTTTTGCTTGCTTATGGGGAAACAAGAGTTGGGGTGCTGCATAAAAGCAGAGATTGAAATTGGCACAGATACTGTTCCATAAGCCAAATATGTAATAGACAAGACCTACTCCTTGCTCAACGAAATGTACTCAACATCCCATATTCAACATCTAGGAATATACCTGACTAGTAAGAATCTTCAAACCCATGGATTTATATGTCTCCGTAAGAGAATCAAGCGTGTGTACAGTGTCCTAAATGCTGCAGTGAAAATCGGATAAATCCCATTATCAAAATAAATTTCAAAAACAAACCCAATGACAGTGAAATAGAGAGCAATTCTTAAATAATTCACTCAGGGCTTGTAATGCAACCTGGATTTACCACACCTACACCCAGAGCTGAGTGAGACATAAGGTTGGACACTTCGGGCTGATAGCATTGGTGACGTTCGATGAGCAAATGCATACCGTTTGAAGTCATACTGCATAGTACCCATTCCATGGGTCCCAACTCTCCAGGTTTAAGGGATTCTTCCTTCAGCTAAAACATGCATGAGAAACCCACAGTATGGTGCACCGTGTGATCGGGAAACGTTTTCAAATTCCTCTCAGTTTTCGTCCCTTTTTACTCGGGTTCACCATTCCAGACCCTTTACTAACACTCTCTCCACTTGGAGAGTCACTGCCTGTAACCTCCTGTTTGGCACAGTTTGCAATTTCTGCGCAAGATGAACAGGAATAGGGAGAACCAATGAGAGACTAGCTGTAGGTGTCTGCACGGGCAAATTTAACGCTCATTTCCCACCAGGAAGAGGAATTAACCAAAGGCTCAGCATGCCGTGCCAGAACAAGATTAGGGCCTGAAGCAATCCTGCGGGTTTGCGGCCAGCTCACTAGAAAGCGAGTTGAAGAAAGGAGCTCAGGGGCACTGTAATTCACAAACCTGCAGAGTTATAAATGACAGCTATCGTCAACAATATATTGAAGGAAGGCTGCGAAGACGACTTGGAAGCGGGACAGAATTGCAGGAAAACGATTTCAGGGAGTAGACTGGAATTGCCTTTAAAGAATAGGAAAAGAGGCAGAACGTTGACAATGATGCATTTGGCCAAAAAGGGCGTATGCATTTTTTCCTGAATATATTCAGGAAAAAACGCATACGCCCTTTTTGGCCAACCAAGCAAGTATGTTAAAGAAATCTGCACTACAATGAAGTCTCACTGCCCCCCGGTCAAAAGGGCCATCTGAAATAAGTGTAAAATCCAGAAAGGCAGCACAGGCCATGGAGAACAGGGAGCCTTGTTATGCTGATGGGCGGGATGTTAATTGCCAATAGCCACTCTGGAGAAGTGTATGATGTTTCCTGGAACACCTAAAAAACAAAGCAATGGAGCCTACGGCACTTCCACTTATGGTCCTATAGCTTAGGGAAATTAAAATCAAAAACACACAGCCACCCCAAAATTTCGGACGGCTCTGTTTACAAGAACCTCATCTGCGGTACAAGTTAAATATTCCAGAACGTGAAAAATGGATAAAGAAGTTGTGGTACGTACGTACAATGGAATATCACTCAGCAATGAAATCTATGTCATCAGGCCCGTCGCGGCATAATGAGTGGATTCAGGTACGATGATTCTAAGTGAAATAAGTCACACAGAAAATGAAATATCATAAGATATCACTAATACACGGAATGTAAACTTGGCTACAGATGAACAGAATTACAAAACAGAACAGGGTCTCAAATTTAGAAAACCAACTTATGCTTGCTTAAGGGGAAAGGTGAGTTGGGGTGCTGCATAAAACCAGAGATAGAAATTATCATAGATACCTTTCCATAAGCCAAATATGTAATATTCAAGAAATACCCCTTGCTCAACGAAATGGACTAAACACCCCATATTCGACGCCTCGGAATACACCTGACTAGTAAGAATCTTCAAACCCATGGATTTATATGCCTCCGTAAGAGAATGAAGCGTGTGTACAGCGGCATGAATGCAGCAGAGAAAATCCGATAAATCCCATTATCAAAATGAATTACAAATACAAAACACAAGGACAGTGAAATAGAGAGCAATTCTTAAATAATTCATTCAGGGCTTGTGATGCAACCTGGATTTACCACATCTACACCCAGAGCTGAGTGAGACATAAGGTAGGGCACTTCGGGCTGATAGCATTGGTGAGGTTCGATGAGCAAATGCAGACCCTTTGAAGTCATATTGCATGGTACCCATTCCATGAGTCCCAACTCTCCAGGTTTAAGGGATTCTTCCTTCAGCTAAAACATGCATGGGAAACCCACAGTATGGTGCACCGTGTGACCGGCAAACGTTTTCAAATGCATCTCAGTTTTCGTCCCCTTTTACTCGGGTTCACCATTCCAGACCCTTTACAAATACTCTCCCCATTTGGAGAGTCAGTGCCTTTAACCTCCTGTTGGGCACAGTTTGCAATTTCTGCGCAAGATGAACAGGAATAGGGAGAACAAATGAGAGACTAGCTGTAGGTGACTGCACGGGCTAATTTAACGCTCATTTCCCACCAGGAAGAGGAATTAACCACAGCCTCAGGATTCCGTGCCGGAACCAGATTAGTGCCTGATGCAATCCTGTGGGTTTGCGGCCAGCTCACAAGAGAGCGAGTTGAAGAAAGGAGCTCAGGGACACTGTAACTCACAAACATGCAGAGTTATAAATGACAGCTATCGTCCAAAGCTATTTTGAAGGAAGGCTGCGAAGACGACTTGTAAGCGGGGCAGAATTGCAGGAAAACGATTTCAGGTGGCAGACGGGAATTGCATTTAAAGCATAGGAAAAGAGGCAGAACGTCGACAATGATGCCCTTGGCCATAAACGGCGTATGCGTTTTTTCCTGAATATATTCAGGAAAAAACGCATACACCCTTTTTGACCAACCAAGCAAGCATGTTAAAGAAATCTGCACTACAATGAAGTCTCACTGCCCCCCGGTCAAAAGTGCAATCTGAAAAAAGTGTAAAATCCAGAAAGGCAGCACAGGCCATAGAGAACAGGGAGCCTTGTTATGCTGATGGGCGGGATGTGAATTGCCAACAGCCACTCTGGAGAAGTGTATTGTGTTTCCTGGAACACCTAAAAAACAAAGCAATGGAGCCTACGGCACTTCCACTTATGGTCCTATAGCTTAGGGAAATTAAATTCAGAAACACACAGCCACCCCAAAGTTTCGGACGGCTCTGTTTACAAGAACCTCATCTACGGTAGAAGTTAAATATCCCAGAACGTGAAAAATGGATAAAGAAGTTGTAGTACATACGTACAATGGAATATCACTCAGCAATGAAATCTATGTTATCAGACCCGTCGCGGCATAATGAGTGGATTCAGGTACGATGATTCTAAGTGAAATATGTCACACAGAAAATGAAACATCATAAGATATCAGTAATACACGGAATGTAAACTTGGCTACACATGAACTGAATTACAAAACAGAACAGGTCTCAAATTTAGAAAACCAACTTATGCTAGCTTAAGGGGAAAGGTGAGTTGGGGTGCTGCATAAAAGCAGAGATAGAAATTAGCACAGATACGTTTCTATAAGCCAAATATGTAATAATCAAGACCTACACCTTGCTCAACGAAATAGACTAAACACCCCATATTCAACGCCTAGGAATACACCTGACTAGTAAGAATCTTCAAACCCATGGATTTATATGTCTCCGTAAGAGAATGAAGCGTGTGTACAGCGGCATGAATACAGCAGAGAAAATCCGATAAATCCCATTATCAAAATGAATTACAAAAACTAAACACAAGGACAGTGAAATAGAGAGCAATTCTTAAATAATTCATTCAGGGCTTGTGATGCAACCTGGATTTACCACATCTACACACAGAGCTGAGTGAGACATAAGGTTGGGCACTTCGGGCTGATAGCATTGTTGAGGTTCGATGAGCAAAT
This sequence comes from Delphinapterus leucas, assembly GCF_059928025.1. Classification (NCBI taxonomy): domain Eukaryota; kingdom Metazoa; phylum Chordata; class Mammalia; order Artiodactyla; family Monodontidae; genus Delphinapterus; species Delphinapterus leucas. Next base: position 755,413 of record NW_028322292.1, read on the forward strand.
GCAGACCCTTTGAAGTCAGACTGCATGGTACCCATTCCAAGGGTCCCAACTCTCCAGGTTTAAGGGATTCTTCCTTCAGCTAAAACATGCATGGGAAAACCACAGTATGGTGCACCGTGTGACCGGCAAACGCTTTCAAATGCATCTCAGTTTTCGTCCCATTTTACTCGGGTTCACCATTCCAGACCCTTTACTAACACTCTCCCCACTTGGAGAGTCAGTGCCTTTAACCTCCTGTTGGGCACAGTTTGCAATTTCTGCGCAAGATGAACAGGAATAGGGAGAACCAATGAGCGACTAGCTGTAGGTGTCTGCACGGGCAAATTTAATGCTCATTTCCCACCAGGAAGAGGAATTAACCAAAGGCTCAGCATACCGTGCCGGAACCAGATTAGGGCCTGAAACAATCCTGTGGGATTGCGGCCATCTCACAAGATAGCGAGTTGAAGAAAGGAGCTCAGGAGCACCGTGCCTCACAAACATGCAGAGTTATAAATGACAGCTATCGTCCAAAGCTATTTTGAAGGAAGGCTGCGAAGACGACTTGTAAGCGGGGCAGAATTGCAGGAAAACGATTTCAGGTGGCAGACGGTAATTGCATTTAAAGCATAGGAAAAGAGGCAGAACGTCGACAATGATGCTCTTGGCCAAAAAGGGCGTATGCGTTTTTTCCTGAATATATTCAGGAAAAAACGCATACGCCCATTTTGGCCAACCAAGCAAGCATGTTAAAGAAATCTGCACTACAATGAAGTCTCACTGCCCACCGGTCAAAAGGGCCATCTGAAGAAAGTGTAAAATCCAGAAAGGCAGCACAGGCCATGGAGAACAGGGAGCCTTGTTATGCTGATGGGCAGGATGTGTATTGGGAACAACCACTCTGGAGAAGTGTATGGTGTTTCCTGGAACACCTAAAAAACAAAGCAACGGAGCCTACGGCACTTCCACTTATGGTCCTATAGCTTAGGGAAATTAAAATCAAAAACACACAGCCACCCCAAAGTTTCGGACGGCTCTGTTTACAAGAACCTCGTCTACGCTACAAGTTCAATATCCCAGAATGTGAAAAATGGATAAAGAAGTTGTGGTACGTACGTACAATGGAATATCATTCAGCAATGAAATCTATGTCATCAGGCCCGTCGCAGCATAATGAGTGGATTCAGGTACATTGATTTTTGTGAAATAAGTCACACAGAAAATGAAACATCATAAGATATCATTAATACAAGGAATGTAAACTTGGCTACACATGAACTGAATTACAAAACAGAACAGGGTCTCAAATTTAGAAAACCAACTTATACTTGCTTATGGGGAAAGGTGAGGTGGGCTGCTGCATAAAACCAGAGATTGAAATTAGCACAGATACCATTCCATAAGCCAAATATGTAATAGGCAAGACCTACTCCTTGCTCAAAGAAATGGCCTCAACACCCCATATTCAACGCCTAGGAATATACCTGACTAGTAAGAATCTTAAAACCCATGGATTTATATGTCTCCGTAAGAGAATCAAGCGTTTGTTCAGTGGCCTAAACGCAGCAGTGAAAATCCGATAAATCCCATTATCAAAATAAATTTCTAAAACACAACACCATGACAGTGAAATAGAGAGCAATTCTTAAAAAATTCACTCAGGGCTTCTGATGCAACCTGGATTTACCACATCTACACCCAGAGCTGGGGAGACAAAAGGCCGGACACTTCAGCATGATAGCATTGGTGAGGTTCGGTGAGCAAATGCAGACCCTTTGAAGTCATACTTCATGGTACCCATTCCATGGGTCCCAACTCTCCAGGTTTAAGGGATTCTTCCTTCCACAAAATCATGCATGGGAAACCCAGAGTATGGTCCACTGTGTGATTGGGAAACGTTTTCAAATGCATCTCAGTTTTCATCCCTTTGTACTCGGGTTCACCATTCCAGACGCTTAACTAACACTCTCCCCACTTGGAGAGTCAATGTCTTTAACCTCCTGTTTGGCACAGTTTGCAATTTCTGCACAAGATGAAGAGGAATAGGGAGAACCAATGAGAGACTAGCTGTGGGTGTCTGCACGGGCAAATGCAATGCTCATTTCCCACCAGGAAGAGGAATTAACCAAAGGCTCAGCATGCCGTGCGGGAACCAGATTAGGGCCTGAAGCAATCCTGCGGGTTTGCGGCCAGCTCACAAGCACGCGAGTTGAAGAAAGGAGCACAGGGGCACTGTAATTCACAAACATGCAGGGTTAAAAATGACAGCTATCGTCCAATAATATATTGAAGTAAGTCTGCGAAGAGGACTTGAAAGCGGGGCAGAATTGCAGGAAAACGATTTCAGGGGGTAGACTGGAATTGCACTTAAAGCATAGGAAAAGAGGCAGAACGGCGACAATGATGCTCTTGGCCAAAAAGGGCGTATGCGTTTTTTCCTGAATATATTCAGGAAAAAACGCATACGCCCTTTTTGGCCAACCAACCAAGCATGTTAAAGAAATCTGCACTACAACGAAGTCTCACTGCCCCCCGGTCAAAAGGGCCATCTGAAAAAAGTGTAAAATCGAGAAAGGCAGCACAGGCCATGGAGAACAGGGAGCTTTCTTATGCTGATGGGCGGGATGTAAATTGCCAACAGCCACTCTGGAGAAGTGTATGGTGTTTCCTGGAACACCTAAAAAACAAAGCAACAGAGCCTACGGCACTTCCACTTATGGTCCTATAGTTTAGGGAAATTAAAATCAAAAACACCCAGCCACCCCAAAGTTTCGGACGGCTCTGTTTACAAGAACCTCGTCTACGGTACAAGTTCAATATCCCAGAATGTGAAAAATGGATAAAGAAGTTGTGGTATGTACGTACAATGGAATATCACTCACCAATGAAATCTATGTCATCAGGCCCGTCCCGGCATAATGAGTGGATTCAGGTACGATGATTCTAAGTGAAATAAGTCGCACAGAAAATGAAACATCATAAGTTATCACTAATACACGGAATGTAAACTTGGCTACACATGAACTGAATTACAAAACAGAACAGGGTCTCAAATTTAGAAAACCAACTTATGCTTGCTTAAGGGGAAAGGTGAGTTGGGGTGCTGCATAAAACCAGAGATAGAAATTAGCACAGATACTTTTCCATAAGCCAAATATGTAACAGTCAAGACCTACCCCTTGCTCAACGAAATGGACTAAACACCGGATATTCAACGCCTAAGAATACACCTGACAAGTAAGTATCTTCAAAGCCATGGATTTATATGTCTTCGTAAGAGAATGAAGCGTGTGTATAGCGGCATGAACGCAGCAGAGAAAATCCGATAAATCCCATTATCATAATGAATTACAAAAACAAAACACAAGGACAGTGAAATAGAGAGCAATTCTTAAAAAATTCATTCAGGGCTTGTGATGCAACCTGGATTTACCACATCTACACTCAGAGCTGAGTGAGACATTAGGTTGGACACTTTGGGCTTATAGCATTTGTGAGGTTCGATGAGCAAATGCAGACCCTTTGAAGTCATACTGCATGGTACCCATTCCATGGGTCCCAAGTCTCCAGGTTTAAGGGATTCTTGCTTCAGCTAAAACATGCATGGGAAAGCCACAGTATGGTGCACCGTGTGACCGGCAAACGTTTTCAAATGCATCTCAGTTTTCGTCCCCTTTTACTAGGGTTCACAATTCCAGATCCTTTACTAACAGTCTCCCCTCTTGGACAGTCAGTGCCTTTAACATCCTGTTTGGCACAGTTTGCAATTTCTGCGCAAGATGAACAGGAATAGGGAGAACCAATGAGAGACTAGCTGTAGGTGTCTGCACGGGCAAATTTAATGCTCATTTCTCACCAGGAAAGGGAATTACCCAAAGGCTCAGCATGCCGTGCCAGAACAAGATTAGGGCCTGAAGCAATCCGGCGGGTTTGCGGCCAGCTCACAAGATAGCGAGTTGAAGAAAGGAGCTCAGGGGCACTGTAACTCACAAACCTGCAGAGTTATAAATGACAGCTATCGTCCAAAAATATATTGAAGGAAGGCTGCGAAGAGAACTTGTAAGCGGGGCAGAATTGCAGGAAAATTATTTCAGTATTGCATTTAAAGCACAGGAAAGAGGCAGAACGTCGACAATGATGCTCTTGGCCAAAAAGGGCGTATGCGTTTTTTCCTGAATATATTCAGGAAAAAACGAATACGCCCTTTTTGGCCAACCAAGCAAGCATGTTGAAAAATCTACACTACAATGAAGTCTCACTGCCACCCGGTCAAAAGGGCCATCTGAAAAAAGTGTAAAATCCAGAAAGGCAGCACAGGCCATGGAGAACAGGGAGCCCTGTAATGCTGATGGGCGGGATGTAAATTGCCAACAGCCCCTCTGGAGAAGTGTATGGTGATTCCTGGAACACCTAAAAAACAAAGCAACGGAGCCTAGGGCACTTCCACTTATGGTCCTATAGTTTAGGGAAATTAAAATCAAAAACACACAGCCACCACAATGTTTCGGACGGCTCTCTTTACAAGAACCTCGTCTATGGTACAAGTTCAATATCCCAGAAAGTTAATAATGGATAAAGACGTTGTGGTACGTACGTACAATGGAATATCACTCACCAATGAAATCTGTGTCATCAGGCCCGTCGCGGCATAATGAGTGGATTCAGGTACGATGATTCTAAGTGAAATAAGTCACACAGAAAATGAAACATCATAAGATATCACTAATACACGGAATGTAAACTTGACTACACATGAACTGAATTACAAAACAGAACAGGGTCTCAAATTTACAAAACCAACTTATGCTTGCTTAAGGGGAAAGGTGAGTTGGGGTGCTGCATAAAACCACAGATAGAAATTAGCACAGATACCTTTCCATAAGCCAAATATGTAATAGTCAAGACCTACCCCTTGCTCAACGAAATGGACTAAACACCCCATATTCAACGCCTAGGAATACACCTGACTAGTAAGAATCTTCAAACCCATGGATTTATATGTCTCCGTAAGAGAATGAAGAGTGTGAACAGAGGCATGAATGCAACAGAGAAAATCCGATAAATCCCATTATCAAAATGAATTACAAAAACAAAACACAAGGACAGTGAAATAGAGAGCAATTCTTAAATAATTCATTCAGGGCTTGTGATGCAACCTGGATTTACCACATCTACACCCAGAGCTGAGTGAGACATAAGGTTGGGCCCTTCGGGCTGATAGCAATGGTGAGATTCGATGAGCAAATGCAGACCCTTTGAAGTCATACTGCATGGTACCCATTCCATGGGTCCGAACTCTCCAGGTTTAAAGGATTCGTCCTTCAGCTAAAACATGCATGGGAAACCCACAGTATGGTGCACCATGTGACCGGCAAATGTTTTCAAATGCATCTCAGTTTTCGTCCCCTTTTACTCGGGTTCACCTTTCCAGACCCTTTACTAACACTCTCCCCACTTGGAGAGTCAGTGTCTTTAACCGCCTGTTTGGCACAGTTTGCAATTTCTGCGCAAGATGAACAGGAATAGGGAGAACCAATGAGAGACTAGCTGCAGGTGTCTGCACGGACAAATTTAATGCTCATTACCCACCAGGAAGAGGAATTAACCAAAGGCTCATCATGCGTGCCGGATCCAGATTAGGGCCTGAAGCACTCTTGCGGGTTTGCGGCCAGCTCACAAGATAGCGAGTTGAAGAAAGGAGCTCAGGGGCACTGTAACTCACAAACCTGCAGAGTTATAAATGTCAGCTATTGTCCAAAAATATATTGAAGGCAGGCTGCGAAGAGAACTTGTAAGCGGGGCAGAATTGCAGGAAAACAACTTCAGGGGGTAGACGGGAATTGCATTTAAAGCATAGGAAAAGAGGCAGAACGTCGACAATGATGCTCTTGGCCAAAAAGAGCATATGCGATTTTTCCTGAATATATTCAGGAAAAAACGCATACGCACTTTTTGGCCAACCAAGCAAGCATGTTAAAGAAATCTGCACTACAATGAAGTCTCACTGCCCCCCAGTCAAAAGGGCCATGTGAAAAAAGTGTAAAATCCAGAAAGGCAGCACAGGCCATGGAGAACAGGGAGCCTTGTTATGCTGATGGGCGGGATGTAAATTGCCAACAGCCACTCTGGAGAAGTGTATGGTGTTTCCTGGAACAACTAAAAAACAAAGCAACGGAGCCTACGGCACTTCCACTTATGGTCCTATAGCTTAGGGAAATTAAATTCAAAAACACACATCCACCCCAAAGTTTCGGACGGCTTTGTTTATAAGAATCTCGTCTACGGTACAAGATAAATATCCCAGAATATGAAAAATGGATAAAGAAGTTGTGGTACGTACGTACAATGTAATATCACTCAGCAATGAAATCTATGTCATCAGGCCAGTCGCGGCATAATGAGGGGATTCAGGTACGATGATTCTAAGTGAAATACGTCACACAGAAAATGAAACATCATAAGATATCACTAATACACGAAATGTAAACTTGGCTACACATGAACTGAATTACAAAACAGAACAGGGTCTCAAATTTAGAAAACCAACTTATGCTTGCTTAAGGGGAAAGGTGAGTTAGGGTGCTGCATAAAACCAGAGATAGAAATTAGCACAGATAACTTTCCATAAGCCAAATATTTAATAGAAAAGACCTACCCCTTGCTCAACGAAATGGACTAAACACCCCATACTCAACGCCTAGGAATACACCTGACTAGTAAGAATCTTCAAACCCATGGATTTATATGTCTCCGTAAGAGAATGAAGCGTGTGTATAGAGGCATGAATGCAGCAGAGAAAATCCGATAAATCCAATTATCAAAATGAATTACAAAAACAAAACACAAGGACAGTGAAATAGAGAGCAATTCTTAAATAATTCATTCAGGGCTTGTGATGCAACCTGGATTTACCACATCTACACCCAGAGCTGTGTGAGACATAAGGTTGGGCACTTCGGGCTGATAGCATTGGTGAGGTTCGATGAGCAAATGCAGACCCTTTGAAGTCATACTGCATGGTACCCATTCCATGGGTCCCAACTCTCCAGATTTAAGGGATTCTTCCTTCAGCTAAAACATGCATGGGAAACCCACAGTATGGTGCACCGTGTGACCGGCAAACGTTTTCAAATGCATCACAGGTTTCGTCACCTTTTACTTGGTTTCACCATTCCAGAACCTTTACTAACACTCTCCCCACTTGGAGAGTCAGTGCCTTTAACCTCTTGTTTGGCACAGTTTGCAATTTCTGCGCATGATGAACAGGAATAGGGAGAACCAATGAGAGAGTAGCTGTAGGTGTCTGCACGGGCAAATTTAACGCTCATTTCCCACCAGGAAGAGGAATTAACCAAAGGCTCAGCATGCCGTGCCGGAACCAGATCAGGACTTGAAGGAATCCTGCGGGTTTGCGGCCAGCTCACAAGATAGTGAGTTGAGGAAAGGAGCTCAGGGGCACTGTAACTCACAAACCTGTAGAGTTATAAATGACAGCTACCGTCCAACAATACATTGAAGGAAGGCTGCGAAGAGAACTTGTAAGCGGGGCAGAATTGCAGGAAACCGATTTCAGGGGGTAGACGGGAATTGCATTTAAAGCATAGGAAAAGATGCAGAATGTCGACAATGATGCTCTTGGCCAAAATGGGCGTATGCGTTTTTTCCTGAATATATTCAGGAAAAAACGCATAGGCCCTTTCTGGCCAACCAAGCAAGCATGTTAAAGAAATCTGCACTACAATGAAGTCTCACTGCCCCCCGGTCAAAAGGGCCATCTGAAATAAGTGTAAAATCCAGAAAGGCAGCACAGGCCATGGAGAACAGGGAGCCTTGTTATGCTGATGGGCGGGATGTTAATTGCCAACAGCCACTCTGGAGAAGTGTATGGTGTTTCCTGGAACACCTAAAAAAACAAAGCAACGGAGCCTAAGGCACTTCCACTTATGGTCCTATAGCTTTGGGAAATTAAAATCAAAAACACACAGCCACCCCAAAGTTTCAGACGGCTCTGTTTACAAGAACCTCCTCTACGGTACAAGTTAAATATCCCAGAAAGTGAAAAATGGATAAAGAAGTTGTGGTATGTACGTACAATGGAATATCACACAGCAATGAAATCTATGTCATCAGGCCCATCGCGGCATAACGAGTGGATTCAAGTACGATGATTCTAAGTGAAATAAGTCACACAGAAAATGAAACATCATAAGATATCACTAATACATGGAATGTACACTTGGCTACACATAAACTGAATTAGAAAACAGAAAAGGGTCTCAAATTTAGAAAAGCAAATTATGCTTGCTTAAGGGCAAAGCTGAGTTGGGGTGCTGCATAAAAGCAGAGATAGAAATTAGCACATATATCTTTCCATAAGCCAAATATGTAATAGTCAAGACCTACCCCTTGCTCAACGAAATGGACTAAACACCACACTTTCAACGCCTAGGAAGACACATGACTAGTAAGAATCTTCAAACCCATGGATTTATATGTCTCCGTAAGAGAATCAAGCATGTGTACAGCTGCATGAACGCAGCAGAGAAAATGGAATACATCCCATTATCAAAATGAATTACAAAAACAAAACACAATGACAGTGAAATAGAGAGCAATTCTTAAATAATTCATTCAGGGCTTGTGATGCAACCTGGATTTACCACATCTACATCCAGAGCTGAGTGAGACATAAGGTTGGACACTTCGGGCTGATAGCATTGGTGAGGTTCGATGAGCAAATGCAGACCCTTTGAAGTCACACTGCATGGTACCCATTCCATGGGTCCCAACTCTCCAGGTTTAAGGGATTCTTCCTTCAGCTAAAACATGCATGGGAATCCCACGGTATGGTGCACCATGTGACCGGGAAACATTTTCAAATGCATCTCAGGTTTCGTCCCCTTTTATTCGGGTTCACAAATCCAGACCCTTTACTAACACTCTCCCCACTTGGAGAGTCAGTGCCTTTAACATCCTGTTTGGCACACTTTGCAGTTTCTGTGCAAGATGAACAGGAATAGGGAGGACCAATAAGAGACTAGCTGTAGGTGTCTGCACGGGCAAATTTAACGCTCATTTCCCACCAGGAAGAGGAATTAACTAAAGGCTCAGCATGCCGTGCCGGAACCAGATTAGGGCCTGAAGCAATCTTGCAGGTTTGCGGCCAGCTCACAAGATAGCGAGTTGAAGAAAGGAGCTCAGGGGCACTGTAACTCACAAACATGCAGAGTTATAAATGACAGCTATCGTCCAAAAAAATATTAAAGGAAAGCTGCAAAGATGACTTGTAAGCGGGGCAGAATTGCAGGAAAACGATTTCAGGGGGTAGACGGGAATTGCATTTAAAGAATAGGAAAAGAGGCAGAACGTCGACAATGATGCTCTTGGCCAAAAAGGGCGTATGCGTTTTTTCCTGAATATATTCAGGAAAAAAACGCATACGCCCTTTTTGGCCAACCAAGCAAGCATGTTAACGAAATCTGCACTACAATGAAGTCTCACTGCCCCCCAGTCAAAAGGGCCATGTGAAAAAAGTGTAAAATCCAGAAAGGCAGCACAGGCCATGGAGAACAGGGAGCCTTGTTATGCTGATGGGCGGGATGTAAATTGCCAACAGCCACTCTGGAGAAGTGTATGGTGTTTCCTGGAACAACTAAAAAACAAAGCAACGGAGCCTACGGCACTTCCACTTATGGTCCTATAGCTTAGGGAAATGAAAATCAGAAACACACAGCCACCCCAAAGTGTCGGACGGCTCTGTTTACAAGAACCTCGTCTACGGTACAAGTTCAATATCCCAGAATATGAAAAATGGATAAAGAAGTTGTGGTACGTACGTACAATGGAATATCACTCAGCAATGAAATCTATGTCATCAGGCCCGTCGTGGCATAATGAGTGGAGTCAGGTACGATGATTCTAAGTGAAATAAGTCACACAGAAAATGAAGCATCCTAAGATATCACTAATACAAGGAATGTAAACTTGGCTACACATGAACTGAATTACAAAACAGAACAGGGTCTCAAATTTAGAAAACCAACTTATGCTTGCTTAAGGGGAAATGTGAGTTGGGGTGCTGCATAAAAGCAGAGATAGAAATTAGCACAGATACCTTTCCATAAGCCAAATATATAATAGTCAAGACCTACCACTTGCTCAACAAAATGGAGTAAACACAACATATTCAACGCCTAGGAATACACCTGACTAGTAAGAATCTTCAAACCCATGGATTTATATGTCTCCGTAAGAGAATGAAGCGTGTGTACAGCGGCATGAATGCAGCAGAGAAAATCCGATAAATCCCATTATCAAAATGAATTACAAAAACAAAACACAAGGACAGTGAAATAGAGAGCAATTCTTAAATAATTCATTGAGGGCTTGTGATGCAACCTGGATTAACCACATCTACACCCAGAGCTGAGTGAGACATAAGTTTGGGCACTTCAGGCTGATAGCATTGGTGAGGTTCGATGAGCAAATGCAGACCCTTTGAAGTCAGACGGCATGGTACCCATTCCAAGGGTCCCAACTCTGCAGGTTTTAGGGATTCTTCCTTCAGCTAAAACATGCATGGGAATCCCACAGTATGGTGAACCTTGTGACCGGCAAACGTTTTCAAATGCATCTCAGTTTTCGTCCCCTTTTACTCGGGTTCACCATTCCAGACCCTTTACTAACACTCTCCCCACTTGGAGAGTCAGTGCCTTTAACCTCCTGTTTGGCACAGTTTGCAATTTCTGTGCAAGATGAACAGGAATAGGGAGAACCAATGAGAGACTAGCTGTAGGTGTCTGCACGGGCAAATATAACGCTCATTTCCCACCAGGAAGAGGAATTAACCACAGCCTCAGGATGCCGTGCCGGAACAAGATTAGTGCCTGATGCAATCCTGTGGGTTTGCGGCCAGCTCACAAGAGAGCTAGTTGACGAAAGGAGCTCAGGGGCACCGTAACTCACAAATATGCAGAGTTATAAATGACAGCTATCGTCCAAAAATATATTGAAGGGAGGCTGCATAGAGCACATGGAAGCGGGGCAGAATTGCAGGAAAACGATTTCAGGGGGTAGACGGGAATTGCATTTAAAGCATAGGAAAAGAGGCAGAACGTCGACAATGATGCTCTTGGCCAAAAAGGGCGTATGCGTTTTTTCCTGAATATATTCAGGAAAAAACGCATTCGCCCTTTTTGGACAACCAAGCAAGCAGGTTAAAGAAATCTGCACTACAATGAAGTCTCACTGCCCCCCCGGTCAAAAGGGCCATCTGAAAAAAGTGTAAAATCCAGAAAGGCAGCACAGGCCATGGAGAACAGGGAGCCTTGTTATGCTGATGGGCGGGATGTAAATTGCCAACAGCCACCCTAGAGAAGTGTATGGTGTTTCCTGGAACAACTAAAAAACAAAGCAACGGAGCCTACGGCACTTCCACTTATGGTCCTATAGCTTAGGGAAATGAAAATCAGAAACACACAGCCACCCCAAAGTGTCGGACGGCTCTGTTTACAAGAACCTCGTCTACGGTACAAGTTCAATATCCCAGAATATGAAAAATGGATAAAGAAGTTGTGGTACGTACGTACAATGGAATATCACTCAGCAATGAAATCTATGTCATCAGGCCCGTCGTGGCATAATGAGTGGAGTCAGGTACGATGATTCTAAGTGAAATAAGTCACACAGAAAATGAAGCATCCTAAGATATCACTAATACAAGGAATGTAAACTTGGCTACACATGAACTGAATTACAAAACAGAACAGGGTCTCAAATTTAGAAAACCAACTTATGCTTGCTTAAGGGGAAATGTGAGTTGGGGTGCTGCATAAAAGCAGAGATAGAAATTAGCACAGATACCTTTCCATAAGCCAAATATATAATAGTCAAGACCTACCACTTGCTCAACAAAATGGACTAAACACAACATATTCAACGCCTAGGAATACACCTGACTAGTAAGAATCTTCAAACCCATGGATTTATATGTCTCCGTAAGAGAATGAAGCGTGTGTACAGCGGCATGAATGCAGCAGAGAAAATCCGATAAATCCCATTATCAAAATGAATTACAAAAACAAAACACAAGGACAGTGAAATAGAGAGCAATTCTTAAATAATTCATTGAGGGCTTGTGATGCAACCTGGATTAACCACATCTACACCCAGAGCTGAGTGAGACATAAGTTTGGGCACTTCAGGCTGATAGCATTGGTGAGGTTCGATGAGCAAATGCAGACCCTTTGAAGTCAGACGGCATGGTACCCATTCCAAGGGTCCCAACTCTGCAGGTTTTAGGGATTCTTCCTTCAGCTAAAACATGCATGGGAATCCCACAGTATGGTGAACCTTGTGACCGGCAAACGTTTTCAAATGCATCTCAGTTTTCGTCCCCTTTTACTCGGGTTCACCATTCCAGACCCTTTACTAACACTCTCCCCACTTGGAGAGTCAGTGCCTTTAACCTCCTGTTTGGCACAGTTTGCAATTTCTGTGCAAGATGAACAGGAATAGGGAGAACCAATGAGAGACTAGCTGTAGGTGTCTGCACGGGCAAATATAACGCTCATTTCCCACCAGGAAGAGGAATTAACCACAGCCTCAGGATGCCGTGCCGGAACAAGATTAGTGCCTGATGCAATCCTGTGGGTTTGCGGCCAGCTCACAAGAGAGCTAGTTGACGAAAGGAGCTCAGGGGCACCGTAACTCACAAATATGCAGAGTTATAAATGACAGCTATCGTCCAAAAATATATTGAAGGGAGGCTGCATAGAGCACATGGAAGCGGGGCAGAATTGCAGGAAAACGATTTCAGGGGGTAGACGGGAATTGCATTTAAAGCATAGGAAAAGAGGCAGAACGTCGACAATGATGCTCTTGGCCAAAAAGGGCGTATGCGTTTTTTCCTGAATATATTCAGGAAAAAACGCATTCGCCCTTTTTGGACAACCAAGCAAGCAGGTTAAAGAAATCTGCACTACAATGAAGTCTCACTGCCCCCCCGGTCAAAAGGGCCATCTGAAAAAAGTGTAAAATCCAGAAAGGCAGCACAGGCCATGGAGAACAGGGAGCCTTGTTATGCTGATGGGCGGGATGTAAATTGCCAACAGCCACCCTAGAGAAGTGTATGGTGTTTCCTGGAACACCTAAAAAACAAAGCAAAGGAGCCTACGTCTCTTCCACTTATGGTCCTATAGCTTAGTGAAACTAAAATCAAAAACACACAGCCACCGCAAAGTTTCGGACAGCTCTGTTTACAAGAAACTCGTCTTCGGTAGAAGTTAAATATCCCAGAATGTGAAAAATGGATAAAGAAGTTGTGGTACGTACGTACAATGGAATATCACTCAGCAATGAAATCTATGTCATCAGACCCGTCGCGGCATAATGAGTGGATTCAGATACGATGATTCTAGGTGAAATAAGTCACACAGAAAATGAAACCTCATAAGATATCACTAATACACGGAATGTAAACTTGGCTACACATGAACTGAATTACAAAACAGAACAGGGTCTCAAATTCAGAAAACCAACTTATGCTTGCTTAAGGGGAAAGGTGAGTTGGGGTGCTGCATAAAACCAGAGATAGAAATTAGCACAGATACCTTTCCATAAGCCAAATATGTAATAGTCAAGACCTACACCTTGCTCAACGAAATGGACTAAACACCCCATATTCAACGCCTAGGAATACACCTGACTAGTAAGAATCTTCAAACCCATGGATTTATATGTCTCCATAAGGGAATGAAGCGTGTGTTAGGCGGCATGAATACAGCAGGGAAAATCCGATAAATCCCATTATCAAAATGAATTACAAAAAAAAAACACAAGGACAGTGAAATACAGAGCAATTCTTAAATAATTCATTCAGGGCTTGTGATGCAACCTGGATTTACCACATCTATACACAGAGCTGAGTGAGACAAAAGGTTTGGCACTTCGGGCTGATAGCGTTGGTGAGGTTCGATGAGCAAATGCAGACCCTTTGAAGTCATACTGCAAGGTACCCATTCCATGGGTCCCAACTCTCCAGCTTTAAGGGATTCTTCCTTCAGCTAAAACATGCATGGGAAACCCACACAATGGTGCACCGTGTGACCGGGAAACGTTTTCAAATGCATCTCAGGTTTCATCCCCTTTTTCTCGGGTTCACCATTCCAGACCCTTTCCTAACACACCCTTCCACTTTGAGAGTCAGTGCCTTTAACCTCCTGTTGGGCACAGTTTGCAAGTTCTCTGCAAGATGAACAGGAATAGTGAGAACCAATGAGAGACTAGCTGTAGGTGTCTGCACGGGCAAATTTAATGCTCATTTCCCACCAGGAAGAGGAATTAACCAAAGGCTCAGCACGCCGTGCAGGAACCAGATTAGGGCCTGAAGCAATCCTGCGGGTTGGCGGCCAGCTCACAAGATAGCGAGTTGAAGAAAGGAGCTCAGGGGCACTGTAACTCACAAATCTGCAGAGTTATAGCTGACAGCTATCGTCCAATAATATATTGAAGGAAGGCTGCGAAGACGACTTGTAAGCGGGGCAGAATTGCATGAAAAAGATTTCAGGGAGTAGATGGGGATTGCATTTAAAGCATAGGAAAACAGCTAGAATGTCGAAAATGATGCTCTTGGCCAAAAACAGTGTATGCGTTTTCTCCTGAATATATTCAGAAAAACCGCATACGCCCTTTTTGTCCAACCAAGCAAGCATGTTAAAGAAATCTGCACTGCAATGAAGTCTCACTGCCTCCCGGTCAAAAGGGCCATCTGAAAAAAGTGTAAAATCCAGAAAGGCAGCACAGGCCATGGAGAACAGGGAGCCTTGTTATGCTGATGGGCGGGATATAAATTGCCAACAGCCACTCTGGAGAAGTGTATGGTGTTTCCCGGAACACCTAAAAAACAAAGCAATGGAGCCTACGGCACTTCCACGTATGGCCCTGTAGCTTAGGGAAATTAAAATCAAAAACACACAGCCACCCCAAAGTGTCGGACGGCTCTGTTTACAAGAACCTCGTCTACGGTACAAGTTAAATATCCCAGAACGTGAAAAATGGATAAAGAAGTTGTGGTACATACGTACAATGGAATATCACTCACCAATGAAATCTATGTCATCAGGCCCGTCGCGGCATAATGAGTGGATTCAGGTACGATGATTCTAAGTGAAATAAATCACACAGAAAATGAAACATCATAAGATATCACTAATACACGGAATGTAATCTTGGCTACATATGTACTGAATTACAAAACAGAACAGGCTCTCAAATATAGAAAAAGAACTTATGCTTGCTTAAGGGGAAAGGTGAGTTGGGGTGCTGCATAAAACCAGAGATAGAAATTAGCACAGATACCTTTCCATAAGCCAAATATGTAATAGTCAAGACCTACCCCTTCCTCAACGAAATGGACTATACACCCCATATTAAACGCCTAGGAATACACCTGACTAGTAAGAATCTTCAAACCCATGGATTTATATGTCTGCGTAAGAGAATGAAGCGTGTGTACAGCGACATGAATGCAGCAGAGAAAATTCGATAAATCCCATTATCAAAATGAATTACAAAAACAAAACACAAGAACAGCAAAAAAGAGAACAATTGGTAACTAATTCATTCAGGGCTTGTGATGCAACCTGGATTAACCACATCTACACCCAGAGCTGACTGAGACATAAGGTTGGGCACTTCGGGCTGATAGCATTGGTGAGGTTCGATGAGCAAATGCAGACCCTTTGAAGTCATACTACATGGTACCCATTCCATGGTTTCCAACTCTCCAGGTTTAAGGGATTCTTCCTTCAGCTAAAATATGCATGGGAAACCCACATTATGGTGCACCGTGTGACCGTGAAACGTTTTCAAATGCATCTCAGTTTTCGTCCCCTTTTACTCGGGTACACCATTCCAGACCCTTTACTAACACTCTCCCAAGTTGGAGAGTCAGTGCCTTTAACCTCCTGTTGGGCACAGTTTGCAATTTCTGCGCAAGATGAACAGGAATAAGGAGAACCAATGAGAGACTAGCTGTAGGTGTCTGCACGGGCAAATTTAACGCTCATTTCCCACCAGGAAAAGGAATTAACCAAAGGCTCAGCATGCCGTGCCGGAACAAGATTAGGGCCTGAAGCAATCCTGCGGGTTTGCAGCCAGCTCACAAGATAGCGAGTTGAAGAAAGGAGCTCAGGGGCACTGTAACTCACAAACCTGCAGAGTTATAAATGGCAGCTATCGTCCAAAAATATATTGAAGGACGGCTGCGAAGACGACTTGTACGTGGGGCAGAATTGCAGGAAAACGATGTCAGCGGGTACACGGGAATTGCATTTAAAGCATAGGAAAAGAGGAAGAACGTCGACAATGATGATCTTGGCCATAAACGGCGTATGCGTTTTTTCCTGAATATATTCAGGAAAAAATGCATACACCCTTTTTGGCCAACAAAGCAAGCATGTTAAAGAAATCTGCACTACAATGAAGTCTCACTGCCCCGCTGCCAAAAGGGCCATCTGAAAAAAGTGTAAAATCCAGAAAGGCAGCACAGGCCATGGAGAACAGGGAGCCTTGTTATGCTGATGGGCGGGATGTAAATTGCCAACAGCCACTCTGGAGAAGTGTATGATGTTTCCTGGAACACCTAAAAAACAAAGCAACGGAGCCTACGGCACTTCCACTTATGGTCCTATAGCTTAGGGAAATTAAAATCAAAAACACACAGCCACCCCAAAGTTTCGGACGGCTCTGTTTACAAGAACCTCATCTGCGGTACAAGTTAAATATTCCAGAACGTGAAAAATGGATAAAGAAGTTGTGGTACGTACGTACAATGGAATATCACTCAGCAATGAAATCTATGTCATCAGGCCCGTCGCGGCATAATGAGTGGATTCAGGTACGATGATTCTAAGTGAAATAAGTCACACAGAAAATGAAATATCATAAGATATCACTAATACACGGAATGTAAACTTGGCTACAGATGAACTGAATTACAAAACAGAACAGGGTCTCAAATTTAGAAAACCAACTTATGCTAGCTTAAGGGGAAAGGTGAGTTGGGGTGCTGCATAAAAGCAGAGATAGAAATTAGCACAGATACCTTTCTATAAGCCAAATATGTAATAGTCAAGAACTACCCCTTGCTCAACGAAATGGACTAAACACCCCATATTCAACGCCTCGGAACACACCTGACTAGTAAGAATCTTCAAACCCATGGATTTATATGCCTCCGTAAGAGAATGAAGCGTGTGTACAGCGGCATGAATGCAGCAGAGAAAATCCGATAAATCCCATTATCAAAATGAATTACAAAAACAAAACACAAGGACAGTGAAATAGAGAGCAATTCTTAAATAATTCATTCAGGGCTTGTGATGCAACCTGGATTTACCACATCTACACACAGAGCTGAGTGAGACATAAGGTAGGGCACTTCGGGCTGATAGCATTGGTGAGGTTCGATGAGCAAATGCAGACCCTTTGAAGTCATATTGCATGGTACCCATTCCATGGGTCCCAACTCTCCAGGTTTAAGGGATTCTTCCTTCAGCTAAAACATGCATGGGAAACCCACAGTATGGTGCACCGTGTGACCGGCAAACGTTTTCAAATGCATCTCAGTTTTCGTCCCCTTTTACTCGGGTTCACCATTCCAGACCCTTTACTAACACTCTCCCCATTTGGAGAGTCAGTGCCTTTAACCTCCTGTTTGGCACAGTTTGCAATTTCTGCGCAAGATGAACAGGAATAGGGAGAACCAATGAGAGACTAGCTGTAGGTGTCTGCACGGGCAAATTTAATGCTCATTTCCCACCAGGAAGAGGAATTAACCAAAGGCTCAGCATACCGTGCCGGAACCAGATTAGGGCCTGAAACAATCCTGTGGGATTGCGGCCATCTCACAAGATAGCGAGTTGAAGAAAGGAGCTCAGGAGCACCGTACCTCACAAACATGCAGAGTTATAAATGACAGCTATCGTCCAAAGCTATTTTGAAGGAAGGCTGCGAAGACGACTTGTAAGCGGGGCAGAATTGCAGGAAAACGATTTCAGGTGGCAGACGGTAATTGCATTTAAAGCATAGGAAAAGAGGCAGAACGTCGACAATGATGCTCTTGGCCAAAAAGGGCGTATGCGTTTTTTCCTGAATATATTCAGGAAAAAACGCATACGCCCATTTTGGCCAACCAAGCAAGCATGTTAAAGAAATCTGCACTACAATGAAGTCTCACTGCCCACCGGTCAAAAGGGCCATCTGAAGAAAGTGTAAAATCCAGAAAGGCAGCACAGGCCATGGAGAACAGGGAGCCTTGTTATGCTGATGGGCAGGATGTGTATTGGGAACAACCACTCTGGAGAAGTGTATGGTGTTTCCTGGAACACCTAAAAAACAAAGCAACGGAGCCTATGGCACTTCCACTTATGGTCCTATAGCTTAGGGAAATTAAAATCAAAAACACACAGCCACCCCAAAGTTTCGGACGGCTCTGTTTACAAGAACCTCGTCTACGGTACATGTTGAATATCCCAGAATGTGAAAAATGGATAAAGAATTTGTGGTACATACGTACAATGGAATATCACTCAGCAATGAAATCTATGTCATCAGGCCCGTCGCGGCATAATGAGTGGATACAGGTACGATGATTCTAAGTGAAATAAGTCACACAGAAAATGAAACATCATAAGATATCACTAATACACGGAATGTAAACTTGGCTACACATGAACTGAATTACAAAACAGAGCAGGGTCTCAAATTTAGAAAACCAACTTATGCTTGCTTAAGGGGAAATGTGAGTTGGGGTGCTGCATAAAAGCAGAGATAGAAATTAGCACAGATACCTTTCCATAAGCCAAATATATAATAGTCAAGACCTACCACTTGCTCAACAAAATGGACTAAACACAACATATTCAACGCCTAGGAATACACCTGACTAGTAAGAATCTTCAAACCCATGGATTTATATGTCTCCGTAAGAGAATGAAGCGTGTGTACAGCGGCATGAATGCAGCAGAGAAAATCCGATAAATCCCATTATCAAAATGAATTACAAAAACAAAACACAAGGACAGTGAAATAGAGAGCAATTCTTAAATAATTCATTGAGGGCTTGTGATGCAACCTGGATTAACCACATCTACACCCAGAGCTGAGTGAGACATAAGTTTGGGCATTTCAGGCTGATAGCATTGGTGAGGTTCGATGAGCAAATGCAGACCCTTTGAAGTCAGACGGCATGGTACCCATTCCAAGGGTCCCAACTCTGCAGGTTTTAGGGATTCTTCCTTCAGCTAAAACATGCATGGGAATCCCACAGTATGGTGAACCTTGTGACCGGCAAACGTTTTCAAATGCATCTCAGTTTTCGTCCCCTTTTACTCGGGTTCACCATTCCAGACCCTTTACTAACACTCTCCCCACTTGGAGAGTCAGTGCCTTTAACCTCCTGTTTGGCACAGTTTGCAATTTCTGTGCAAGATGAACAGGAATAGGGAGAACCAATGAGAGACTAGCTGTAGGTGTCTGCACCGGCAAATATAACGCTCATTTCCCACCAGGAAGAGGAATTAACCACAGCCTCAGGATGCCGTGCCGGAACAAGATTAGTGCCTGATGCAATCCTGTGGGTTTGCGGCCAGCTCACAAGAGAGCGAGTTGACGAAAGGAGCTCAGGGGCACCGTAACTCACAAATATGCAGAGTTATAAATGACAGCTATCGTCCAAAAATATATTGAAGGAAGGCTGCGTAGAGCACATGGAAGCGGGGCAGAATTGCAGGAAAACGATTTCAGGGGGTAGACGGGAATTGCATTTAAAGCATAGGAAAAGAGGCAGAACGTCGACAATGATGCTCTTGGCCAAAAAGGGCGTATGCATTTTTTCCTGAATATATTCAGGAAAAAACGCATACGCCCTTTTTGGCCAACCAAGCAAGCAGGTTAAAGAAATCTGCACTACAATGAAGTCTCACTGCCCCCCGGGTCAAAAGGGCCATCTGAAAAAAGTGTAAAATCCAGAAAGGCAGCACAGGCCATGGAGAACAGGGAGCCTTGTTATGCTGATGGGCGGGATGTAAATTGCCAACAGCCACCCTAGAGAAGTGTATGGTGTTTCCTGGAACACCTAAAAAACAAAGCAAAGGAGCCTACGTCACTTCCACTTATGGTCCTATAGCTTAGGGAAACTAAAATCAAAAACACACAGCCACCGCAAAGTTTCAGACAGCTCTGTTTACAAGAAACTCGTCTTCCGTAGAAGTTAAATATCCCAGAATGTGAAAAATGGATAAAGAAGTTGTGGTACGTACGTACAATGGAATATCACTCAGCAATGAAATCTATGTCATCAGACCCGTCGCGGCATAATGAGTGGATTCAGATACGATGATTCTAGGTGAAATAAGTCACACAGAAAATGAAACCTCATAAGATATCACTAATACACGGAATGTAAACTTGGCTACACATGAACTGAATTACAAAACAGAACAGGGTCTCAAATTCAGAAAACCAACTTATGCTTGCTTAAGGGGAAAGGTGAGTTGGGGTGCTGCATAAAACCAGAGATAGAAATTAGCACAGATACCTTTCCATAAGCCAAATATGTAATAGTCAAGACCTACACCTTGCTCAACGAAATGGACTAAACACCCCATATTCAACGCCTAGGAATACACCTGACTAGTAAGAATCTTCAAACCCATGGATTTATATGTCTCCATAAGGGAATGAAGCGTGTGTTAGGCGGCATGAATACAGCAGGGAAAATCCGATAAATCCCATTATCAAAATGAATTACAAAAAAAAAAACACAAGGACAGTGAAATACAGAGCAATTCTTAAATAATTCATTCAGGGCTTGTGATGCAACCTGGATTTACCACATCTATACACAGAGCTGAGTGAGACAAAAGGTTTGGCACTTCGGGCTGATAGCGTTGGTGAGGTTCGATGAGCAAATGCAGACCCTTTGAAGTCA
Source organism: Delphinapterus leucas (assembly GCF_059928025.1). Taxonomy (NCBI): domain Eukaryota; kingdom Metazoa; phylum Chordata; class Mammalia; order Artiodactyla; family Monodontidae; genus Delphinapterus; species Delphinapterus leucas. The sequence goes on from NW_028322292.1 coordinate 776,384, forward strand.
TACTGCAAGGTACCCATTCCATGGGTCCCAACTCTCCAGCTTTAAGGGATTCTTCCTTCAGCTAAAACATGCATGGGAAACCCACACAATGGTGCACCGTGTGACCGGGAAACGTTTTCAAATGCATCTCAGGTTTCATCCCCTTTTTCTCGGGTTCACCATTCCAGACCCTTTCCTAACACACCCTTCCACTTTGAGAGTCAGTGCCTTTAACCTCCTGTTGGGCACAGTTTGCAAGTTCTGTGCAAGATGAACAGGAGTAGTGAGAACCAATGAGAGACTAGCTGTAGGTGTCTGCACGGGCAAATTTAATGCTCATTTCCCACCAGGAAGAGGAATTAACCAAAGGCTCAGCACGCCGTGCAGGAACCAGATTAGGGCCTGAAGCAATCCTGCGGGTTGGCGGCCAGCTCACAAGATAGCGAGTTGAAGAAAGGAGCTCAGGGGCACTGTAACTCACAAATCTGCAGAGTTATAGCTGACAGCTATCGTCCAATAATATATTGAAGGAAGGCTGCGAAGACGACTTGTAAGCGGGGCAGAATTGCATGAAAAAGATTTCAGGGAGTAGATGGGGATTGCATTTAAAGCATAGGAAAACAGCTAGAATGTCGAAAATGATGCTCTTGGCCAAAAACAGTGTATGCGTTTTCTCCTGAATATATTCAGAAAAACCGCATACGCCCTTTTTGTCCAACCAAGCAAGCATGTTAAAGAAATCTGCACTGCAATGAAGTCTCACTGCCTCCCGGTCAAAAGGGCCATCTGAAAAAAGTGTAAAATCCAGAAAGGCAGCACAGGCCATGGAGAACCGGGAGCCTTGTTATGCTGATGGGCGGGATGTAAATTGCCAACAGCCACTCTGGAGAAGTGTATGGTGTTTCCCGGAACACCTAAAAAACAAAGCAATGGAGCCTACGGCACTTCCACGTATGGCCCTGTAGCTTAGGGAAATTAAAATCAAAAACACACAGCCACCCCAAAGTGTCGGACGGCTCTGTTTACAAGAACCTCGTCTACGGTACAAGTTAAATATCCCAGAATGTGAAAAATGGATAAAGAAGTTGTGGTACATACGTACAATGGAATATCACTCACCAATGAAATCTATGTCATCAGGCCCGTCGCGGCATAATGAGTGGATTCAGGTACGATGATTCTAAGTGAAATAAATCACACAGAAAATGAAACATCATAAGATATCACTAATACACGGAATGTAATCTTGGCTACATATGTACTGAATTACAAAACAGAACAGGGTCTCAAATATAGAAAAAGAACTTATGCTTGCTTAAGGGGAAAGGTGAGTTGGGGTGCTGCACAAAACCAGAGATAGAAATTAGCACAGATACCTTTCCATAAGCCAAATATGTAATAGTCAAGACCTACCCCTTCCTCAACGAAATGGACTATACACCCCATATTAAACGCCTAGGAATACACCTGACTAGTAAGAATCTTCAAACCCATGGATTTATATGTCTGCGTAAGAGAATGAAGCGTGTGTACAGCGACATGAATGCAGCAGAGAAAATTCGATAAATCCCTTTATCAAAATGAATTACAAAAACAAAACACAAGAACAGCAAAAAAGAGAACAATTGTTAACTAATTCATTCAGGGCTTGTGATGCAACCTGGATTAACCACATCTACACCCAGAGCTGACTGAGACATAAGGTTGGGCACTTCGGGCTGATAGCATTGGTGAGGTTCGATGAGCAAATGCAGACCCTTTGAAGTCATACTGCATGGTACCCATTCCATGGTTTCCAACTCTCCAGGTTTAAGGGATTCTTCCTTCAGCTAAAATATGCATGGGAAACCCACATTATGGTGCACCGTGTGACCGTGAAACGTTTTCAAATGCATCTCAGTTTTCGTCCCCTTTTACTCGGGTACACCATTCCAGACCCTTTACTAACACTCTCCCAAGTTGGAGAGTCAGTGCCTTTAACCTCCTGTTTGGCACAGTTTGCAATTTCTGCGCAAGATGAACAGGAATAAGGAGAACCAATGAGAGACTAGCTGTAGGTGTCTGCACGGGCAAATTTAACGCTCATTTCCCACCAGGAAAAGGAATTAACCAAAGGCTCAGCATGCCGTGCCGGAACAAGATTAGGGCCTGAAGCAATCCTGCGGGTTTGCAGCCAGCTCACAAGATAGCGAGTTGAAGAAAGGAGCTCAGGGGCACTGTAACTCACAAACCTGCAGAGTTATAAATGACAGCTATCGTCCAAAAATATATTGAAGGAAGGCTGCGAAGACGACTTGTACGTGTGGCAGAATTGCAGGAAAACGATGTCAGCGGGTACACGGGAATTGCATTTAAAGCATAGGAAAAGAGGCAGAACGTCGACAATGATGCTCTTGGCCAAAAAGGGCGTATGCGTTTTTTCCTGAATATATTCAGGAAAAAATGCATACACCCTTTTTGGCCAACCAAGCAAGCATGTTAAAGAAATCTGCACTACAATGAAGTCTCACTGCCCCCCGGTAAAAAGGGCCATCTGAAAAAAGTGTAAAATCCAGAAAGGCAGCACAGGCCATGGAGAACAGGGAGCCTTGTTATGCTGATGGGCGGGATGTAAATTGCCAACAGCCACTCTGGAGAAGTGTATGATGTTTCCTGGAACACCTAAAAAACAAAGCAACGGAGCCTACGGCACTTCCACTTATGGTCCTATAGCTTAGGGAAATTAAAATCAAAAACACACAGCCACCCCAAAGTTTCGGACGGCTCTGTTTACAAGAACCTCATCTGCGGTACAAGTTAAATATCCCAGAACATGAAAAATGGATAAAGAAGTTGTGGTACGTACGTACAATGGAATATCACTCAGCAATGAAATCTATGTCATCAGGCCCGTCGCGGCATAATGAGTGGATTCAGGTACGATGATTCTAAGTGAAATAAGTCACACAGAAAATGAAATATCATAAGATATCACTAATACACGGAATGTAAACTTGGCTACAGATGAACTGAATTACAAAACAGAACAGGGTCTCAAATTTAGAAAACCAACTTATGCTTGCTTAAGGGGAAAGGTGAGTTGGGGTGCTGCATAAAACCAGAGATAGAAATTAGCATAGATACCTTTCCATAAGCCAAATATGTAATATTCAAAAACTACCCCTTGCTCAACGAAATGGACTAAACACCCCATATTCAACGCCTCGGAATACACCTGACTAGTAAGAATCTTCAAACCCATGGATTTATATGCCTCCGTAAGAGAATGAAGCGTGTGTACAGCGGCATGAATGCAGCAGAGAAAATCCGATAAATCCCATTATCAAAATGAATTACAAATACAAAACACAAGGACAGTGAAATAGAGAGCAATTCTTAAATAATTCATTCAGGGCTTGTGATGCAACCTGGATTTACCACATCTACACCCAGAGCTGAGTGAGACATAAGGTAGGGCACTTCGGGCTGATAGCATTGGTGAGGTTCGATGAGCAAATGCAGACCCTTTGAAGTCATATTGCATGGTACCCATTCCATGGGTCCCAACTCTCCAGGTTTAAGGGATTCTTCCTTCAGCTAAAACATGCATGGGAAACCCACAGTATGGTGCACCGTGTGACCGGCAAACGTTTTCAAATGCATCTCAGTTTTCTTCCCCTTTTACTCGGGTTCACCATTCCAGACCCTTTACAAACACTCTCCCCATTTGGAGAGTCAGTGCCTTTAACCTCCTGTTGGGCACAGTTTGCAATTTCTGCGCAAGATGAACAGGAATAGGGAGAACCAATGAGAGACTAGCTGTAGGTGTCTGCACGGGCACATTTAACACTCATTTCCCACCAGGAAGAGGAATTAACCACAAGCTCAGCATGCCGTGCCGGAAACAGATTAGGGCCTGAAGCAATCCTGTGGGTTTGCGGCCAGCTCACAAGAGAGCGAGTTGAAGAAAGGAGCTCAGGGACACCGTAACTCACAAACATGCAGAGTTATAAATGACAGCTATCGTCCAAAAATATATTGAAGGAAGGCTGCGTAGAGCACATGGAAGCGGGGCAGAATTGCAGGAAAACGATTTCAGGGGGTAGACGGGAATTGCATTTAAAGCATAGGAAAAGAGGCAGAACGTCGACAATGATGCTCTTGACCAAAAAGGGCGTATGCATTTTTTCCTGAACATATTCAGGAAAAAACGCATACGCCCTTTTTGGCCAACCAAGCAAGCAGGTTAAAGAAATCTGCACTACAATGAAGTCTCACTGCCCCCCGGTCAAAAGGGCCATCTGAAAAAAGTGTAAAATCCAGAAAGGCAGCACAGGCCATGAAGAACAGGGAGCCTTGTTATGCTGATGGGCGGGATGTAAATTGCCAACAGCCACCCTAGAGAAGTGTATGGTGTTTCCTGAAACACCTAAAAAACAAAGCAACGGAGCCTACGTCACTTCCACTTATGGTCCTATAGCTTCGGGAATCTAAAATCAAAAACACACAGCCACCCCAAAGTTTCGGACGGCTCTGTTTACAAGAAACTCGTCTTCGGTAGAAGTTAAATATCCCAGAACGTGAAAAATGGATAAAGAAGTTGTAGTACATACGTACAATGGAATATCACTCAGCAATGAAATCTATGTTATCAGACCCGTCGCGGCATAATGAGTGGATTCAGGTACGATGATTCTAAGTGAAATACGTCACACAGAAAATGAAACCTCATAAGATATCACTAATACACGGAATGTAAACTTGGCTACACATGAACTGAATTACAAAACAGAACAGGGTCTCAAATTTAGAAAACCAACTTATGCTTGCTTAAGGGGAAAGGTGAGTTGGGGTGCTGCATAAAACCAGAGATAGAAATTAGCACAGATACCTTTCCATAAGCCAAATATGTAATAGTCAAGACCTACCCCTTGCTCAACGAAATGGACTAAACACCCCATATTCAACGCCTAGGAATACACCTGACTAGTAAGAATCTTCAAACCCATGGATTTATATGTCTCCGTAAGAGAATGAAGCGTGTGTACAGCGGCATGAATACAGCAGAGAAAATCCGATAAATCCCATTATCAAAATGAATTACAAAAACAAAACACAAGGACAGCGAAATAGAGAACAATTCTTAAATAATTCATTCAGGGCTTGTGATGCAACCTGGATTTACCACATCTACACCCAGAGCTGTGTGAGACATAAGGTTGGGCACTTCGGGCTGATAGCATTGGTGAGGTTCGATGAGAAAATGCAGACCCTTTGAAGTCATACTGCATGGTACCCATTCCATGGGTCCCAACTCTCCAGGTTTAAGAGATTCTTCCTTTAGCTAAAACATGCATGGGAAACCCACATTATGGTGCACCGTGTGACCGGCAAACGTTTTCAAATGCATCTCAGTTTTTGTCCCCTTTTACTAGGGTTCACCATTCCAGACCTTTTACTAATACTCTCCCCACATGGAGAATCAGTGCCTTTAACCTCCTGTTTGGCACAGTTTGCAATTTCTGCGCAAGATGAACAGGAATAGGGAGAACCAATGAGAGACTAGATGTAGGTGTCTGCACGGGCAAATTTAATGCTCATTTCTCACCAGGAAAGGGAATTAACCAAAGGCTCAGCATGCCGTGCCGGAACCAGATTAGGGCCTGAAGCAATCTGGCGGGTTTGCGGCCAGCTCACAAGATAGCGAGTTGAAGAAAGGAACTCAGGGGCACTGTAATTCACAAACCTGCAGAGTTATAAATGACAGCTATCGTCCAAAAATATATTGAAGGAAGGCTGCCAAGAGAACTTGTAAGCGGGGCAGAATTGCAGGAAAATGATTTCAGTATTGCATTTAAAGCATAGGAAAAGAGGCAGAACGTCGACAATGATGCTCTTGGCCAAAAAGGGCGTATGCGTTTTTTCCTGAATATATTCAGGAAAAAACGCATACGCCCTTTTTGACCAACCAAGCAAGCATGTTAAAGAAATCTGCACTACAATGAAGTCTCACTGAAACCTGGTCAAAAGGGCCATCTGAAAAAAGTGTAAAATCCAGAAAGGCAGCACAGGCCATGGAGAACAGGGAGCCTTGTTATGCTGATGGGCGGGATGTAAATTGCTAACAGCCGCTCTGGAGAAGTGTATGGTGTTTCCTGGAACACCTAAAAAACAAAGCAACGGAGCCTACGGCACTTCCACTTATGGTCCTATAGCTTAGGGAAATTAAAATCAAAAACACCCAGCCACCCAAAGTTTCGGACGGCTCTGTTTACATGAACCTCGTCTACGGTACAAGTTAAATATCCCAGAACGTGAAAAATGGATAAAGAAGTTGTGGTACGTACGTACAATGGAATATCACTCACCAATGGAATCTGTGTCATCAGGCCCATCGCGGCATAATGAGTGGATTCAGGTACGATGATTCTAAGTGAAATAAGTCACACAGAAAATGAAACATCATAAGATATCACTAATACACGGAATGTAAACTTGGCTACACATGAACTGAATTACAAAACAGAACAGGGTCTCAAATTTAGAAAACCAACTTATGCTTGCTTAAGGGGAAAGGTGAGTTGGGGTGCTGCATAAAACCAGAGATAGAAATTAGCACAGATACCTTTCCATAAGCCAAGTATGTAATAGTCAAGACCTACCCCTTGCTCAACGAAATGGACTAAACAACCCATATTCAACGCCTAGGAATACACCTGACTAGTAAGAATCTTCAAACCCATGGATTTATATGTCTCCGTAAGAGAATGAAGCGTGTGTACAGCGGCATGAATGCAGCAGAGAAAATCCGATAAATCCCATTATCAAAATGAATTACAAAAACAAAACACAAGGACAGTGAAATAGAGAGCAATTCTTAAATAATTCATTGAGGGCTTGTGATGCAACCTGGATTAACCACATCTACACCCAGAGCTGAGTGAGACATAAGTTTGGGCACTTCAGGCTGATAGCATTGGTGAGGTTCGATGAGCAAATGCAGACCCTTTGAAGTCAGACGGCATGGTACCCATTCCAAGGGTCCCAACTCTGCAGGTTTTAGGGATTCTTCCTTCAGCTAAAACATGCATGGGAATCCCACAGTATGGTGAACCTTGTGACCGGCAAACGTTTTCAAATGCATCTCAGTTTTCGTCCCCTTTTACTCGGGTTCACCATTCCAGACCCTTTACTAACACTCTCCCCACTTGGAGAGTCAGTGCCTTTAACCTCCTGTTTGGCACAGTTTGCAATTTCTGTGCAAGATGAACAGGAATAGGGAGAACCAATGAGAGACTAGCTGTAGGTGTCTGCACGGGCAAATATAACGCTCATTTCCCACCAGGAAGAGGAATTAACCACAGCCTCAGGATGCCGTGCCGGAACCAGATTAGTGCCTGATGCAATCCTGTGGGTTTGCGGCCAGCTCACAAGAGAGCGAGTTGAAGAAAGGAGCTCAGGGGCACTGTAACTCACAAATATGCAGAGTTATAAATGACAGCTATCGTCCAAAGATATATTGAAGGGAGGCTGCGTAGAGCACATGGAAGCGGGGCAGAATTGCAGGAAAACGATTTCAGGGGGTAGACGGGAATTGCATTTAAAGCATAGGAAAAGAGGCAGAACGTCGACAATGATGCTCTTGGCCAAAAAGGGCGTATGCGTTTTTTCCTGAATATATTCAGGAAAAAACGCATACGCCCTTTTTGGCCAACCAAGCAAGCAGGTTAAAGAAATCTGCACTACAATGAAGTCTCACTGCCCCCCCGGTCAAAAGGGCCATCTGAAAAAAGTGTAAAATCCAGAAAGGCAGCACAGGCCATGGAGAACAGGGAGCCTTGTTATGCTGATGGGCGGGATGTAAATTGCCAACAGCCACCCTAGAGAAGTGTATGGTGTTTCCTGGAACACCTAAAAAACAAAGCAAAGGAGCCTACGTCACTTCCACTTATGGTCCTATAGCTTAGGGAAACTAAAATCAAAAACACACAGCCACCGCAAAGTTTCGGACAGCTCTGTTTACAAGAAACTCGTCTTCGGTAGAAGTTAAATATCCCAGAATGTGAAAAATGGATAAAGAAGTTGTGGTACGTACGTACAATGGAATATCACTCAGCAATGAAATCTATGTCATCAGACCCGTCGCGGCATAATGAGTGGATTCAGATACGATGATTCTAAGTGAAATAAGTCACACAGAAAATGAAACCTCATAAGATATCACTAATACACGGAATGTAAACTTGGCTACACATGAACTGAATTACAAAACAGAACAGGGTCTCAAATTCAGAAAACCAACTTATGCTTGCTTAAGGGGAAAGGTGAGTTGGGGTGCTGCATAAAACCAGAGATAGAAATTAGCACAGATACCTTTCCATAAGCCAAATATGTAATAGTCAAGACCTACACCTTGCTCAACGAAATGGACTAAACACCCCATATTCAACGCCTAGGAATACACCTGACTAGTAAGAATCTTCAAACCCATGGATTTATATGTCTCCATAAGGGAATGAAGCGTGTGTTAGGCGGCATGAATACAGCAGGGAAAATCCGATAAATCCCATTATCAAAATGAATTACAAAAACAAAACACAAGGACAGTGAAATACAGAGCAATTCTTAAATAATTCATTCAGGGCTTGTGATGCAACCTGGATTTACCACATCTATACACAGAGCTGAGTGAGACAAAAGGTTTGGCACTTCGGGCTGATAGCGTTGGTGAGGTTCGATGAGCAAATGCAGACCCTTTGAAGTCATACTGCAAGGTACCCATTCCATGGGTCCCAACTCTCCAGCTTTAAGGGATTCTTCCTTCAGCTAAAACATGCATGGGAAACCCACACAATGGTGCACCGTGTGACCGGGAAACGTTTTCAAATGCATCTCAGGTTTCATCCCCTTTTTCTCGGGTTCACCATTCCAGACCCTTTCCTAACACACCCTTCCACTTTGAGAGTCAGTGCCTTTAACCTCCTGTTGGGCACAGTTTGCAAGTTCTGTGCAAGATGAACAGGAATAGTGAGAACCAATGAGAGACTAGCTGTAGGTGTCTGCACGGGCAAATTTAATGCTCATTTCCCACCAGGAAGAGGAATTAACCAAAGGCTCAGCACGCCGTGCAGGAACCAGATTAGGGCCTGAAGCAATCCTGCGGGTTGGCGGCCAGCTCACAAGATAGCGAGTTGAAGAAAGGAGCTCAGGGGCACTGTAACTCACAAATCTGCAGAGTTATAGCTGACAGCTATCGTCCAATAATATATTGAAGGAAGGCTGCGAAGACGACTTGTAAGCGGGGCAGAATTGCATGAAAAAGATTTCAGGGAGCAGATGGGGATTGCATTTAAAGCATAGGAAAACAGCTAGAATGTCGAAAATGATGCTCGTGGCCAAAAACAGTGTATGCGTTTTCTCCTGAATATATTCAGAAAAACCGCATACGCCCTTTTTGTCCAACCAAGCAAGCATGTTAAAGAAATCTGCACTGCAATGAAGTCTCACTGCCTCCCGGTCAAAAGGGCCATCTGAAAAAAGTGTAAAATCCAGAAAGGCAGCACAGGCCATGGAGAACAGGGAGCCTTGTTATGCTGATGGGCGGGATAAAAATTGCCAACAGCCACTCTGGAGAAGTGTATGGTGTTTCCCGGAACACCTAAAAAACAAAGCAATGGAGCCTACGGCACTTCCACGTATGGCCCTGTAGCTTAGGGAAATTAAAATCAAAAACACACAGCCACCCCAAAGTGTCGGACGGCTCTGTTTACAAGAACCTCGTCTACGGTACAAGTTAAATATCCCAGAATGTGAAAAATGGATAAAGAAGTTGTGGTACATACGTACAATGGAATATCACTCACCAATGAAATCTATGTCATCAGGCCCGTCGCGGCATAATGAGTGGATTCAGGTACGATGATTCTAAGTGAAATAAATCACACAGAAAATGAAACATCATAAGATATCACTAATACACGGAATGTAATCTTGGCTACATATGTACTGAATTACAAAACAGAACAGGGTCTCAAATATAGAAAAAGAACTTATGCTTGCTTAAGGGGAAAGGTGAGTTGGGGTGCTGCATAAAACCAGAGATAGAAATTAGCACAGATACCTTTCCATAAGCCAAATATGTAATAGTCAAGACCTACCCCTTCCTCAACGAAATGGACTATACACCCCATATTAAACGCCTAGGAATACACCTGACTAGTAAGAATCTTCAAACCCATGGATTTATATGTCTGCGTAAGAGAATGAAGCGTGTGTACAGCGACATGAATGCAGCAGAGAAAATTCGATAAATCCCATTATCAAAATGAATTACAAAAACAAAACACAAGAACAGCAAACAAGAGAACAATTGTTAACTAATTCATTCAGGGCTTGTGATGCAACCTGGATTAACCACATCTACACCCAGAGCTGACTGAGACATAAGGTTGGGCACTTCGGGCTGATAGCATTGGTGAGGTTCGATGAGCAAATGCAGACCCTTTGAAGTCATACTGCATGGTACCCATTCCATGGTTTCCAACTCTCCAGGTTTAAGGGATTCTTCCTTCAGCTAAAATATGCATGGGAAACCCAAATTATGGTGCACCGTGTGACCGTGAAACGTTTTCAAATGCATCTCAGTTTTCGTCCCCTTTTACTCGGGTACACCATTCCAGACCCTTTACTAACACTCTCCCAAGTTGGAGAGTCAGTGCCTTTAACCTCCTGTTGGGCACAGTTTGCAATTTCTGCGCAAGATGAACAGGAATAAGGAGAACCAATGAGAGACTAGCTGTAGGTGTCTGCACGGCAAATTTAACGCTCATTTCCCACCAGGAAAAGGAATTAACCAAAGGCTCAGCATGCAATGCCGGAACAAGATTAGTGCCTGAAGCAATCCTGCGGGTTTGCAGCCAGCTCACAAGATAGCGAGTTGAAGAAAGGAGCTCAGGGGCACTGTAACTCACAAACCTGCAGAGTTATAAATGACAGCTATCGTCCAAAAATATATTGAAGGACGGCTGCGAAGACGACTTGTACGTGGGGCAGAATTGCAGGAAAACGATGTCAGCGGGTACACGGGAATTGCATTTAAAGCATAGGAAAAGAGGAAGAACGTCGACAATGATGCTCTTGGCCATAAACGGCGTATGCGTTTTTTCCTGAATATATTCATGAAAAAATGCATACACCCTTTTTGGCCAAACAAGCAAGCATGTTAAAGAAATCTGCACTACAATGAAGTCTCACTGCCCCCCTGCCAAAAGGGCCATCTGAAAAAAGTGTAAAATCCAGAAAGGCAGCACAGGCCATGGAGAACAGTGAGCCTTGTTATGCTGATGGGCGGGATGTAAATTGCCAACAGCCACTCTGGAGAAGTGTATGATGTTTCCTGGAACACCTAAAAATCAAAGCAACGGAGCCTACGGCACTTCCACTTATGGTCCTATAGCTTAGGGAAATTAAAATCAAAAACACACAGCCACCCCAAAGTTTCGGACGGCTCTGTTTACAAGAACCTCATCTGCGGTACAAGGTAAATATTCCAGAACGTGAAAAATGGATAAAGAAGTTGTGGTACGTACGTACAATGGAATATCACTCAGCAATTAAATCTATGTCATCAGGCCCATCGCGGCATAATGAGTGGATTCAGGTACGATGATTCTAATTGAAATAAGTCACACAGAAAATGAAATATCATAAGATATCACTAATACACGGAATGTAAACTTGGCTACACATGAACTGAATTACAAAACAGAACAGGGTCTCAAATTTAGAAAACCAACTTATGCTTGCTTAAGGGGAAAGGTGAGTTGGGGTGCTGCATAAAACCACAGAGAGAAATTAGCATAGATACCTTTCCATAAGCCAAATATGTAATATTCAAGAACTACCCCTTCCTCAACGAAATGGACTAAACACCCCATATTCAACGCCTCGGAATACACCTGACTAGTAAGAATCTTCAAACCCATGGATTTATATGCCTCCGTAAGAGAATGAAGCGTGTGTACAGCGGCATGAATGCAGCAGAGAAAATCCGATAAATCCCATTATCAAAATGAATTACAAAAACAAAACACAAGGACAGTGAAATAGAGAGCAATTCTTAAATAATTCATTCAGGGCTTGTGATGCAACCTGGATTTACCACATCTACACCCAGAGCTGAGTGAGACATAAGGTAGGGCACTTCGGGCTGATAGCATTGGTGAGGTTCGATGAGCAAATGCAGACCCTTTGAAGTCATATTGCATGGTACCCATTCCATGGGTCCCAACTCTCCAGGTTTAAGGGATTCTTCCTTCAGCTAAAACATGCATGGGAAACCCACAGTATGGTGCACCGTGTGACCGGCAAACGTTTTCAAATGCATCTCAGTTTTCGTCCCATTTTACTCGGGTTCACCTTTCCAGACCCTTTACTAACACTCTCCCCACTTGGAGAGTCAGTGCCTTTAACCTCCTGTTTGGCACAGTTTGCAATTTCTGCGCAAGATGAACAGGAATAGTGAGAACCAATGAGAGACTAGCTGTAGGTGTCTGCACGGGCAAATTTAACGCTCATTTCCCACCAGGAAGAGGAATTAACCAAAGGCTCAGCATACCGTGCCTGAACCAGATTAGGGCCTGAAACAATCCTGTGGGATTGCGGCCATCTCACAAGATAGCGAGTTGAAGAAAGGAGCTCAGGAGCACCGTACCTCACAAACATGCAGAGTTATAAATGACAGCTATCGTCCAAAGCTATTTTGAAGGAAGGCTGCGAAGACGACTTGTAAGCGGGGCAGAATTGCAGGAAAACGATTTCAGGGGGTAGACGGGAATTGCATTTAAAGCATAGGAAAAGAGGCAGAACGTCGACAATGATGCTCTTGGCCAAAAAGGGCGTATGCGTTTTTTCCTGAATATATTCAGGAAAAAACGCATACGCCCATTTTGGCCAACCAAGCAAGCATGTTAAAGAAATCTGCACTACAATGAAGTCTCACTGCCCACCGGTCAAAAGGGCCATCTGAAGAAAGTGTAAAATCCAGAAAGGCAGCACAGGCCATGGAGAACAGGGAGCCTTGTTATGCTGATGGGCAGGATGTGTATTGGGAACAACCACTCTGGAGAAGTGTATGGTGTTTCCTGGAACACCTAGAAAACAAAGCAACGGAGCCTATGGCACTTCCACTTATGGTCCTATAGCTTAGGGAAATTAAAATCAAAAACACACAGCCACCCCAAAGTTTCGGACGGCTCTGTTTACAAGAACCTCGTCTACGGTACATGTTGAATATCCCAGAATGTGAAAAATGGATAAAGAATTTGTGGTACGTACGTACAATGGAATATCACTCAGCAATGAAATCTATGTCATCAGGCCCGTCGCGGCATAATGAGTGGATACAGGTACGATGATTCTAAGTGAAATAAGTCACACAGAAAATGAAACATCATAAGATATCACTAATACACGGAATGTAAACTTGGCTACACATGAACTGAATTACAAAACAGAGCAGGGTCTCATATTTAGAAAACCAACTTATGCTTGCTTAAGGGGAAATGTGAGTTGGGGTGCTGCATAAAAGCAGAGATAGAAATTAGCACAGATACCTTTCCATAAGCCAAATATATAATAGTCAAGACCTACCACTTGCTCAACAAAATGGACTAAACACAACATATTCAACGCCTAGGAATACACCTGACTAGTAAGAATCTTCAAACCCATGGATTTATATGTCTCCGTAAGAGAATGAAGCGTGTGTACAGCGGCATGAATGCAGCAGAGAAAATCCGATAAATCCCATTATCAAAATGAATTACAAAAACAAAACACAAGGACAGTGAAATAGAGAGCAATTCTTAAATAATTCATTGAGGGCTTGTGATGCAACCTGGATTAACCACATCTACACCCAGAGCTGAGTGAGACATAAGTTTGGGCATTTCAGGCTGATAGCATTGGTGAGGTTCGATGAGCAAATGCAGACCCTTTGAAGTCAGACGGCATGGTACCCATTCCAAGGGTCCCAACTCTGCAGGTTTTAGGGATTCTTCCTTCAGCTAAAACATGCATGGGAATCCCACAGTATGGTGAACCTTGTGACCGGCAAACGTTTTCAAATGCATCTCAGTTTTCGTCCCCTTTTACTCGGGTTCACCATTCCAGACCCTTTACTAACACTCTCCCCACTTGGAGAGTCAGTGCCTTTAACCTCCTGTTTGGCACAGTTTGCAATTTCTGTGCAAGATGAACAGGAATAGGGAGAACCAATGAGAGACTAGCTGTAGGTGTCTGCACCGGCAAATATAACGCTCATTTCCCACCAGGAAGAGGAATTAACCACAGCCTCAGGATGCCGTGCCGGAACAAGATTAGTGCCTGATGCAATCCTGTGGGTTTGCGGCCAGCTCACAAGAGAGCGAGTTGACGAAAGGAGCTCAGGGGCACCGTAACTCACAAATATGCAGAGTTATAAATGACAGCTATCGTCCAAAAATATATTGAAGGAAGGCTGCGTAGAGCACATGGAAGCGGGGCAGAATTGCAGGAAAACGATTTCAGGGGGTAGACGGGAATTGCATTTAAAGCATAGGAAAAGAGGCAGAACGTCGACAATGATGCTCTTGGCCAAAAAGGGCGTATGCATTTTTTCCTGAATATATTCAGGAAAAAACGCATACGCCCTTTTTGGCCAACCAAGCAAGCAGGTTAAAGAAATCTGCACTACAATGAAGTCTCACTGCCCCCCGGGTCAAAAGGGCCATCTGAAAAAAGTGTAAAATCCAGAAAGGCAGCACAGGCCATGGAGAACAGGGAGCCTTGTTATGCTGATGGGCGGGATGTAAATTGCCAACAGCCACCCTAGAGAAGTGTATGGTGTTTCCTGGAACACCTAAAAAACAAAGCAAAGGAGCCTACGTCACTTCCACTTATGGTCCTATAGCTTAGGGAAACTAAAATCAAAAACACACAGCCACCGCAAAGTTTCGGACAGCTCTGTTTACAAGAAACTCGTCTTCCGTAGAAGTTAAATATCCCAGAATGTGAAAAATGGATAAAGAAGTTGTGGTACGTACGTACAATGGAATATCACTCAGCAATGAAATCTATGTCATCAGACCCGTCGCGGCATAATGAGTGGATTCAGATACGATGATTCTAGGTGAAATAAGTCACACAGAAAATGAAACCTCATAAGATATCACTAATACACGGAATGTAAACTTGGCTACACATGAACTGAATTACAAAACAGAACAGGGTCTCAAATTCAGAAAACCAACTTATGCTTGCTTAAGGGGAAAGGTGAGTTGGGGTGCTGCATAAAACCAGAGATAGAAATTAGCACAGATACCTTTCCATAAGCCAAATATGTAATAGTCAAGACCTACACCTTGCTCAACGAAATGGACTAAACACCCCATATTCAACGCCTAGGAATACACCTGACTAGTAAGAATCTTCAAACCCATGGATTTATATGTCTCCATAAGGGAATGAAGCGTGTGTTAGGCGGCATGAATACAGCAGGGAAAATCCGATAAATCCCATTATCAAAATGAATTACAAAAAAAAAAACACAAGGACAGTGAAATACAGAGCAATTCTTAAATAATTCATTCAGGGCTTGTGATGCAACCTGGATTTACCACATCTATACACAGAGCTGAGTGAGACAAAAGGTTTGGCACTTCGGGCTGATAGCGTTGGTGAGGTTCGATGAGCAAATGCAGACCCTTTGAAGTCATACTGCAAGGTACCCATTCCATGGGTCCCAACTCTCCAGCTTTAAGGGATTCTTCCTTCAGCTAAAACATGCATGGGAAACCCACACAATGGTGCACCGTGTGACCGGGAAACGTTTTCAAATGCATCTCAGGTTTCATCCCCTTTTTCTCGGGTTCACCATTCCAGACCCTTTCCTAACACACCCTTCCACTTTGAGAGTCAGTGCCTTTAACCTCCTGTTGGGCACAGTTTGCAAGTTCTGTGCAAGATGAACAGGAATAGTGAGAACCAATGAGAGACTAGCTGTAGGTGTCTGCACGGGCAAATTTAATGCTCATTTCCCACCAGGAAGAGGAATTAACCAAAGGCTCAGCACGCCGTGCAGGAACCAGATTAGGGCCTGAAGCAATCCTGCGGGTTGGCGGCCAGCTCACAAGAAAGCGAGTTGAAGAAAGGAGCTCAGGGGCACTGTAATTCACAAACATGCAGGGTTAAAAATGACAGCTATCGTCCAATAATATATTGAAGTAAGTCTGCGAAGAGGACTTGAAAGCGGGGCAGAATTGCAGGAAAACGATTTCAGGGGGTAGACTGGAATTGCACTTAAAGCATAGGAAAAGAGGCAGAACGGCGACAATGATGCTCTTGGCCAAAAAGGGCGTATGCGTTTTCTCCTGAATATATTCAGGAGAAAACGCATACGCCCCTTTTGGTCAAACAAGCAAGCATGTTAAAGAAATCTGCACTACAATGAAGTCTCACTTCCCCGGTCAAAAGGGCCATCTGAAAAATGTGTAAAATCCAGAAAGGCAGCACAGGCCATGGAGAACAGGGAGCCTTGTTATGCTGATGGGCGGGATGTAAATTGCCAACAGCCACTCTGGAGAAGTATATGGTGTTTCCTGAAACACCTAGAAAACAAAGGAACAGAGCCTAGGGCACTTCCACTTATAGTCCTATAGATTTAGGAAATTACAATCAAAAACACACAGCCACCCCAAAGTTTGGGACGGCTCTGTTGACAAGAACCTCGTCGACATTACCAGTTAAATATGCCAGAAATCGAAAAATGGATAAAGAAGTTGTGGTACGTACATATAATGTAATATCACTCAGCAATGAAATCTATGTCATCAGGCCCGTAGCGGCATAATGTGTGGATTCAGGTATGATGATTCTAAGTGAAAACAGTCACACAGAAAAAGAAACATCATAAGATATCACTAATACACGGAATATAAACTTGGCTACACATGAACTGAATTACAAAAAAGAACAGGGTCTCAAATTTAGAAAACCAACTTATGCTTGCTTACGGGGAGAGGTGAGTTGGGGTGCTGCATAAAACAAGAGATTGAACTTAGCACAGATACCTTTCCATAAGCCAAATATGTAATAGAGAAGACCTACTCCTTGCTCAACGAAATGGCCTCAACGCCCCATATTCAACGCCTAGGCATATACCTGACTAGTAAGAATCTTAAAGCCTACGGATTTATATGTCTCCGTAAGACAATCAAGTGTGAGTACAGCAGAGTAAACGCAGCAGTGAAAATCAGCTAAATCCCATCATAAAAATAAATTTCAAGAAAAAACACAATGACAGTGAAATAGAGAGCAATTCCTCAATGATTCATTCATGGCTTGTAATGAAACCTGGATTAACCACCTCTACCCCCCAGAGCTGGGTGAGACCTAAGGCTGGACTCTTGGGCCTGATTGGATTGTTGAGGTACAGTGAGCAAATGCAGAGCCTTTGAAGTCATACTCCAGGGTACCCATTCCATGGGTCCCAACTCTCCAGGTTTAAGGGATTCTTCCTTCAGCTAAAACATGCATGGGAAACCCAGAGTATGGTCCACCGTGTGATCTGGAAACGTTTTTCAATGCATCTCAGTTTTCGTCCCCTGGTACTCGGGTTCACCATTCCAGACGCTTTACTAACACTCTCCCCACTTGGAGAGTCAGTGCCTTTAACCTCCTGTTTGGCACAGTTTGCAATTTCTGCGGAAGATGAACAGGAATAGGGAGAACCAATGAGAGACTAGCTGTAGGTGTCTGCACGGGCAAATTTAACTCTCACTTCCCACCAGGAAGAGGAATTAACCACAGGCTCAGCATGCCGTGCCGGAACCAGATTAAGGCCTGAAGCAATTCTGTGCGTTTGCGGCTAGCTCACATGAAAGCGAGTTGAAGAAAGGAGCTCAGGGGCACTGTAATTCACAAACATGCAGAGTTATAAATGACAGCTATCGTCCAAAAATATATTGAAGGAAGGCTGCGAAGAGGACTTGAAACCGGGGCAGAATTTCAGGAAAACGATTACAGGGGGTAGACTGGAATTGCATTTTAAGCATAGGAATAGGGGCAGAACGTCGATAATGAAGCAGTTGGCCCAAAAGGGCGTATGCGTTTTTTCCTGAATATATTCAGGAAAAAAACGCATACGCCCTTTTGGGCCAACCAAGCAAGCTTGTAATGGAATTCTGCAGCACAATGAAGCCTCACTGCCCCCCGGTCAAAAGGGTCATCTGAAAAAAGTGTAAAATCCAGAAAGGCACGTCAGGCCATGGAGTATAGGGAGCCTTGTTATGTTGATGGGCGGTATGTAAATTGCCAACAACCACTCTGGAGAAGTGTATGGTGTTCCTGAAACACCAAAAACAAAGCAACAGAGCCTATGGCACTTTCACTTATGGTCATATAGCTTAGGGAATTTAAAATCAAAAACACAGAGCCACCCCAAATTTTCAGACGGCTCTGATTATAAGAACCTCGTCTGCGGTACAAGTTAAATATCCCAGAAAGCGAAAAATGGATAAAGAACTTTTGGTACGTATATACAATGGAATATCACTCAGCAATGAAATGTATGTCATCAGGCCCGTCGCGGCATAATGAGTGGATTCAGGTACGATGATTCTAAGTGAAATAAGTCACACAGAAAAAGAAACCTCATAAGATATCACTAATACACAGAATGTAAACTTGGCTACACACGAAATGAACTACAAAACAGGGTCTCAAATTTAGAAAACCAACCAATGCTTCCTTAAGGGCAAAGATGAGTTCGGGTGCAGCATAAAACCAGAGATTGAAATTAGCACAGATACCATTCCATAACCCAAATATGTAATAGTCAAGACCTACACCTTGCTCAACGAAATGGACTCAACACCCCATATTCAAAGCCTAGGAATATACCTGACTAGTAAGAATCATAAAACCCATGGATTTATATGTCTACAGAAGAGAATCAAGTGTGTGTACAGCGGCATAAATGCAGCAGTGAAAATGTGATAAATCCCATTATCAAAATAAATTAAAAAAAACAAAACACAGTGACAGTGAAATAGAGAGCAATTCTTAAATAATTCATTCAGGGTTTGTGATGCAACCTGGATTTACCACATCTACACCCAGAGCCAAGTGAGACATAAGGTTGGGCACTTCGGGCTGATAGCATTGGTGACGTTCGATGAGCCAATGCAGACCCTTTGAAGTCATACTGCATGGTACCCATTCCATGGGTCCCAACTCTCCAGGTTTAAGGGATTCTTCCTTCAGCTAAAACATGCATGGGAAACCCACAGTATGGTGCAACGTGTGACCGGCAAACGTTTTCAAATGCATCTCAGTTTTCGTCCCCTTTTACTCGGGTTCACCATTCCAGACCCTTTACTAACACTCTCCCCACTTGGAGAGTCAGTGCCTTTAACCTCCTGTTTGGCACAGTTTGCAATTTCTGCGGAAGATGAACAGGAATAGGGAGAACCAATGAGAGACTAGCTGTAGGTGTCTGCACGGGCAAATTTAACTCTCACTTCCCACCAGGAAGAGGAATTAACCACAGGCTCAGCATGCCGTGCCGGAACCAGATTAAGGCCTGAAGCAATTCTGTGCGTTTGCGGCTAGCTCACATGAAAGCGAGTTGAAGAAAGGAGCTCAGGGGCACTGTAATTCACAAACATGCAGAGTTATAAATGACAGCTATCGTCCAAAAATATATTGAAGGAAGGCTGCGAAGAGGACTTGAAACCGGGGCAGAATTTCAGGAAAACGATTACAGGGGGTAGACTGGAATTGCATTTTAAGCATAGGAATAGGGGCAGAACTTCGATAATGAAGCAGTTGGCCCAAAAGGGCATATGCGTTTTTTCCTGAATATATTCAGGAAAAAACGCATACGCCCTTTTGGGCCAACCAAGCAAGCTTGTAATGGAATTCTGCAGCACAATGAAGCCTCACTGCCCCCCGGTCAAAAGGGTCATCTGAAAAAAGTGTAAAATCCAGAAAGGCACGTCAGGCCATGGAGTATAGGGAGCCTTGTTATGTTGATGGGCGGTATGTAAATTGCCAACAACCACTCTGGAGAAGTGTATGGTGTTCCTGAAACACCAAAAACAAAGCAACGGAGCCTATGGCACTTTCACTTATGGTCATATAGCTTAGGGAATTTAAAATCAAAAACACAGAGCCACCCCAAATTTTCAGACGGCTCTGATTATAAGAACCTCGTCTGCGGTACAAGTTAAATATCCCAGAAAGCGAAAAATGGATAAAGAACTTTTGGTACGTATATACAATGGAATATCACTCAGCAATGAAATTTATGTCATCAGGCCCGTCGCGGCATAATGAGTGGATTCAGGTACGATGATTCTAAGTGAAATAAGTCACACAGAAAAAGAAACCTCATAAGATATCACTAATACACAGAATGTAAACTTGGCTACACACGAAATGAACTACAAAACAGGGTCTCAAATTTAGAAAACCAACCAATGCTTCCTTAAGGGCAAAGATGAGTTCGGGTGCAGCATAAAACCAGAGATTGAAATTAGCACAGATACCATTCCATAACCCAAATATGTAATAGTCAAGACCTACACCTTGCTCAACGAAATGGACTCAACACCCCATATTCAAAGCCTAGGAATATACCTGACTAGTAAGAATCATAAACCCCATGGATTTATATGTGTACAGAAGAGAATCAAGTGTGTGTACAGTGGCATAAATGCAGCAGTGAAAATGTGATAAATCCCATTATCAAAATAAATTAAAAAAACAAAACACAGTGACAGTGAAATAGAGAGCAAGTCTTAAATAATTCATTCAGGGTTTGTGATGCAACCTGGATTTACCACATCTACACCCAGAGCCAAGTGAGACATAAGGGTGGGCACTTCGGGCTGATAGCATTGGTGACGTTCGATGAGCAAATGCAGACCCTTTGAAGTCATACTGCATGGTACCCATTCCATGGGTCCCAACTCTCCAGGTTTAAGGGATTCTTCCTTCAGCTAAAACATGCATGGGAAAACCACAGTATGGTGCACCGTGTGACCGGCAAACGTTTTCAAATGCATCTCAGTTTTCGTCCCCTTTTACTCGGGTTCACCATTCCAGACCCTTTACTAACACTCTCCCCACTTGGAGAGTCAGTGCCTTTAACCTCCTGTTTGGCACAGTTTGCAATTTCTGCGCAAGATGAACAGGAATAGGGAGAACCAATGAGAGACTAGCTGTAGGTGTCTGCACGGGCAAATTTAACGCTCATTTCCCACCAGGAAGAGGAATTAACCAAAGGCTCAGCATGCCGTGCCGGAACAAGATTAGGGCCTGAAGCAATCCTGCGGGTTTGCGGGCAGCTCACAAGATAGCGAGTTGAAGAAAGGAGCTCAGGGGCCCTGTAACTCACAAACCTGCACAGTTATAAATGACAGCTATCGTCCAAAGAAATATTGAAGGAAGGCTGCGAAGACGACTTGTAAGCGGGGCAGAATTGCAGGAAAACGATTTCAGGGGGTAGACGGGAATTGCATTTAAAGCATAGGAAAAGAGGCAGAACGTCGACAATGATGCTCTTGGCCAAAAAGTGCGTACGCGTCTTTTCCTGAATATATTCAGGAAAAAACGCATACGCCCTTTTTGGCCAACCAAGCAAGCATGTTAAAGAAATCTGCACTAAAATGAAGTCTCACTGCCCCCCGGTCAAAAGGGCCATCTGAAAAAAGTGTAAAATCCAGAAAGGCAGCACAGGCCATGGAGAACCGGGAGCCTTGTTATGCTGATGGGCGGGATGTAAATTGCCAACAGCCACTCAGGAGAAGTGTATGGTGTTTCCTGGAACACCTAAAAAACAAAGCAACGGAGCCTATGGCACTTCCACTTATGGTCCTATAGCTTAGGGAAATTAAAATCAAAAACACACAGCCACCCCAAAGTTTCGGACGGCTCTGTTTACAAGAACCTCGTCTACGCTACAAGTTCAATATCCGAGAATGTGAAAAATGGATAAAGAAGTTGTGGTACGTACGTACAATGGAATATCATTCAGCAATGAAATCTATGTCATCAGGCCTGTCGCAGCATAATGAGTGGATTCAGGTACGATGATTCTATGTGAAATAAGTCACACAGAAAATGAAACATCATAAGATATCACTAATACAAGGAATGTAAACTTGGCTACACAAGAACTGAATTACAAAACAGAACAGGGACTCAAATTTAGAAAACCAACTTATACTTGCTTATGGGGAAAGGTGAGGTGGGCTGCTGCATAAAACCAGAGATTGAAATTAGCACAGATACAATTCCATAAGCCAAATATGTAATAGGCAAGACCTACTCCTTGCTCAAAAAAATGGCCTCAACACCCCCTATTCAACGCCTAGCATTATACCTGACTAGTAAGAATCTTAAAACCCATGGATTTATATATCTCCGTAAGAGAATCAAGTGTTTGTTCAGTGGCCTCAACGCAGCAGTGAAAATCCGATAAATCCAATTATCAAAATAAATTTCTAAAACACAACACCATGACAGTGAAATAGAGAGCAATTCTTAAAAAATTCACTCAGGGCTTCTGATGCAACCTGGATTTACCACATCTACACCCAGAGCTGGGGAGACAAAAGGCCGGACACTTCAGCATGATAGCATTGGTGAGGTTCGGTGAGCAAATGCAGACCCTATGAAGTCATACTTCATGGTACCCATTCCATGGGTCCCAACTCTCCAGGTTTAAGGGATTCTTCCTTCCACTAAATCATGCATGGGAAACCCAGAGTATGGTCCACTGTGTGATTGGGAAACGTTTTCAAATGCATCTCAGTTTTCATCCCTTTGTACTCGGGTTCACCATTCCAGACGCTTAACTAACACTCTCCCCACTTGGAGAGTCAATGCCTTTAACCTCCTGTTTGGCACAGTTTGCAATTTCTGCACAAGATGAAGAGGAATAGGGAGAACCAATGAGAGACTAGCTGTGGGTGTCTGCACGGGCAAATGTAATGCTCATTTCCCACCAGGAAGAGGAATTAACCAAAGGCTCAGCATGCCGTGCGGGAACCAGATTAGGGCCTGAAGCAATCCTGTGGGTTTGCGGCCAGCTCACAAGAAAGCGAGTTGAAGAAAGGAGCTCAGGGGCACTGTAATTCACAAACATGCAGGGTTAAAAATGACAGCTATCGTCCAATAATATATTGAAGTAAGTCTGCGAAGAGGACTTGAAAGCGGGGCAGAATTGCAGGAAAACGATTTCAGGGGGTAGACTGGAATTGCACTTAAAGCATAGGAAAAGAGGCAGAACGGCGACAATGATGCTCTTGGCCAAAAAGGGCGTATGCGTTTTCTCCTGAATATATTCAGGAGAAAACGCATACGCCCCTTTTGGTCAAACAAGCAAGCATGTTAAAGAAATCTGCACTACAATGAAGTCTCACTTCCCTGGTCAAAAGGGCCATCTGAAAAATGTGTAAAATCCAGAAAGGCAGCACAGGCCATGGAGAACAGGGAGCCTTGTTATGCTGATGGGCGGGATGTAAATTGCCAACAGCCACTCTGGAGAAGTATATGGTGTTTCCTGAAACACCTAGAAAACAAAGGAACAGAGCCTAGGGCACTTCCACTTATAGTCCTATAGATTTAGGAAATTACAATCAAAAACACACAGCCACCCCAAAGTTTGGGACGGCTCTGTTGACAAGAACCTCGTCGACATTACCAGTTAAATATGCCAGAAATCGAAAAATGGATAAAGAAGTTGTGGTACGTACATATAATGTAATATCACTCAGCAATGAAATCTATGTCATCAGGCCCGTAGCGGCATAATGTGTGGATTCAGGTATGATGATTCTAAGTGAAAACAGTCACACAGAAAAAGAAACATCATAAGATATCACTAATACACGGAATATAAACTTGGCTACACATGAACTGAATTACAAAAAAGAACAGGGTCTCAAATTTAGAAAACCAACTTATGCTTGCTTACGGGGAGAGGTGAGTTGGGGTGCTGCATAAAACAAGAGATTGAACTTAGCACAGATACCTTTCCATAAGCCAAATATGTAATAGAGAAGACCTACTCCTTGCTCAACGAAATGGCCTCAACGCCCCATATTCAACGCCTAGGCATATACCTGACTAGTAAGAATCTTAAAGCCTACGGATTTATATGTCTCCGTAAGACAATCAAGTGTGAGTACAGCAGAGTAAACGCAGCAGTGAAAATCAGCTAAATCCCATCATAAAAATAAATTTCAAGAAAAAACACAATGACAGTGAAATAGAGAGCAATTCCTCAATGATTCATTCATGGCTTGTAATGAAACCTGGATTAACCACCTCTACCCCCCAGAGCTGGGTGAGACCTAAGGCTGGACTCTTGGGCCTGATTGGATTGTTGAGGTACAGTGAGCAAATGCAGAGCCTTTGAAGTCATACTCCAGGGTACCCATTCCATGGGTCCCAACTCTCCAGGTTTAAGGGATTCTTCCTTCAGCTAAAACATGCATGGGAAACCCAGAGTATGGTCCACCGTGTGATCTGGAAACGTTTTTCAATGCATCTCAGTTTTCGTCCCCTGGTACTCGGGTTCACCATTCCAGACGCTTTACTAACACTCTCCCCACTTGGAGAGTCAGTGCCTTTAACCTCCTGTTTGGCACAGTTTGCAATTTCTGCGGAAGATGAACAGGAATAGGGAGAACCAATGAGAGACTAGCTGTAGGTGTCTGCACGGGCAAATTTAACTCTCACTTCCCACCAGGAAGAGGAATTAACCACAGGCTCAGCATGCCGTGCCGGAACCAGATTAAGGCCTGAAGCAATTCTGTGCGTTTGCGGCTAGCTCACATGAAAGCGAGTTGAAGAAAGGAGCTCAGGGGCACTGTAATTCACAAACATGCAGAGTTATAAATGACAGCTATCGTCCAAAAATATATTGAAGGAAGGCTGCGAAGAGGACTTGAAACCGGGGCAGAATTTCAGGAAAACGATTACAGGGGGTAGACTGGAATTGCATTTTAAGCATAGGAATAGGGGCAGAACGTCGATAATGAAGCAGTTGGCCCAAAAGGGCGTATGCGTTTTTTCCTGAATATATTCAGGAAAAAAACGCATACGCCCTTTTGGGCCAACCAAGCAAGCTTGTAATGGAATTCTGCAGCACAATGAAGCCTCACTGCCCCCCGGTCAAAAGGGTCATCTGAAAAAAGTGTAAAATCCAGAAAGGCACGTCAGGCCATGGAGTATAGGGAGCCTTGTTATGTTGATGGGCGGTATGTAAATTGCCAACAACCACTCTGGAGAAGTGTATGGTGTTCCTGAAACACCAAAAACAAAGCAACAGAGCCTATGGCACTTTCACTTATGGTCATATAGCTTAGGGAATTTAAAATCAAAAACACAGAGCCACCCCAAATTTTCAGACGGCTCTGATTATAAGAACCTCGTCTGCGGTACAAGTTAAATATCCCAGAAAGCGAAAAATGGATAAAGAACTTTTGGTACGTATATACAATGGAATATCACTCAGCAATGAAATGTATGTCATCAGGCCCGTCGCGGCATAATGAGTGGATTCAGGTACGATGATTCTAAGTGAAATAAGTCACACAGAAAAAGAAACCTCATAAGATATCACTAATACACAGAATGTAAACTTGGCTACACACGAAATGAACTACAAAACAGGGTCTCAAATTTAGAAAACCAACCAATGCTTCCTTAAGGGCAAAGATGAGTTCGGGTGCAGCATAAAACCAGAGATTGAAATTAGCACAGATACCATTCCATAACCCAAATATGTAATAGTCAAGACCTACACCTTGCTCAACGAAATGGACTCAACACCCCATATTCAAAGCCTAGGAATATACCTGACTAGTAAGAATCATAAAACCCATGGATTTATATGTCTACAGAAGAGAATCAAGTGTGTGTACAGCGGCATAAATGCAGCAGTGAAAATGTGATAAATCCCATTATCAAAATAAATTAAAAAAACAAAACACAGTGACAGTGAAATAGAGAGCAATTCTTAAATAATTCATTCAGGGTTTGTGATGCAACCTGGATTTACCACATCTACACCCAGAGCCAAGTGAGACATAAGGTTGGGCACTTCGGGCTGATAGCATTGGTGACGTTCGATGAGCCAATGCAGACCCTTTGAAGTCATACTGCATGGTACCCATTCCATGGGTCCCAACTCTCCAGGTTTAAGGGATTCTTCCTTCAGCTAAAACATGCATGGGAAACCCACAGTATGGTGCAACGTGTGACCGGCAAACGTTTTCAAATGCATCTCAGTTTTCGTCCCCTTTTACTCGGGTTCACCATTCCAGACCCTTTACTAACACTCTCCCCACTTGGAGAGTCAGTGCCTTTAACCTCCTGTTTGGCACAGTTTGCAATTTCTGCGGAAGATGAACAGGAATAGGGAGAACCAATGAGAGACTAGCTGTAGGTGTCTGCACGGGCAAATTTAACTCTCACTTCCCACCAGGAAGAGGAATTAACCACAGGCTCAGCATGCCGTGCCGGAACCAGATTAAGGCCTGAAGCAATTCTGTGCGTTTGCGGCTAGCTCACATGAAAGCGAGTTGAAGAAAGGAGCTCAGGGGCACTGTAATTCACAAACATGCAGAGTTATAAATGACAGCTATCGTCCAAAAATATATTGAAGGAAGGCTGCGAAGAGGACTTGAAACCGGGGCAGAATTTCAGGAAAACGATTACAGGGGGTAGACTGGAATTGCATTTTAAGCATAGGAATAGGGGCAGAACTTCGATAATGAAGCAGTTGGCCCAAAAGGGCATATGCGTTTTTTCCTGAATATATTCAGGAAAAAACGCATACGCCCTTTTGGGCCAACCAAGCAAGCTTGTAATGGAATTCTGCAGCACAATGAAGCCTCACTGCCCCCCGGTCAAAAGGGTCATCTGAAAAAAGTGTAAAATCCAGAAAGGCACGTCAGGCCATGGAGTATAGGGAGCCTTGTTATGTTGATGGGCGGTATGTAAATTGCCAACAACCACTCTGGAGAAGTGTATGGTGTTCCTGAAACACCAAAAACAAAGCAACGGAGCCTATGGCACTTTCACTTATGGTCATATAGCTTAGGGAATTTAAAATCAAAAACACAGAGCCACCCCAAATTTTCAGACGGCTCTGATTATAAGAACCTCGTCTGCGGTACAAGTTAAATATCCCAGAAAGCGAAAAATGGATAAAGAACTTTTGGTACGTATATACAATGGAATATCACTCAGCAATGAAATTTATGTCATCAGGCCCGTCGCGGCATAATGAGTGGATTCAGGTACGATGATTCTAAGTGAAATAAGTCACACAGAAAAAGAAACCTCATAAGATATCACTAATACACAGAATGTAAACTTGGCTACACACGAAATGAACTACAAAACAGGGTCTCAAATTTAGAAAACCAACCAATGCTTCCTTAAGGGCAAAGATGAGTTCGGGTGCAGCATAAAACCAGAGATTGAAATTAGCACAGATACCATTCCATAACCCAAATATGTAATAGTCAAGACCTACACCTTGCTCAACGAAATGGACTCAACACCCCATATTCAAAGCCTAGGAATATACCTGACTAGTAAGAATCATAAACCCCATGGATTTATATGTGTACAGAAGAGAATCAAGTGTGTGTACAGTGGCATAAATGCAGCAGTGAAAATGTGATAAATCCCATTATCAAAATAAATTAAAAAAACAAAACACAGTGACAGTGAAATAGAGAGCAAGTCTTAAATAATTCATTCAGGGTTTGTGATGCAACCTGGATTTACCACATCTACACCCAGAGCCAAGTGAGACATAAGGGTGGGCACTTCGGGCTGATAGCATTGGTGACGTTCGATGAGCAAATGCAGACCCTTTGAAGTCATACTGCATGGTACCCATTCCATGGGTCCCAACTCTCCAGGTTTAAGGGATTCTTCCTTCAGCTAAAACATGCATGGGAAAACCACAGTATGGTGCACCGTGTGACCGGCAAACGTTTTCAAATGCATCTCAGTTTTCGTCCCCTTTTACTCGGGTTCACCATTCCAGACCCTTTACTAACACTCTCCCCACTTGGAGAGTCAGTGCCTTTAACCTCCTGTTTGGCACAGTTTGCAATTTCTGCGCAAGATGAACAGGAATAGGGAGAACCAATGAGAGACTAGCTGTAGGTGTCTGCACGGGCAAATTTAACGCTCATTTCCCACCAGGAAGAGGAATTAACCAAAGGCTCAGCATGCCGTGCCGGAACCAGATTAGGGCCTGAAGCAATCCTGCGGGTTTGCGGGCAGCTCACAAGATAGCGAGTTGAAGAAAGGAGCTCAGGGGCCCTGTAACTCACAAACCTGCACAGTTATAAATGACAGCTATCGTCCAAAGAAATATTGAAGGAAGGCTGCGAAGACGACTTGTAAGCGGGGCAGAATTGCAGGAAAACGATTTCAGGGGGTAGACGGGAATTGCATTTAAAGCATAGGAAAAGAGGCAGAACGTCGACAATGATGCTCTTGGCCAAAAAGTGCGTACGCGTCTTTTCCTGAATATATTCAGGAAAAAACGCATACGCCCTTTTTGGCCAACCAAGCAAGCATGTTAAAGAAATCTGCACTAAAATGAAGTCTCACTGCCCCCCGGTCAAAAGGGCCATCTGAAAAAAGTGTAAAATCCAGAAAGGCAGCACAGGCCATGGAGAACCGGGAGCCTTGTTATGCTGATGGGCGGGATGTAAATTGCCAACAGCCACTCAGGAGAAGTGTATGGTGTTTCCTGGAACACCTAAAAAACAAAGCAACGGAGCCTATGGCACTTCCACTTATGGTCCTATAGCTTAGGGAAATTAAAATCAAAAACACACAGCCACCCCAAAGTTTCGGACGGCTCTGTTTACAAGAACCTCGTCTACGCTACAAGTTCAATATCCCAGAATGTGAAAAATGGATAAAGAAGTTGTGGTACGTACGTACAATGGAATATCATTCAGCAATGAAATCTATGTCATCAGGCCCGTCGCAGCATAATGAGTGGATTCAGGTACGATGATTCTATGTGAAATAAGTCACACAGAAAATGAAACATCATAAGATATCACTAATACAAGGAATGTAAACTTGGCTACACAAGAACTGAATTACAAAACAGAACAGGGACTCAAATTTAGAAAACCAACTTATACTTGCTTATGGGGAAAGGTGAGGTGGGCTGCTGCATAAAACCAGAGATTGAAATTAGCACAGATACAATTCCATAAGCCAAATATGTAATAGGCAAGACCTACTCCTTGCTCAAAAAAATGGCTTCAACACCCCATATTCAACGCCTAGCATTATACCTGACTAGTAAGAATCTTAAAACCCATGGATTTATATATCTCCGTAAGAGAATCAAGTGTTTGTTCAGTGGCCTCAACGCAGCAGTGAAAATCCGATAAATCCAATTATCAAAATAAATTTCTAAAACACAACACCATGACAGTGAAATAGAGAGCAATTCTTAAAAAATTCACTCAGGGCTTCTGATGCAACCTGGATTTACCACATCTACACCCAGAGCTGGGGAGACAAAAGGCCGGACACTTCAGCATGATAGCATTGGTGAGGTTCGGTGAGCAAATGCAGACCCTATGAAGTCATACTTCATGGTACCCATTCCATGGGTCCCAACTCTCCAGGTTTAAGGGATTCTTCCTTCCACTAAATCATGCATGGGAAACCCAGAGTATGGTCCACTGTGTGATTGGGAAACGTTTTCAAATGCATCTCAGTTTTCATCCCTTTGTACTCGGGTTCACCATTCCAGACGCTTAACTAACACTCTCCCCACTTGGAGAGTCAATGCCTTTAACCTCCTGTTTGGCACAGTTTGCAATTTCTGCACAAGATGAAGAGGAATAGGGAGAACCAATGAGAGACTAGCTGTGGGTGTCTGCACGGGCAAATGTAATGCTCATTTCCCACCAGGAAGAGGAATTAACCAAAGGCTCAGCATGCCGTGCGGGAACCAGATTAGGGCCTGAAGCAATCCTGTGGGTTTGCGGCCAGCTCACAAGAAAGCGAGTTGAAGAAAGGAGCTCAGGGGCACTGTAATTCACAAACATGCAGGGTTAAAAATGACAGCTATCGTCCAATAATATATTGAAGTAAGTCTGCGAAGAGGACTTGAAAGCGGGGCAGAATTGCAGGAAAACGATTTCAGGGGGTAGACTGGAATTGCACTTAAAGCATAGGAAAAGAGGCAGAACGGCGACAATGATGCTCTTGGCCAAAAAGGGCGTATGCGTTTTCTCCTGAATATATTCAGGAGAAAACGCATACGCCCCTTTTGGTCAAACAAGCAAGCATGTTAAAGAAATCTGCACTACAATGAAGTCTCACTTCCCCGGTCAAAAGGGCCATCTGAAAAATGTGTAAAATCCAGAAAGGCAGCACAGGCCATGGAGAACAGGGAGCCTTGTTATGCTGATGGGCGGGATGTAAATTGCCAACAGCCACTCTGGAGAAGTATATGGTGTTTCCTGAAACACCTAGAAAACAAAGGAACAGAGCCTAGGGCACTTCCACTTATAGTCCTATAGATTTAGGAAATTACAATCAAAAACACACAGCCACCCCAAAGTTTGGGACGGCTCTGTTGACAAGAACCTCGTCGACATTACCAGTTAAATATGCCAGAAATCGAAAAATGGATAAAGAAGTTGTGGTACGTACATATAATGTAATATCACTCAGCAATGAAATCTATGTCATCAGGCCCGTAGCGGCATAATGTGTGGATTCAGGTATGATGATTCTAAGTGAAAACAGTCACACAGAAAAAGAAACATCATAAGATATCACTAATACACGGAATATAAACTTGGCTACACATGAACTGAATTACAAAAAAGAACAGGGTCTCAAATTTAGAAAACCAACTTATGCTTGCTTACGGGGAGAGGTGAGTTGGGGTGCTGCATAAAACAAGAGATTGAACTTAGCACAGATACCTTTCCATAAGCCAAATATGTAATAGAGAAGACCTACTCCTTGCTCAACGAAATGGCCTCAACGCCCCATATTCAACGCCTAGGCATATACCTGACTAGTAAGAATCTTAAAGCCTACGGATTTATATGTCTCCGTAAGACAATCAAGTGTGAGTACAGCAGAGTAAACGCAGCAGTGAAAATCAGCTAAATCCCATCATAAAAATAAATTTCAAGAAAAAACACAATGACAGTGAAATAGAGAGCAATTCCTCAATGATTCATTCATGGCTTGTAATGAAACCTGGATTAACCACCTCTACCCCCCAGAGCTGGGTGAGACCTAAGGCTGGACTCTTGGGCCTGATTGGATTGTTGAGGTACAGTGAGCAAATGCAGAGCCTTTGAAGTCATACTCCAGGGTACCCATTCCATGGGTCCCAACTCTCCAGGTTTAAGGGATTCTTCCTTCAGCTAAAACATGCATGGGAAACCCAGAGTATGGTCCACCGTGTGATCTGGAAACGTTTTTCAATGCATCTCAGTTTTCGTCCCCTGGTACTCGGGTTCACCATTCCAGACGCTTTACTAACACTCTCCCCACTTGGAGAGTCAGTGCCTTTAACCTCCTGTTTGGCACAGTTTGCAATTTCTGCGGAAGATGAACAGGAATAGGGAGAACCAATGAGAGACTAGCTGTAGGTGTCTGCACGGGCAAATTTAACTCTCACTTCCCACCAGGAAGAGGAATTAACCACAGGCTCAGCATGCCGTGCCGGAACCAGATTAAGGCCTGAAGCAATTCTGTGCGTTTGCGGCTAGCTCACATGAAAGCGAGTTGAAGAAAGGAGCTCAGGGGCACTGTAATTCACAAACATGCAGAGTTATAAATGACAGCTATCGTCCAAAAATATATTGAAGGAAGGCTGCGAAGAGGACTTGAAACCGGGGCAGAATTTCAGGAAAACGATTACAGGGGGTAGACTGGAATTGCATTTTAAGCATAGGAATAGGGGCAGAACGTCGATAATGAAGCAGTTGGCCCAAAAGGGCGTATGCGTTTTTTCCTGAATATATTCAGGAAAAAAACGCATACGCCCTTTTGGGCCAACCAAGCAAGCTTGTAATGGAATTCTGCACCACAATGAAGCCTCACTGCCCCCCGGTCAAAAGGGTCATCTGAAAAAAGTGTAAAATCCAGAAAGGCACGTCAGGCCATGGAGTATAGGGAGCCTTGTTATGTTGATGGGCGGTATGTAAATTGCCAACAACCACTCTGGAGAAGTGTATGGTGTTCCTGAAACACCAAAAACAAAGCAACAGAGCCTATGGCACTTTCACTTATGGTCATATAGCTTAGGGAATTTAAAATCAAAAACACAGAGCCACCCCAAATTTTCAGACGGCTCTGATTATAAGAACCTCGTCTGCGGTACAAGTTAAATATCCCAGAAAGCGAAAAATGGATAAAGAACTTTTGGTACGTATATACAATGGAATATCACTCAGCAATGAAATGTATGTCATCAGGCCCGTCGCGGCATAATGAGTGGATTCAGGTACGATGATTCTAAGTGAAATAAGTCACACAGAAAAAGAAACCTCATAAGATATCACTAATACACAGAATGTAAACTTGGCTACACACGAAATGAACTACAAAACAGGGTCTCAAATTTAGAAAACCAACCAATGCTTCCTTAAGGGCAAAGATGAGTTCGGGTGCAGCATAAAACCAGAGATTGAAATTAGCACAGATACCATTCCATAACCCAAATATGTAATAGTCAAGACCTACACCTTGCTCAACGAAATGGACTCAACACCCCATATTCAAAGCCTAGGAATATACCTGACTAGTAAGAATCATAAACCCCATGGATTTATATGTGTACAGAAGAGAATCAAGTGTGTGTACAGCGGCATAAATGCAGCAGTGAAAATGTGATAAATCCCATTATCAAAATAAATTAAAAAACAAAACACAGTGACAGTGAAATAGAGAGCAAGTCTTAAATAATTCATTCAGGGTTTGTGATGCAACCTGGATTTACCACATCTACACCCAGAGCCAAGTGAGACATAAGGGTGGGCACTTCGGGCTGATAGCATTGGTGACGTTCGATGAGCAAATGCAGACCCTTTGAAGTCATACTGCATGGTACCCATTCCATGGGTCCCAACTCTCCAGGTTTAAGGGATTCTTCCTTCAGCTAAAACATGCATGGGAAACCCACAGTATGGTGCACCGTGTGACCGGCAAACGTTTTCAAATGCATCTCAGTTTTCGTCCCCTTTTACTCGGGTTCACCATTCCAGACCCTTTACTAACACTCTCCCCACTTGGAGAGTCAGTGCCTTTAACCTCCTGTTTGGCACAGTTTGCAATTTCTGCGCAAGATGAACAGGAATAGGGAGAACCAATGAGAGACTAGCTGTAGGTGTCTGCACGGGCAAATTTAACGCTCATTTCCCACCAGGAAGAGGAATTAACCAAAGGCTCAGCATGCCGTGCCGGAACCAGATTAGGGCCTGAAGCAATCCTGCGGGTTTGCGGGCAGCTCACAAGATAGCGAGTTGAAGAAAGGAGCTCAGGGGCCCTGTAACTCACAAACCTGCACAGTTATAAATGACAGCTATCGTCCAAAGAAATATTGAAGGAAGGCTGCGAAGACGACTTGTAAGCGGGGCAGAATTGCAGGAAAACGATTTCAGGGGGTAGA
Organism: Delphinapterus leucas; assembly: GCF_059928025.1. NCBI lineage: Eukaryota > Metazoa > Chordata > Mammalia > Artiodactyla > Monodontidae > Delphinapterus > Delphinapterus leucas. Next base: position 810,093 of record NW_028322292.1, read on the forward strand.
CGGGAATTGCATTTAAAGCATAGGAAAAGAGGCAGAACGTCGACAATGATGCTCTTGGCCAAAAAGTGCGTACGCGTCTTTTCCTGAATATATTCAGGAAAAAACGCATACACCCTTTTTGGCCAACCAAGCAAGCATGTTAAAGAAATCTGCACTAAAATGAAGTCTCACTGCCCCCCGGTCAAAAGGGCCATCTGAGAAAAGTGTAAAATCCAGAAAGGCAGCACAGGCCATGGAGAACCGGGAGCCTTGTTATGCTGATGGGCGGGATGTAATTTGCCAACAGCCACTCTGGAGAAGTGTATGGTGTTTCCTGGAACACCTAAAAAACAAAGCAACGGAGCCTATGGCACTTCCACTTATGGTCCTATAGCTTAGGGAAATTAAAATCAAAAACACACAGCCACCCCAAAGTTTCGGACGGTTCTGTTTACAAGAACCTCGTCTACGGTACAAGTTCAATATCCCAGAATGTGAAAAATGGATAAAGAAGTTGTGGTACGTACGTACAATGGAATATCATTCAGCAATGAAATCTATGTCATCAGGCCCATCGCAGCATAATGAGTGGATTCAGGTACGATGATTCTATGTGAAATAAGTCACACAGAAAATGAAACATCATAAGATATCACTAATACACGGAATGTAAACTTGGCTACACATGAACTGAATTACAAAACAGAACAGGGACTCAAATTTAGAAAACCAACTTATACTTGCTTATGGGGAAAGGTGAGGTGGGCTGCTGCATAAAACCAGAGATTGAAATTAACACAGATACATTTCCATAAGCCAAATATGTAATAGGCAAGACCTACTCCTTGCTCAACAAAATGGCCTCAACACCCCATATTCAACGCCTAGGATTATACCTGACTAGTAAGAATCTTAAAACCCATGGATTTATATATCTCCGTAAGAGAATCAAGCGTTTGTTCAGTGGCCTCAACGCAGCAGTGAAAATCCGATAAATCCCATTATCAAAATAAATTTCTAAAACACAACACCATGACAGTGAAATAGAGAGCAATTCTTAAAAAATTCACTCAGGGCTTCTGATGCAACCTGGATTTACCACATCTACACCCAGAGCTGGGGAGACAAAAGGCCGGACACTTCAGCATGATAGCATTGGTGAGGTTCGGTGAGCAAATGCAGACCCTATGAAGTCATACTTCATGGTACCCATTCCATGGGTCCCAACTCTCCAGGTTTAAGGGATTCTTCCTTCCACTAAATCATGCATGGGAAACCCAGAGTATGGTCCACTGTGTGATTGGGAAACGTTTTCAAATGCATCTCAGTTTTCATCCCTTTGTACTCGGGTTCACCATTCCAGACGCTTAACTAACACTCTCCCCACTTGGAGAGTCAATGCCTTTAACCTCCTGTTTGGCACAGTTTGCAATTTCTGCACAAGATGAAGAGGAATAGGGAGAACCAATGAGAGACTAGCTGTGGGTGTCTGCACGGGCAAATGTAATGCTCATTTCCCACCAGGAAGAGGAATTAACCAAAGGCTCAGCATGCCGTGCGGGAACCAGATTAGGGCCTGAAGCAATCCTGTGGGTTTGCGGCCAGCTCACAAGAAAGCGAGTTGAAGAAAGGAGCTCAGGGGCACTGTAATTCACAAACATGCAGGGTTAAAAATGACAGCTATCGTCCAATAATATATTGAAGTAAGTCTGCGAAGAGGACTTGAAAGCGGGGCAGAATTGCAGGAAAACGATTTCAGGGGGTAGACTGGAATTGCACTTAAAGCATAGGAAAAGAGGCAGAACGGCGACAATGATGCTCTTGGCCAAAAAGGGCGTATGCGTTTTCTCCTGAATATATTCAGGAGAAAACGCATACGCCCCTTTTGGTCAAACAAGCAAGCATGTTAAAGAAATCTGCACTACAATGAAGTCTCACTTCCCCGGTCAAAAGGGCCATCTGAAAAATGTGTAAAATCCAGAAAGGCAGCACAGGCCATGGAGAACAGGGAGCCTTGTTATGCTGATGGGCGGGATGTAAATTGCCAACAGCCACTCTGGAGAAGTATATGGTGTTTCCTGAAACACCTAGAAAACAAAGGAACAGAGCCTAGGGCACTTCCACTTATAGTCCTATAGATTTAGGAAATTACAATCAAAAACACACAGCCACCCCAAAGTTTGGGACGGCTCTGTTGACAAGAACCTCGTCGACATTACCAGTTAAATATGCCAGAAATCGAAAAATGGATAAAGAAGTTGTGGTACGTACATATAATGTAATATCACTCAGCAATGAAATCTATGTCATCAGGCCCGTAGCGGCATAATGTGTGGATTCAGGTATGATGATTCTAAGTGAAAACAGTCACACAGAAAAAGAAACATCATAAGATATCACTAATACACGGAATATAAACTTGGCTACACATGAACTGAATTACAAAAAAGAACAGGGTCTCAAATTTAGAAAACCAACTTATGCTTGCTTACGGGGAGAGGTGAGTTGGGGTGCTGCATAAAACAAGAGATTGAACTTAGCACAGATACCTTTCCATAAGCCAAATATGTAATAGAGAAGACCTACTCCTTGCTCAACGAAATGGCCTCAACGCCCCATATTCAACGCCTAGGCATATACCTGACTAGTAAGAATCTTAAAGCCTACGGATTTATATGTCTCCGTAAGACAATCAAGTGTGAGTACAGCAGAGTAAACGCAGCAGTGAAAATCAGCTAAATCCCATCATAAAAATAAATTTCAAGAAAAAACACAATGACAGTGAAATAGAGAGCAATTCCTCAATGATTCATTCATGGCTTGTAATGAAACCTGGATTAACCACCTCTACCCCCCAGAGCTGGGTGAGACCTAAGGCTGGACTCTTGGGCCTGATTGGATTGTTGAGGTACAGTGAGCAAATGCAGAGCCTTTGAAGTCATACTCCAGGGTACCCATTCCATGGGTCCCAACTCTCCAGGTTTAAGGGATTCTTCCTTCAGCTAAAACATGCATGGGAAACCCAGAGTATGGTCCACCGTGTGATCTGGAAACGTTTTTCAATGCATCTCAGTTTTCGTCCCCTGGTACTCGGGTTCACCATTCCAGACGCTTTACTAACACTCTCCCCACTTGGAGAGTCAGTGCCTTTAACCTCCTGTTTGGCACAGTTTGCAATTTCTGCGGAAGATGAACAGGAATAGGGAGAACCAATGAGAGACTAGCTGTAGGTGTCTGCACGGGCAAATTTAACTCTCACTTCCCACCAGGAAGAGGAATTAACCACAGGCTCAGCATGCCGTGCCGGAACCAGATTAAGGCCTGAAGCAATTCTGTGCGTTTGCGGCTAGCTCACATGAAAGCGAGTTGAAGAAAGGAGCTCAGGGGCACTGTAATTCACAAACATGCAGAGTTATAAATGACAGCTATCGTCCAAAAATATATTGAAGGAAGGCTGCGAAGAGGACTTGAAACCGGGGCAGAATTTCAGGAAAACGATTACAGGGGGTAGACTGGAATTGCATTTTAAGCATAGGAATAGGGGCAGAACGTCGATAATGAAGCAGTTGGCCCAAAAGGGCGTATGCGTTTTTTCCTGAATATATTCAGGAAAAAAACGCATACGCCCTTTTGGGCCAACCAAGCAAGCTTGTAATGGAATTCTGCACCACAATGAAGCCTCACTGCCCCCCGGTCAAAAGGGTCATCTGAAAAAAGTGTAAAATCCAGAAAGGCACGTCAGGCCATGGAGTATAGGGAGCCTTGTTATGTTGATGGGCGGTATGTAAATTGCCAACAACCACTCTGGAGAAGTGTATGGTGTTCCTGAAACACCAAAAACAAAGCAACGGAGCCTATGGCACTTTCACTTATGGTCATATAGCTTAGGGAATTTAAAATCAAAAACACAGAGCCACCCCAAATTTTCAGACGGCTCTGATTATAAGAACCTCGTCTGCGGTACAAGTTAAATATCCCAGAAAGCGAAAAATGGATAAAGAACTTTTGGTACGTATATACAATGGAATATCACTCAGCAATGAAATGTATGTCATCAGGCCCGTCGCGGCATAATGAGTGGATTCAGGTACGATGATTCTAAGTGAAATAAGTCACACAGAAAAAGAAACCTCATAAGATATCACTAATACACAGAATGTAAACTTGGCTACACACGAAATGAACTACAAAACAGGGTCTCAAATTTAGAAAACCAACCAATGCTTCCTTAAGGGCAAAGATGAGTTCGGGTGCAGCATAAAACCAGAGATTGAAATTAGCACAGATACCATTCCATAACCCAAATATGTAATAGTCAAGACCTACACCTTGCTCAACGAAATGGACTCAACACCCCATATTCAAAGCCTAGGAATATACCTGACTAGTAAGAATCATAAAACCCATGGATTTATATGTCTACAGAAGAGAATCAAGTGTGTGTACAGCGGCATAAATGCAGCAGTGAAAATGTGATAAATCCCATTATCAAAATAAATTAAAAAACAAAACACAGTGACAGTGAAATAGAGAGCAATTCTTAAATAATTCATTCAGGGTTTGTGATGCAACCTGGATTTACCACATCTACACCCAGAGCCAAGTGAGACATAAGGTTGGGCACTTCGGGCTGATAGCATTGGTGACGTTCGATGAGCCAATGCAGACCCTTTGAAGTCATACTGCATGGTACCCATTCCATGGGTCCCAACTCTCCAGGTTTAAGGGATTCTTCCTTCAGCTAAAACATGCATGGGAAACCCACAGTATGGTGCACCGTGTGACCGGGAAACGTTTTCAAATGCATCTCAGTTTTCGTCCCCTTTTACTCGGGTTCAAAAAGGGCCATCTGAGAAAAGTGTAAAATCCAGAAAGGCAGCACAGGCCATGGAGAACCGGGAGCCTTGTTATGCTGATGGGCGGGATGTAATTTGCCAACAGCCACTCTGGAGAAGTGTATGGTGTTTCCTGGAACACCTAAAAAACAAAGCAACGGAGCCTACGGCACTTCCACTTATGGTCCTATAGCTTAGGGAAATTAAAATCAAAAACACACAGCCACCCCAAAGTTTCGGACGGCTCTGTTTACAAGAACCTCGTCTACGCTACAAGTTCAATATCCCAGAATGTGAAAAATGGATAAAGAAGTTGTGGTACGTACGTACAATGGAATATCATTCAGCAATGAAATCTATGTCATCAGGCCCATCGCAGCATAATGAGTGGATTCAGGTACGATGATTCTAAGTGAAATAAGTCACACAGAAAATGAAACATCATAAGATATCACTAATACACGGAATGTAAACTCGGCTACACATGAACTGAATTACAAAACAGAACAGGGTCTCAAATTTAGAAAACCAACTTATACTTGCTTATGGGGAAAGGTGAGGTGGGCTGCTGCATAAAACCAGAGATTGAAATTAACACAGATACCTTTCCATAAGCCAAATATGTAATAGGCAAGACCTACTCCTTGCTCAACGAAATGGACTCAACACCCCATATTCAACGCCTAGGAATATACCTGACTAGTAAGAATCTTAAAACCCATGGATTTATATGTCTCCGTAAGAGAATCAAGCGTTTGTTCAGTGGCCTAAACGCAGCAGTGAAAATCCGATAAATCCCATTATCAAAATAAATTTCTAAAACACAACACCATGACAGTGAAATAGAGAGCAATTCTTAAAAAATTCACTCAGGGCTTCTGATGCAACCTGGATTTACCACATCTACACCCAGAGCTGGGGAGACAAAAGGCCGGACACTTCAGCATGATAGCATTGGTGAGGTTCGGTGAGCAAATGCAGACCCTTTGAAGTCATACTTCATGGTACCCATTCCATGGGTCCCAACTCTCCAGGTTTAAGGGATTCTTCCTTCCACTAAATCATGCATGGGAAACCCAGAGTATGGTCCACTGTGTGATTGGGAAACGTTTTCAAATGCATCTCAGTTTTCATCCCTTTGTACTCGGGTTCACCATTCCAGACGCTTAACTAACACTCTCCCCACTTGGAGAGTCAATGCCTTTAACCTCCTGTTTGGCACAGTTTGCAATTTCTGCACAAGATGAAGAGGAATAGGGAGAACCAATGAGAGACTAGCTGTGGGTGTCTGCACGGGCAAATGTAATGCTCATTTCCCACCAGGAAGAGGAATTAACCAAAGGCTCAGCATGCCGTGCGGGAACCAGATTAGGGCCTGAAGCAATCCTGTGGGTTTGCGGCCAGCTCACAAGAAAGCGAGTTGAAGAAAGGAGCTCAGGGGCACTGTAATTCACAAACATGCAGGGTTAAAAATGACAGCTATCGTCCAATAATATATTGAAGTAAGTCTGCGAAGAGGACTTGAAAGCGGGGCAGAATTGCAGGAAAACGATTTCAGGGGGTAGACTGGAATTGCACTTAAAGCATAGGAAAAGAGGCAGAACGGCGACAATGATGCTCTTGGCCAAAAAGGGCGTATGCGTTTTCTCCTGAATATATTCAGGAGAAAACGCATACGCCCCTTTTGGTCAAACAAGCAAGCATGTTAAAGAAATCTGCACTACAATGAAGTCTCACTTCCCCGGTCAAAAGGGCCATCTGAAAAATGTGTAAAATCCAGAAAGGCAGCACAGGCCATGGAGAACAGGGAGCCTTGTTATGCTGATGGGCGGGATGTAAATTGCCAACAGCCACTCTGGAGAAGTATATGGTGTTTCCTGAAACACCTAGAAAACAAAGGAACAGAGCCTAGGGCACTTCCACTTATAGTCCTATAGATTTAGGAAATTACAATCAAAAACACACAGCCACCCCAAAGTTTGGGACGGCTCTGTTGACAAGAACCTCGTCGACATTACCAGTTAAATATGCCAGAAATCGAAAAATGGATAAAGAAGTTGTGGTACGTACATATAATGTAATATCACTCAGCAATGAAATCTATGTCATCAGGCCCGTAGCGGCATAATGTGTGGATTCAGGTATGATGATTCTAAGTGAAAACAGTCACACAGAAAAAGAAACATCATAAGATATCACTAATACACGGAATATAAACTTGGCTACACATGAACTGAATTACAAAAAAGAACAGGGTCTCAAATTTAGAAAACCAACTTATGCTTGCTTACGGGGAGAGGTGAGTTGGGGTGCTGCATAAAACAAGAGATTGAACTTAGCACAGATACCTTTCCATAAGCCAAATATGTAATAGAGAAGACCTACTCCTTGCTCAACGAAATGGCCTCAACGCCCCATATTCAACGCCTAGGCATATACCTGACTAGTAAGAATCTTAAAGCCTACGGATTTATATGTCTCCGTAAGACAATCAAGTGTGAGTACAGCAGAGTAAACGCAGCAGTGAAAATCAGCTAAATCCCATCATAAAAATAAATTTCAAGAAAAAACACAATGACAGTGAAATAGAGAGCAATTCCTCAATGATTCATTCATGGCTTGTAATGAAACCTGGATTAACCACCTCTACCCCCCAGAGCTGGGTGAGACCTAAGGCTGGACTCTTGGGCCTGATTGGATTGTTGAGGTACAGTGAGCAAATGCAGAGCCTTTGAAGTCATACTCCAGGGTACCCATTCCATGGGTCCCAACTCTCCAGGTTTAAGGGATTCTTCCTTCAGCTAAAACATGCATGGGAAACCCAGAGTATGGTCCACCGTGTGATCTGGAAACGTTTTTCAATGCATCTCAGTTTTCGTCCCCTGGTACTCGGGTTCACCATTCCAGACGCTTTACTAACACTCTCCCCACTTGGAGAGTCAGTGCCTTTAACCTCCTGTTTGGCACAGTTTGCAATTTCTGCGGAAGATGAACAGGAATAGGGAGAACCAATGAGAGACTAGCTGTAGGTGTCTGCACGGGCAAATTTAACTCTCACTTCCCACCAGGAAGAGGAATTAACCACAGGCTCAGCATGCCGTGCCGGAACCAGATTAAGGCCTGAAGCAATTCTGTGCGTTTGCGGCTAGCTCACATGAAAGCGAGTTGAAGAAAGGAGCTCAGGGGCACTGTAATTCACAAACATGCAGAGTTATAAATGACAGCTATCGTCCAAAAATATATTGAAGGAAGGCTGCGAAGAGGACTTGAAACCGGGGCAGAATTTCAGGAAAACGATTACAGGGGGTAGACTGGAATTGCATTTTAAGCATAGGAATAGGGGCAGAACGTCGATAATGAAGCAGTTGGCCCAAAAGGGCGTATGCGTTTTTTCCTGAATATATTCAGGAAAAAAACGCATACGCCCTTTTGGGCCAACCAAGCAAGCTTGTAATGGAATTCTGCACCACAATGAAGCCTCACTGCCCCCCGGTCAAAAGGGTCATCTGAAAAAAGTGTAAAATCCAGAAAGGCACGTCAGGCCATGGAGTATAGGGAGCCTTGTTATGTTGATGGGCGGTATGTAAATTGCCAACAACCACTCTGGAGAAGTGTATGGTGTTCCTGAAACACCAAAAACAAAGCAACGGAGCCTATGGCACTTTCACTTATGGTCATATAGCTTAGGGAATTTAAAATCAAAAACACAGAGCCACCCCAAATTTTCAGACGGCTCTGATTATAAGAACCTCGTCTGCGGTACAAGTTAAATATCCCAGAAAGCGAAAAATGGATAAAGAACTTTTGGTACGTATATACAATGGAATATCACTCAGCAATGAAATGTATGTCATCAGGCCCGTCGCGGCATAATGAGTGGATTCAGGTACGATGATTCTAAGTGAAATAAGTCACACAGAAAAAGAAACCTCATAAGATATCACTAATACACAGAATGTAAACTTGGCTACACACGAAATGAACTACAAAACAGGGTCTCAAATTTAGAAAACCAACCAATGCTTCCTTAAGGGCAAAGATGAGTTCGGGTGCAGCATAAAACCAGAGATTGAAATTAGCACAGATACCATTCCATAACCCAAATATGTAATAGTCAAGACCTACACCTTGCTCAACGAAATGGACTCAACACCCCATATTCAAAGCCTAGGAATATACCTGACTAGTAAGAATCATAAAACCCATGGATTTATATGTCTACAGAAGAGAATCAAGTGTGTGTACAGCGGCATAAATGCAGCAGTGAAAATGTGATAAATCCCATTATCAAAATAAATTAAAAAACAAAACACAGTGACAGTGAAATAGAGAGCAATTCTTAAATAATTCATTCAGGGTTTGTGATGCAACCTGGATTTACCACATCTACACCCAGAGCCAAGTGAGACATAAGGTTGGGCACTTCGGGCTGATAGCATTGGTGACGTTCGATGAGCCAATGCAGACCCTTTGAAGTCATACTGCATGGTACCCATTCCATGGGTCCCAACTCTCCAGGTTTAAGGGATTCTTCCTTCAGCTAAAACATGCATGGGAAACCCACAGTATGGTGCACCGTGTGACCGGGAAACGTTTTCAAATGCATCTCAGTTTTCGTCCCCTTTTACTCGGGTTCAAAAAGGGCCATCTGAGAAAAGTGTAAAATCCAGAAAGGCAGCACAGGCCATGGAGAACCGGGAGCCTTGTTATGCTGATGGGCGGGATGTAATTTGCCAACAGCCACTCTGGAGAAGTGTATGGTGTTTCCTGGAACACCTAAAAAACAAAGCAACGGAGCCTACGGCACTTCCACTTATGGTCCTATAGCTTAGGGAAATTAAAATCAAAAACACACAGCCACCCCAAAGTTTCGGACGGCTCTGTTTACAAGAACCTCGTCTACGCTACAAGTTCAATATCCCAGAATGTGAAAAATGGATAAAGAAGTTGTGGTACGTACGTACAATGGAATATCATTCAGCAATGAAATCTATGTCATCAGGCCCATCGCAGCATAATGAGTGGATTCAGGTACGATGATTCTAAGTGAAATAAGTCACACAGAAAATGAAATATCATAAGATATCACTAATACACGGAATGTAAACTTGGCTACACATGAACTGAATTACAAAACAGAACAGGGTCTCAAATTTAGAAAACCAACTTATACTTGCTTATGGGGAAAGGTGAGGTGGGCTGCTGCATAAAACCAGAGATTGAAATTAACACAGATACCTTTCCATAAGCCAAATATGTAATAGGCAAGACCTACTCCTTGCTCAACGAAATGGACTCAACACCCCATATTCAACGCCTAGGAATATACCTGACTAGTAAGAATCTTAAAACCCATGGATTTATATGTCTCCGTAAGAGAATCAAGCGTTTGTTCAGTGGCCTAAACGCAGCAGTGAAAATCCGATAAATCCCATTATCAAAATAAATTTCTAAAACACAACACCATGACAGTGAAATAGAGAGCAATTCTTAAAAAATTCACTCAGGGCTTCTGATGCAACCTGGATTTACCACATCTACACCCAGAGCTGGGGAGACAAAAGGCCGGACACTTCAGCATGATAGCATTGGTGAGGTTCGGTGAGCAAATGCAGACCCTTTGAAGTCATACTTCATGGTACCCATTCCATGGGTCCCAACTCTCCAGGTTTAAGGGATTCTTCCTTCCACTAAATCATGCATGGGAAACCCAGAGTATGGTCCACTGTGTGATTGGGAAACGTTTTCAAATGCATCTCAGTTTTCATCCCTTTGTACTCGGGTTCACCATTCCAGACGCTTAACTAACACTCTCCCCACTTGGAGAGTCAATGCCTTTAACCTCCTGTTTGGCACAGTTTGCAATTTCTGCACAAGATGAAGAGGAATAGGGAGAACCAATGAGAGACTAGCTGTGGGTGTCTGCACGGGCAAATGTAATGCTCATTTCCCACCAGGAAGAGGAATTAACCAAAGGCTCAGCATGCCGTGCGGGAACCAGATTAGGGCCTGAAGCAATCCTGTGGGTTTGCGGCCAGCTCACAAGAAAGCGAGTTGAAGAAAGGAGCTCAGGGGCACTGTAATTCACAAACATGCAGGGTTAAAAATGACAGCTATCGTCCAATAATATATTGAAGTAAGTCTGCGAAGAGGACTTGAAAGCGGGGCAGAATTGCAGGAAAACGATTTCAGGGGGTAGACTGGAATTGCACTTAAAGCATAGGAAAAGAGGCAGAACGGCGACAATGATGCTCTTGGCCAAAAAGGGCGTATGCGTTTTCTCCTGAATATATTCAGGAGAAAACGCATACGCCCCTTTTGGTCAAACAAGCAAGCATGTTAAAGAAATCTGCACTACAATGAAGTCTCACTTCCCCGGTCAAAAGGGCCATCTGAAAAATGTGTAAAATCCAGAAAGGCAGCACAGGCCATGGAGAACAGGGAGCCTTGTTATGCTGATGGGCGGGATGTAAATTGCCAACAGCCACTCTGGAGAAGTATATGGTGTTTCCTGAAACACCTAGAAAACAAAGGAACAGAGCCTAGGGCACTTCCACTTATAGTCCTATAGATTTAGGAAATTACAATCAAAAACACACAGCCACCCCAAAGTTTGGGACGGCTCTGTTGACAAGAACCTCGTCGACATTACCAGTTAAATATGCCAGAAATCGAAAAATGGATAAAGAAGTTGTGGTACGTACATATAATGTAATATCACTCAGCAATGAAATCTATGTCATCAGGCCCGTAGCGGCATAATGTGTGGATTCAGGTATGATGATTCTAAGTGAAAACAGTCACACAGAAAAAGAAACATCATAAGATATCACTAATACACGGAATATAAACTTGGCTACACATGAACTGAATTACAAAAAAGAACAGGGTCTCAAATTTAGAAAACCAACTTATGCTTGCTTACGGGGAGAGGTGAGTTGGGGTGCTGCATAAAACAAGAGATTGAACTTAGCACAGATACCTTTCCATAAGCCAAATATGTAATAGAGAAGACCTACTCCTTGCTCAACGAAATGGCCTCAACGCCCCATATTCAACGCCTAGGCATATACCTGACTAGTAAGAATCTTAAAGCCTACGGATTTATATGTCTCCGTAAGACAATCAAGTGTGAGTACAGCAGAGTAAACGCAGCAGTGAAAATCAGCTAAATCCCATCATAAAAATAAATTTCAAGAAAAAACACAATGACAGTGAAATAGAGAGCAATTCCTCAATGATTCATTCATGGCTTGTAATGAAACCTGGATTAACCACCTCTACCCCCCAGAGCTGGGTGAGACCTAAGGCTGGACTCTTGGGCCTGATTGGATTGTTGAGGTACAGTGAGCAAATGCAGAGCCTTTGAAGTCATACTCCAGGGTACCCATTCCATGGGTCCCAACTCTCCAGGTTTAAGGGATTCTTCCTTCAGCTAAAACATGCATGGGAAACCCAGAGTATGGTCCACCGTGTGATCTGGAAACGTTTTTAAATGCATCTCAGTTTTCGTCCCCTGGTACTCGGGTTCACCATTCCAGACGCTTTACTAACACTCTCCCCACTTGGAGAGTCAGTGCCTTTAACCTCCTGTTTGGCACAGTTTGCAATTTCTGCGGAAGATGAACAGGAATAGGGAGAACCAATGAGAGACTAGCTGTAGGTGTCTGCACGGGCAAATTTAACTCTCACTTCCCACCAGGAAGAGGAATTAACCACAGGCTCAGCATGCCGTGCCGGAACCAGATTAAGGCCTGAAGCAATTCTGTGCGTTTGCGGCTAGCTCACATGAAAGCGAGTTGAAGAAAGGAGCTCAGGGGCACTGTAATTCACAAACATGCAGAGTTATAAATGACAGCTATCGTCCAAAAATATATTGAAGGAAGGCTGCGAAGAGGACTTGAAACCGGGGCAGAATTTCAGGAAAACGATTACAGGGGGTAGACTGGAATTGCATTTTAAGCATAGGAATAGGGGCAGAACGTCGATAATGAAGCAGTTGGCCCAAAAGGGCGTATGCGTTTTTTCCTGAATATATTCAGGAAAAAAACGCATACGCCCTTTTGGGCCAACCAAGCAAGCTTGTAATGGAATTCTGCACCACAATGAAGCCTCACTGCCCCCCGGTCAAAAGGGTCATCTGAAAAAAGTGTAAAATCCAGAAAGTCAGGACAGGTCATGGAGAACAGCGAGACTTGTTATGCAGATGGGCTGGATATGAACTGCCAACAGCCACTCTGGAGAAGTGTATGGTGTTTCCTGAAACACGTAGGAAACAAAGCAACACAGCCTATGGCACTTCCAGTTATGGTCCTATAGCTTAGGGATATTAAAATCAAAAACACACAGCCGCCCCAAAGTTTGCGACGGCTCTGTTTACAAGTACCTCGTCTACGATACAAGTTAAATATCTCAGAAAGGGAAAAATGGATAAAGAAGTTGCGGTACGTACGTACAATGGAATATCACTCAGCAATGAAATCTATGTCATCAGGCCCGTAGCGGCATAATGAGTGGGTTCAGGTATGATGATTCTACGTGAAATAAGTCACACAGAAAAAGAAACATCATAAGATATCATTAATACATGGATGGTAACCTTGGCTACACAAGAACAGAAATACAAACCAGGACAGGGTCTCAAATTTAGAAAACCAACTTATGCTTGCTTATGGGGAAAGGTGAATTGGCGTGCTGCATAAAACCAGGGTTTGAAATTAGCACAGATATCGTTCCATAAGCCAAATATGTAATAGACTAGACCTACTCCTTGCTCAACGAAATGGACTCAAGACCAAATATTCAACGCCTAGGAACATACCTGAGTAGTAAGAATCTTAAAACCCATGGATTTATATGTCTCCATTAGAGAATCCAGCGTGTGTACAGCGGCCTAAACGCAGCAGTGAAATTCCGATAAATCGCATTATCAAAATAAATTTCAAAAACAAAACACAATGACAGTGAAATAGAGAGCAATTCTTAAATAATTCATTCAGGGTTTGTGATGCAACCTGGATTTACCACATCTACACCCAGAGCTGGTTGCGATATAAGGCTGAACACTTTGGGCTAATAGCATTGGTGAGGTTTGGTGAGCAAATGCAGACCTTTTGAAGGCATACTGCATGGTACCCATTCCATGGGTCCGAACTCTCCAGGTTTAAGGGATTCATCCTTCAGCTAAAACATGCATGGGAAACCCAGAGTATGGTCCACCATGTGATTGGGAAATGTTTTCAAATGCATCTCAGTTTTCATCCCCTGGTACTCGGGTTCACCATTCCAGACGCTTTATTTACACTCTCCCCACTTGGAGAGTCACTGCCTTTAACCTCCTGTTTGGCACAGTTTGCAATTTCTGCGCAAGATGAACAGGAATAGGGAGAACCAATGATAGACTAGCTGTAGGTGTCTGCACGGGCAAATGGAACGCTCATTTCCCACCAGGAAGAGGAATTAACCAAAGGCTCAGCATGCCGTGCCGGAACCAGATTAGGGCCTGAAGCAATCCTGCGGGTTTGCGGCCAGCTCACAAGATTGCGAGTTGAAGAAAGGAGCTCAGGGGCACTGTAACTCACAAACCTGCACAGTTATAAATGACAGCTATCGTCCAAAAATATATTGAAGGAAGGCTGCGAAGACGACTTGTAAGCGGGGCAGAATTGCAGGAAAACGATTTCAGGGGGTAGACGGGAATTGCATTTAAAGCATAGGAAAAGAGGAAGAACGTCGACAATGATGCTCTTGGCCAAAAAGGGCGTATGCGTTTTTTCCTGAATATATTCAGGAAAAAACGCATACGCCCTTTTTGGCCAACCAAGCAAGCATGTTAAAGAAATCTGCACTACAATGAAGTCTCACTGCCCCCCGGTCAAAAGGGCCATCTGAAAAAAGTGTAAAATCCAGAAAGAAAGCACAGACCATGGAGAACAGGGAGCCTTGTTATGCTGATGGGCGGGATGTAAATTGCCAACAGCCCCTATGGAGAAGTGTATGGTGTTTCCCGCAACACCTAAAAAACAAAGCATCGGAGCCTACGGCACTTCCACTTATGGTCCTATATTTAAGGGAAATTAAAATCAAAAACACACAGCCACCCCAAAGTTTCGGACGGCTCTGTTTACAAGAACCTCGTCTACGGTACAAGTGAAATATCCCAGAATGTGAAAAATGGATAAAGAAGTTGTGGTACGTACGTACAATGGATTATCACTCAGCAATGGAATCTATGTCATCAGGCCCATCGCGGCATAATGAGTGGATTCACGTACGATGATTCTAAGTGAAATAAGTCACACAGAAAATGAAACATCATAAGATATCACTAATACACGGAATATAAACTTGGCTACACATGAACTGAATTACAAAACAGAACAGGGTCTCAAATTTAGAAAACCAACTTATGCTTGCTTAAGGGGAAAGGTGAGTTGGGGTGCTGCATAAAACCAGAGATAGAAATTAGCACAGATACCTTTCCATAAGCCAAATATGTCATAGTCAAGACCTACACCTTGCTCAACGAAATGGACTAAACACCACATATTCAACGCCTAGGAATACACCTGACTAGTAAGAATCTTCAAACCCATGGATTTATATGTCTCCGTAAGAGAATGAAGCGTGTGAACAGAGGCATGAATGCAGCAGAGAAAATCCGATAAATCCCATTATCAAAATGAATTATAAAAACAAAACACAAGGACAGTGAAATAGAGAGCAATTCTTAAATAATTCATTCAGGGCTTGTGATGCAACCTGAATTTACCACATCTACACCCAGAGCTGAGTGAGACATAAGGTTGGGCACTTCGGGCTGATAGCATTGGTGAGGTTCGATGAGCAAATGCAGACCCTTTGAAGTCATACTGCATGGTACCCATTCCATGGGTCCCAACTCTCCAGGTTTAAGAGATTCTTCCTTCATCTAAAACATGCATGGGAAACCCACAGTATGGTGCACCGTGTGACCGGCAAACGTTTTCAAATGCATCTCAGTTTTCGTCCCCTTTTACTCGGGTTCACCATTCCAGACCCTTTACTAACACTCTCCCCACTTGGAGAGTCAGTGCCTTTAACCTCCTGTTGGGCACAGTTTGCAATTTCTGCGCAAGATGAACAGGAATAGGGAGAACCAATGAGAGACTAGCTGTAGGTGTCTGCACGGGCAAATTTAACGCTCATTTCCCACCAGGCAGAGGAATTAACCAAAGGCTCAGCAAGCCGTGCCGGAACCAGATTAGGGCCTGAAGCAATCCTGTGGGTTTGCGGCCAGCTCACAAGATAGCGAGTTAAAGAATGGAGCTCAGGGGCACTGTAACTCACAAACCTGCAGAGTTATAAATGACAGCTATCGTCCAAAAATATATTGAAGGAAGGCTGCGAAGACGACTTGTAAGCGGGGCAGAATTGCAGGAAAGCGATTTCAGGGGGTAGACGGGAATTGCATTTAAAGCATAGGAAAAGAGGCAGAACGTCGACAATGATGCTATTGGCCAAAAAGGGCGTATGCGTTTTTTCCTGAATATATTCAGGAATAAACGCATACGCCCTTTTTGGCCACCCAAGCAAGCATGTTAAAGAAATATGCACTACAATGAAGTCTCACTGCCCCCCGGTCAAAAGGGCCATCTGAAAAAAGTGTAAAATCCAGAAAGGCAGCACAGGCCATGGAGAACAGGGAGCCTTGTTATGCTGCTGGGCGGGATGTAAATTGCCTACAGCCCCTCTGGAGAAGTGTATGGTGTTTCCCGGAACACCTAAAAAACAAAGCATCGGAGCCTACGGCACTTCCACTTATGGTCTTATAGCTTAGGGAAATTAAAACCCAAAACACACAGCCACCCCAAAGTTTCGGATGGCTCTGTTTACAAGAACCTCGTCTACGGTACAAGTTAAATATCCCAGAATGTGAAAAATGGATAAAGAAGTTGTGGTACGTACGTACAATGGAATATCACTCAGCAATGGAATCTATGTCATCAGGCCCGTCGCGGCATAATGAGTGGATTCAGGTACAATGATTCTAAGTGAAATAAGTCACACAGAAAATGAAACATCATAAGATATCACTAATACACGGAATGTAAACTTGGCTACACATGAACTGAATTACAAAACGGAACAGGGTCTCAAATTTAGAAAACCAACTTATGCTTGCTTAAGGGGAAAGGTGAGTTGGGGTGCTGCATAAAACCAGAGATAGAAATTAGCACAGATACCTTTCCATAAGCCAAATATGTCATAGTCAAGACCTACACCTTGCTCAACGAAATGAACTAAACACCACATATTCAACGCCTAGGAATACACCTGACTAGTAAGAATATTAAAACCCGTGGATTTATATGTCTCCATAAGGAAATCAAGCATGCGTACAGCGGCCTAAATTCAGCAGTGAAAATCCGATAAATCCCATTATCAAAATAAATTTCAAAAACAAAACACAAGGACAGTGAAATAGAGAGCAGTTCTTAAATAATTCATTCAGGGCTTGTGATGCAACCTGGATTTACCACATCTACACCCAGAGCTGGGTGAAACATAAGGCTGGACACTTCGGGCTGATAGCATTGGTGAGGTTCGGTGAACAAATGCAGACCCTTTGAAGTCATACTGCATGGTACCCATTCCATGGGTCCCAACTCTCCAGGTTTAAGGGATTCATCCTTCAGCTAAAGCATGCATGGGAAACCCACAGTATGGTGTACCGTGTGACCGGGAAACGTTTTCAAATGCATCTCAGTTTTCGTCCCTTTTTACTCGGGTTCACCATTCCAGACCCTTTACTAACACTCTCCCCACTTGGAGAGTCAGTGCCTTTAACCTCCTGTTGGGCACAGTTTGCAATTTCTGCGCAAGATGAACAGGAATAGGGAGAACCAATGAGAGACTAGCTGTAGGTGTCTGCACGGGCAAATTTAACGCTCATTTCCCACCAGGAAGAGGAATTAACCAAAGGCTCAGCATGCCGTGCCGGAACCAGATTAGGGCCTGAAGCAATCCTTGGGGTTTGCGGCCAGCTCACAAGATAGCGAGTTGAAGAAAGGAGCTCAGGGGCACTGTAATTCACAAACTTGCAGAGTTATGAATGACAGCTATCGTCCAAAAATGTATTGAAGTAAGTCTTCAAACAGGACTTGAAAGCGAGGCCGAATTTCAGGAAAACGATTTCAGGGGATAGACTGGAATTGCACTTAAAGAATAGGAAAAGAGGCAGAATGTCGACAATGATGCACTTGGACAAAAAAGGCGTATGCGTTTTTTCCTGAATTTATTCAGGAAAAAATGCATAAGCACTTTTTGGCCAACCAAGCAAGCATGTAAAGGAATTCTGCACTACAATGAAGTCTCACTGCCCCCCGGTCAAAAGGGCCATCTGAAAAAAGTGTAAAATCCAGAAAGTCAGGACAGGTCATGGAGAACAGCGAGACTTGTTATGCAGATGGGCTGGATATGAACTGCCAACAGCCACTCTGGAGAAGTGTATGGTGTTTCCTGAAACACGTAGGAAACAAAGCAACACAGCCTATGGCACTTCCAGTTATGGTCCTATAGCTTAGGGATATTAAAATCAAAAACACACAGCCGCCCCAAAGTTTGCGACGGCTCTGTTTACAAGTACCTCGTCTACGATACAAGTTAAATATCTCAGAAAGGGAAAAATGGATAAAGAAGTTGTGGTACGTACGTACAATGGAATATCACTCAGCAATGAAATCTATGTCATCAGGCCCGTAGCGGCATAATGAGTGGGTTCAGGTATGATGATTCTACGTGAAATAAGTCACACAGAAAAAGAAACATCATAAGATATCATTAATACATGGATGGTAACCTTGGCTACACAAGAACAGAAATACAAACCAGGACAGGGTCTCAAATTTAGAAAACCAACTTATGCTTGCTTATGGGGAAAGGTGAATTGGCGTGCTGCATAAAACCAGGGTTTGAAATTAGCACAGATATCGTTCCATAAGCCAAATATGTAATAGACTAGACCTACTCCTTGCTCAACGAAATGGACTCAAGACCAAATATTCAACGCCTAGGAACATACCTGAGTAGTAAGAATCTTAAAACCCATGGATTTATATGTCTCCATTAGAGAATCCAGCGTGTGTACAGCGGCCTAAACGCAGCAGTGAAATTCCGATAAATCGCATTATCAAAATAAATTTCAAAAACAAAACACAATGACAGTGAAATAGAGAGCAATTCTTAAATAATTCATTCAGGGTTTGTGATGCAACCTGGATTTACCACATCTACACCCAGAGCTGGTTGCGATATAAGGCTGAACACTTTGGGCTAATAGCATTGGTGAGGTTTGGTGAGCAAATGCAGACCTTTTGAAGGCATACTGCATGGTACCCATTCCATGGGTCCGAACTCTCCAGGTTTAAGGGATTCATCCTTCAGCTAAAACATGCATGGGAAACCCAGAGTATGGTCCACCATGTGATTGGGAAATGTTTTCAAATGCATCTCAGTTTTCATCCCCTGGTACTCGGGTTCACCATTCCAGACGCTTTATTTACACTCTCCCCACTTGGAGAGTCACTGCCTTTAACCTCCTGTTTGGCACAGTTTGCAATTTCTGCGCAAGATGAACAGGAATAGGGAGAACCAATGATAGACTAGCTGTAGGTGTCTGCACGGGCAAATGGAACGCTCATTTCCCACCAGGAAGAGGAATTAACCAAAGGCTCAGCATGCCGTGCCGGAACCAGATTAGGGCCTGAAGCAATCCTGCGGGTTTGCGGCCAGCTCACAAGATTGCGAGTTGAAGAAAGGAGCTCAGGGGCACTGTAACTCACAAACCTGCACAGTTATAAATGACAGCTATCGTCCAAAAATATATTGAAGGAAGGCTGCGAAGACGACTTGTAAGCGGGGCAGAATTGCAGGAAAACGATTTCAGGGGGTAGACGGGAATTGCATTTAAAGCATAGGAAAAGAGGAAGAACGTCGACAATGATGCTCTTGGCCAAAAAGGGCGTATGCGTTTTTTCCTGAATATATTCAGGAAAAAACGCATACGCCCTTTTTGGCCAACCAAGCAAGCATGTTAAAGAAATCTGCACTACAATGAAGTCTCACTGCCCCCCGGTCAAAAGGGCCATCTGAAAAAAGTGTAAAATCCAGAAAGAAAGAACAGACCATGGAGACCATGGAGCCTTGTTATGCTGATGGTCGGGATGTAAATTGCCAACAGCCCCTATGGAGAAGTGTATGGTGTTTCCCGCAACACCTAAAAAACAAAGCATCGGAGCCTACGGCACTTCCACTTATGGTCCTATATTTAAGGGAAATTAAAATCAAAAACACACAGCCACCCCAAAGTTTCGGACGGCTCTGTTTACAAGAACCTCGTCTACGGTACAAGTGAAATATCCCAGAATGTGAAAAATGGATAAAGAAGTTGTGGTACGTACGTACAATGGATTATCACTCAGCAATGGAATCTATGTCATCAGGCCCATCGCGGCATAATGAGTGGATTCACGTACGATGATTCTAAGTGAAATAAGTCACACAGAAAATGAAACATCATAAGATATCACTAATACACGGAATATAAACTTGGCTACACATGAACTGAATTACAAAACAGAACAGGGTCTCAAATTTAGAAAACCAACTTATGCTTGCTTAAGGGGAAAGGTGAGTTGGGGTGCTGCATAAAACCAGAGATAGAAATTAGCACAGATACCTTTCCATAAGCCAAATATGTCATAGTCAAGACCTACACCTTGCTCAACGAAATGGACTAAACACCACATATTCAACGCCTAGGAATACACCTGACTAGTAAGAATCTTCAAACCCATGGATTTATATGTCTCCGTAAGAGAATGAAGCGTGTGAACAGAGGCATGAATGCAGCAGAGAAAATCCGATAAATCCCATTATCAAAATGAATTATAAAAACAAAACACAAGGACAGTGAAATAGAGAGCAATTCTTAAATAATTCATTCAGGGCTTGTGATGCAACCTGAATTTACCACATCTACACCCAGAGCTGAGTGAGACATAAGGTTGGGCTCTTCGGGCTGATAGCATTGGTGAGGTTCGATGAGCAAATGCAGACCCTTTGAGGTCATACTGCATGGTACCCATTCCATGGGTCCCAACTCTCCAGGTTTAAGAGATTCTTCCTTCATCTAAAACATGCATGGGAAACCCACAGTATGGTGCACCGTGTGACCGGCAAACGTTTTCAAATGCATCTCAGTTTTCGTCCCCTTTTACTCGGGTTCACCATTCCAGACCCTTTACTAACACTCTCCCCACTTGGAGAGTCAGTGCCTTTAACCTCCTGTTGGGCACAGTTTGCAATTTCTGCGCAAGATGAACAGGAATAGGGAGAACCAATGAGAGACTAGCTGTAGGTGTCTGCACGGGCAAATTTAACGCTCATTTCCCACCAGGAAGAGGAATTAACCAAAGGCTCAGCATGCCGTGCCGGAACCAGATTAGGGCCTGAAGCAATCCTGTGGGTTTGCGGCCAGCTCACAAGATAGCGAGTTAAAGAATGGAGCTCAGGGGCACTGTAACTCACAAACCTGCAGAGTTATAAATGACAGCTATCGTCCAAAAATATATTGAAGGAAGGCTGCGAAGACGACTTGTAAGCGGGGCAGAATTGCAGGAAAGCGATTTCAGGGGGTAGACGGGAATTGCATTTAAAGCATAGGAAAAGAGGCAGAACGTCGACAATGATGCTCTTGGCCAAAAAGGGCGTATGCGTTTTTTCCTGAATATATTCAGGAATAAACGCATACGCCCTTTTTGGCCACCCAAGCAAGCATGTTAAAGAAATCTGCACTACAATGAAGTCTCACTGCCCCCCGGTCAAAAGGGCCATCTGAAAAAAGTGTAAAATCCAGAAAGGCAGCACAGGCCATGGAGAACAGGGAGCCTTGTTATGCTGCTGGGCGGGATGTAAATTGCCTACAGCCCCTCTGGAGAAGTGTATGGTGTTTCCCGGAACACCTAAAAAACAAAGCATCGGAGCCTATGGCACTTCCACTTATGGTCTTATAGCTTAGGGAAATTAAAACCCAAAACACACAGCCACCCCAAAGTTTCGGATGGCTCTGTTTACAAGAACCTCGTCTACGGTACAAGTTAAATATCCCAGAATGTGAAAAATGGATAAAGAAGTTGTGGTACGTACGTACAATGGAATATCACTCAGCAATGGAATCTATGTCATCAGGCCCGTCGCGGCATAATGAGTGGATTCAGGTACAATGATTCTAAGTGAAATAAGTCACACAGAAAATGAAACATCATAAGATATCACTAATACACGGAATGTAAACTTGGCTACACATGAACTGAATTACAAAACGGAACAGGGTCTCAAATTTAGAAAACCAACTTATGCTTGCTTAAGGGGAAAGGTGAGTTGGGGTGCTGCATAAAACCAGAGATAGAAATTAGCACAGATACCTTTCCATAAGCCAAATATGTCATAGTCAAGACCTACACCTTGCTCAACGAAATGAACTAAACACCACATATTCAACGCCTAGGAATACACCTGACTAGTAAGAATATTAAAACCCGTGGATTTATATGTCTCCATAAGGAAATCAAGCATGCGTACAGCGGCCTAAATTCAGCAGTGAAAATCCGATAAATCCCATTATCAAAATAAATTTCAAAAACAAAACACAAGGACAGTGAAATAGAGAGCAGTTCTTAAATAATTCATTCAGGGCTTGTGATGCAACCTGGATTTACCACATCTACACCCAGAGCTGGGTGAAACATAAGGCTGGACACTTCGGGCTGATAGCATTGGTGAGGTTCGGTGAACAAATGCAGACCCTTTGAAGTCATACTGCATGGTACCCATTCCATGGGTCCCAACTCTCCAGGTTTAAGGGATTCATCCTTCAGCTAAAGCATGCATGGGAAACCCACAGTATGGTGTACCGTGTGACCGGCAAACGTTTTCAAATGCATCTCAGTTTTCGTCCCTTTTTACTCGGGTTCACCATTCCAGACCCTTTACTAACACTCTCCCCATTTGGAGAGTCAGTGCCTTTAACCTCCTGTTGGGCACAGTTTGCAATTTCTGCGCAAGATGAACAGGAATAGGGAGAACCAATGAGAGACTAGCTGTAGGTGTCTGCACGGGCAAATTTAACGCTCATTTCCCACCAGGAAGAGGAATTAACCAAAGGCTCAGCATGCCGTGCCGGAACCAGATTAGGGCCTGAAGCAATCCTTGGGGTTTGCGGCCAGCTCACAAGATAGCGAGTTGAAGAAAGGAGCTCAGGGGCACTGTAATTCACAAACTTGCAGAGTTATGAATGACAGCTATCGTCCAAAAATGTATTGAAGTAAGTCTTCAAACAGGACTTGAAAGCGAGGCCGAATTTCAGGAAAACGATTTCAGGGGATAGACTGGAATTGCACTTAAAGAATAGGAAAAGAGGCAGAATGTCGACAATGATGCACTTGGCCAAAAAAGGCGTATGCGTTTTTTCCTGAATTTATTCAGGAAAAAATGCATAAGCACTTTTTGGCCAACCAAGCAAGCATGTAAAGGAATTCTGCACTACAATGAAGTCTCACTGCCCCCCGGTCAAAAGGGCCATCTGAAAAAAGTGTAAAATCCAGAAAGTCAGGACAGGTCATGGAGAACAGCGAGACTTGTTATGCAGATGGGCTGGATATGAACTGCCAACAGCCACTCTGGAGAAGTGTATGGTGTTTCCTGAAACACGTAGGAAACAAAGCAACACAGCCTATGGCACTTCCAGTTATGGTCCTATAGCTTAGGGATATTAAAATCAAAAACACACAGCCGCCCCAAAGTTTGCGACGGCTCTGTTTACAAGTACCTCGTCTACGATACAAGTTAAATATCTCAGAAAGGGAAAAATGGATAAAGAAGTTGTGGTACGTACGTACCATGGAATATCACTCAGCAATGAAATCTATGTCATCAGGCCCGTAGCGGCATAATGAGTGGGTTCAGGTATGATGATTCTACGTGAAATAAGTCACACAGAAAAAGAAACATCATAAGATATCATTAATACATGGATGGTAACCTTGGCTACACAAGAACAGAAATACAAACCAGGACAGGGTCTCAAATTTAGAAAACCAACTTATGCTTGCTTATGGGGAAAGGTGAATTGGCGTGCTGCATAAAACCAGGGTTTGAAATTAGCACAGATATCGTTCCATAAGCCAAATATGTAATAGACTAGACCTACTCCTTGCTCAACGAAATGGACTCAAGACCAAATATTCAACGCCTAGGAACATACCTGAGTAGTAAGAATCTTAAAACCCATGGATTTATATGTCTCCATTAGAGAATCCAGCGTGTGTACAGCGGCCTAAACGCAGCAGTGAAATTCCGATAAATCGCATTATCAAAATAAATTTCAAAAACAAAACACAATGACAGTGAAATAGAGAGCAATTCTTAAATAATTCATTCAGGGTTTGTGATGCAACCTGGATTTACCACATCTACACCCAGAGCTGGTTGCGATATAAGGCTGAACACTTTGGGCTAATAGCATTGGTGAGGTTTGGTGAGCAAATGCAGACCTTTTGAAGGCATACTGCATGGTACCCATTCCATGGGTCCGAACTCTCCAGGTTTAAGGGATTCATCCTTCAGCTAAAACATGCATGGGAAACCCAGAGTATGGTCCACCATGTGATTGGGAAATGTTTTCAAATGCATCTCAGTTTTCATCCCCTGGTACTCGGGTTCACCATTCCAGACGCTTTATTTACACTCTCCCCACTTGGAGAGTCACTGCCTTTAACCTCCTGTTTGGCACAGTTTGCAATTTCTGCGCAAGATGAACAGGAATAGGGAGAACCAATGATAGACTAGCTGTAGGTGTCTGCACGGGCAAATGGAACGCTCATTTCCCACCAGGAAGAGGAATTAACCAAAGGCTCAGCATGCCGTGCCGGAACCAGATTAGGGCCTGAAGCAATCCTGCGGGTTTGCGGCCAGCTCACAAGATTGCGAGTTGAAGAAAGGAGCTCAGGGGCACTGTAACTCACAAACCTGCACAGTTATAAATGACAGCTATCGTCCAAAAATATATTGAAGGAAGGCTGCGAAGACGACTTGTAAGCGGGGCAGAATTGCAGGAAAACGATTTCAGGGGGTAGACGGGAATTGCATTTAAAGCATAGGAAAAGAGGAAGAACGTCGACAATGATGCTCTTGGCCAAAAAGGGCGTATGCGTTTTTTCCTGAATATATTCAGGAAAAAACGCATACGCCCTTTTTGGCCAACCAAGCAAGCATGTTAAAGAAATCTGCACTACAATGAAGTCTCACTGCCCCCCGGTCAAAAGGGCCATCTGAAAAAAGTGTAAAATCCAGAAAGAAAGCACAGACCATGGAGAACAGGGAGCCTTGTTATGCTGATGGGCGGGATGTAAATTGCCAACAGCCCCTATGGAGAAGTGTATGGTGTTTCCCGCAACACCTAAAAAACAAAGCATCGGAGCCTACGGCACTTCCACTTATGGTCCTATATTTAAGGGAAATTAAAATCAAAAACACACAGCCACCCCAAAGTTTCGGACGGCTCTGTTTACAAGAACCTCGTCTACGGTACAAGTGAAATATCCCAGAATGTGAAAAATAGATAAAGAAGTTGTGGTACGTACGTACAATGGATTATCACTCAGCAATGGAATCTATGTCATCAGGCCCATCACGGCATAATGAGTGGATTCACGTACGATGATTCTAAGTGAAATAAGTCACACAGAAAATGAAACATCATAAGATATCACTAATACACGGAATATAAACTTGGCTACACATGAACTGAATTACAAAACAGAACAGGGTCTCAAATTTAGAAAACCAACTTATGCTTGCTTAAGGGGAAAGGTGAGTTGGGGTGCTGCATAAAACCAGAGATAGAAATTAGCACAGATACCTTTCCATAAGCCAAATATGTCATAGTCAAGACCTACCCCTTGCTCAACGAAATGGACTAAACACCACATATTCAACGCCTAGGAATACACCTGACTAGTAAGAATCTTCAAACCCATGGATTTATATGTCTCCGTAAGAGAATGAAGCGTGTGAACAGAGGCATGAATGCAGCAGAGAAAATCCGATAAATCCCATTATCAAAATGAATTATAAAAACAAAACACAAGGACAGTGAAATAGAGAGCAATTCTTAAATAATTCATTCAGGGCTTGTGATGCAACCTGAATTTACCACATCTACACCCAGAGCTGAGTGAGACATAAGGTTGGGCACTTCGGGCTGATAGCATTGGTGAGGTTCGATGAGCAAATGCAGACCCTTTGAAGTCATACTGCATGGTACCCATTCCATGGGTCCCAACTCTCCAGGTTTAAGAGATTCTTCCTTCATCTAAAACATGCATGGGAAACCCACAGTATGGTGCACCGTGTGACCGGCAAACGTTTTCAAATGCATCTCAGTTTTCGTCCCCTTTTACTCGGGTTCACCATTCCAGACCCTTTACTAACACTCTCCCCACTTGGAGAGTCAGTGCCTTTAACCTCCTGTTGGGCACAGTTTGCAATTTCTGCGCAAGATGAACAGGAATAGGGAGAACCAATGAGAGACTAGCTGTAGGTGTCTGCACGGGCAAATTTAACGCTCATTTCCCACCAGGAAGAGGAATTAACCAAAGGCTCAGCATGCCATGCCAGAACCAGATTAGGGCCTGAAGCAATCCTGTGGGTTTGCGGCCAGCTCACAAGATAGCGAGTTAAAGAATGGAGCTCAGGGGCACTGTAACTCACAAACCTGCAGAGTTATAAATGACAGCTATCGTCCAAAAATATATTGAAGGAAGGCTGCGAAGACGACTTGTAAGCGGGGCAGAATTGCAGGAAAGCGATTTCAGGGGGTAGACGGGAATTGCATTTAAAGCATAGGAAAAGAGGCAGAACGTCGACAATGATGCTCTTGGCCAAAAAGGGCGTATGCGTTTATTCCTGAATATATTCAGGAATAAACGCATACGCCCTTTTTGGCCAACCAAGCAAGCATGTTAAAGAAATCTGCACTACAATGAAGTCTCACTGCCCCCCGGTCAAAAGGGCCATCTGAAAAAAGTGTAAAATCCAGAAAGGCAGCACAGGCCATGGAGAACAGGGAGCCTTGTTATGCTGCTGGGCGGGATGTAAATTGCCTACAGCCCCTCTGGAGAAGTGTATGGTGTTTCCCGGAACACCTAAAAAACAAAGCATCGGAGCCTACGGCACTTCCACTTATGGTCTTATAGCTTAGGGAAATTAAAACCCAAAACACACAGCCACCCCAAAGTTTCGGATGGCTCTGTTTACAAGAACCTCGTCTACGGTACAAGTTAAATATCCCAGAATGTGAAAAATGGATAAAGAAGTTGTGGTACGTACGTACAATGGAATATCACTCAGCAATGGAATCTATGTCATCAGGCCCGTCGCGGCATAATGAGTGGATTCAGGTACAATGATTCTAAGTGAAATAAGTCACACAGAAAATGAAACATCATAAGATATCACTAATACACGGAATGTAAACTTGGCTACACATGAACTGAATTACAAAACGGAACAGGGTCTCAAATTTAGAAAACCAACTTATGCTTGCTTAAGGGGAAAGGTGAGTTGGGGTGCTGCATAAAACCAGAGATAGAAATTAGCACAGATACCTTTCCATAAGCCAAATATGTCATAGTCAAGACCTACACCTTGCTCAACGAAATGAACTAAACACCACATATTCAACGCCTAGGAATACACCTGACTAGTAAGAATATTAAAACCCGTGGATTTATATGTCTCCATAAGGAAATCAAGCATGCGTACAGCGGCCTAAATTCAGCAGTGAAAATCCGATAAATCCCATTATCAAAATAAATTTCAAAAACAAAACACAAGGACAGTGAAATAGAGAGCAGTTCTTAAATAATTCATTCAGGGCTTGTGATGCAACCTGGATTTACCACATCTACACCCAGAGCTGGGTGAAACATAAGGCTGGACACTTCGGGCTGATAGCATTGGTGAGGTTCGGTGAACAAATGCAGACCCTTTGAAGTCATACTGCATGGTACCCATTCCATGGGTCCCAACTCTCCAGGTTTAAGGGATTCATCCTTCAGCTAAAGCATGCATGGGAAACCCAGAGTATGGTCCACTGTGTGATTGGGAAACGTTTTCAAATGCATCTCAGTTTTCGTCCCCTGATACTCGGGTTCACCATTCCAGACGCTTTACTTACACTCTCCCCACTTGGAGAGTCAGTGCCTTTACCCTCCTGTTTGGCACAGTTTGCAATTTCTGCGCAAGATGAACAGGAATAGGGAGAACCAATGAGATACTAGCTGTAGGTGTCTGCACGGGCAAATGGAACGCTCATTTCCCACCAGGAACAGGAATTAACCAAAGGCTCAGCGTGCCCTGCCTGAAACAGATTAAGGCCACAAGAAATCCTGCGATTTTGCGGCAGCTCACAAGAAAGCGAGTTGAAGAGAGGAGCTCAGGGGCACTGTAATTCACAAACCTGCAGAGTTATGAATGACAGCTATCGTCCAAAAATGTATTGAAGTAAGTCTTCAAACAGGACTTGAAAGCGAGGCCGAATTTCAGGAAAACGATTTCAGGGGATAGACTGGAATTGCACTTAAAGAATAGGAAAAGAGGCAGAATGTCGACAATGATGCACTTGGCCAAAAAGGGCGTATGCGTTTTTTCCTGAATATATTCAGGAAAAAATGCATAAGCCCTTTTTGGCCAACCAAGCAAGCATGTAAAGAAATTCTGCACTACAATGAAGTCTCACTGCCCCCCGGTCAAAAGGGCCATCTGAAAAAAGTGTAAAATCCAGAAAGTCAGGACAGGTCATGGAGAACAGCGAGACTTGTTATGCAGATGGGCTGGATGTGAACTGCCAACAGCCACTCTGGAGAAGTGTATGGTGTTTCCTGAAACACGTAGGAAACAAAGCAACACAGCCTATGGCACTTCCAGTTATGGTCCTATAGCTTAGGGATATTAAAATCAAAAACACACAGCCGCCCCAAAGTTTGCGACGGCTCTGTTTACAAGTACCTCGTCTACGGTACAAGTTAAATATCTCAGAAAGGGAAAAATGGATAAAGAAGTTGTGGTACGTACGTACAATGGAATATCACTCAGCAATGAAATCTATGTCATCAGGCCCGTCGCGGCATAATGAGTGGGTTCAGGTATGATGATTCTACGTGAAATAAGTCACACAGAAAAAGAAACATCATAAGATATCATTAATACATGGATGGTAATCTTGGCTACACAAGAACAGAAATACAAATCAGGACAGGGTCTCAAATTTAGCAAACCAATTTATGCTTGCTTATGGGGAAAGGTGAATTGGCGTGCTGCATAAAACCAGGGTTTGAAATTAGCACAGATATCGTTCCATAAGCCAAATATGTAATAGACTAGACCTACTCCTTGCTCAACGAAATGGACTCAACACCACATATTCAACGCCTAGGAATATACCTGAGTAGTAAGAATCTTAAAACCCATGGATTTATATGAATCCATTAGAGAATCCAGCGTGTGTACAGCGGCCTAAACGCAGCAGTGAAATTCCGATAAATCGCATTATCAAAATAAATTTCCAAAACAAAACACAATGACAGTGAAATAGAGAGCAATTCTTAAATAATTCATTCAGGGTTTGTGATGCAACCTGGATTTACCACATCTACACCCAGAGCTGGTTGCGATATAAGGCTGAACACTTTGGACTAATAGCATTGGTGAGGTTCGGTGAGCAAATGCAGACCTTTTGAAGGCATACTGCATGGTACCCATTCCATGGGTCCCAACTCTCCAGGTTTAAGGGATTCATCCTTCAGCTAAAACATGCATGGGAAACCCAGAGTATGGTCCACCATGTGATAGGGAAATGTTTTCAAATGCATCTCAGGTTTCGTCCCCTGGTACTCGCGTTCACCATTCCAGACCCTTTACTAACACTCTCCCCACTTGGAGAGTCAGTGCCTTTAACCTCCTGTTGGGCACAGTTTGCAATTTCTGCGCAAGATGAACAGGAATAGGGAGAACCAATGAGAGACTAGCTGTAGGTGTCTGCACGGCCAAATTTAACGCTCATTTCCCACCAGGAAGAGGAAATAACCAAAGGCTCAGCATGCCGTGCCGGAACCATATTAGGGCCTGAAGCAATCCTGCGGGTTTGCGGCCAGCTCACAAGATAGCGAGTGGAAGAAAGGAGCTCAGGGACACTGTAACTCACAAACCTGCAGAGTTATAAATGACAGCTATCGTCCAAAAATATATTGAAGGAAGGCTGCGAAGACGACTTGTAAGCGGGGCAGAATTGCAGGAAAACGATTTCAGGGGGTAGACGGGAATTGCATTTAAAGCATAGGAAAAGAGGCAGAATTTTGACAATGATGCTCTTGGCCAAAAAGGGCGTATGCGTTTTTTCCTGAATATATTCAGGAAAAAACGCATACGCACTTTTTGGCCAACCAAGCAAGCATGTTAAAGAAATCTGCACTACAATGAAGTCTCACTGCCCCCCGGTCAAAAGGGCCATCTGAAAAAAGTGTAAAATCCAGAAAGGCAGCACAGGCCATGGAGAACAGGGAGCCTTGTTATGCTGCTGGGCGGGATGTAAATTGCCTACAGCCCCTCTGGAGAAGTGTATGGTGTTTCCCGGAACACCTAAAAAACAAAGCATCGGAGCCTACGGCACTTCCACTTATGGTCTTATAGCTTAGGGAAATTAAAACCCAAAACACACAGCCACCCAAAAGTTTCGGATGGCTCTGTTTACAAGAACCTCGTCTACGTTACAAGTTAAATATCCCAGAATGTGAAAAATGGATAAAGAAGTTGTGGTACGTACGTACAATGGAATATCACTCAGCAATGGAATCTATGTCATCAGGCCCGTCGCGGCATAATGAGTGGATTCAGGTACAATGATTCTAAGTGAAATAAGTCACACAGAAAATGAAACATCATAAGATATCACTAATACACGGAATATAAACTTGGCTACACATGAACTGAATTACAAAACGGAACAGGGTCTCAAATTTAGAAAACCAACTTATGCTTGCTTAAGGGGAAAGGTGAGTTGGGGTGCTGCATAAAACCAGAGATAGAAATTAGCACAGATACCTTTCCATAAGCCAAATATGTCATAGTCAAGACCTACACCTTGCTCAACGAAATGAACTAAACACCACATATTCAACGCCTAGGAATACACCTGACTAGTAAGAATATTAAAACCCGTGGATTTATATGTCTCCATAAGGAAATCAAGCGTGCGTACAGCGGCCTAAACTCAGCAGTGAAAATCCGATAAATCCCATTATCAAAATAAATTTCATAAACAAAACACAATGACAGTGAAATAGAGAGCAATTCTTAAATAATTCATTCAGGGCTTGTGATGCAACCTGGATTTACCACATCTACACCCAGAGCTGGGTGAAACATAAGGCTGGACACTTCGGGCTGATAGCATTGGTGAGGTTCGGTGAACAAATGCAGACCCTTTGAAGTCATACTGCATGGTACCCATTCCATGGGTCCGAACTCTCCAGGTTTAAGGGATTCATCCTTCAGCTAAAGCATGCATGGGAAACCCAGAGTATGGTCCACTGTGTGATTGGGAAACGTTTTCAAATGCATCTCAGTTTTCGTCCCCTGATACTCGGGTTCACCATTCCATACGCTTTACTTACACTCTCCCCACTTGGAGAGTCAGTGCCTTTACCCTCCTGTTTGGCATAGTTTGCAATTTCTGCGCAAGATGAACAGGAATAGGGAGAACCAATGAGATACTAGCTGTAGGTGTCTGCACGGGCAAATGGAATGCTCATTTCCCACCAGGAACAGGAATTAACCAAAGGCTCAGCGTGCCCTGCCTGAATCAGATTAAGGCCACAAGAAATCCTGCGGTTTTGCGGCAGCTCACAAGAAAGCGAGTTGAAGAGAAGAGCTCAGGGGCACTGTTATTCACAAACCTGCAGAGTTATGAATGACAGCTATCGTCCAAAAATGTATTGAAGTAAGTCTTCAAACAGGACTTGAAAGCGAGGCCGAATTTCAGGAAAACGATTTCAGGGGATAGACTGGAATTGCACTTAAAGAATAGGAAAAGAGGCAGAATGTCGACAATGATGCACTTGGCCAAAATGGGCGTCTGCGTTTTTTCCTGAATATATTCAGGAAAAAATGCATAAGCACTTTTTGGCCAACCAAGCAAGCATGTAAAGGAATTCTGCACTACAATGAAGTCTCACTGCCCCCCGGTCAAAGGGCCATCTGAAAAGAGTGTAAAATCCAGAAAGTCAGGACAGGTCATGGAGAACAGCGAGACTTGTTATGCAGATGGGCTGGATGTGAACTGCCAACAGCCACTCTGGAGAAGTGTATGGTGTTTCCTGAAACACGTAGGAAACAAAGCAACACAGCCTATGGCACTTCCAGTTATGGTCCTATAGCTTAGGGATATTAAAATCAAAAACACACAGCCGCCCCAAAGTTTGCGACGGCTCTGTTTACAAGTACCTCATCTACGGTACAAGTTAAATATCTCAGAAAGGGAAAAATGGATAAAGAAGTTGTGGTACGTACGTACAATGGAATATCACTCAGCAATGAAATCTATGTCATCAGGCCCGTAGCGGCATAATGAGTGGGTTCAGGTATGATGATTCTACGTGAAATAAGTCACACAGAAAAAGAAACATCATAAGATATCATTAATACATGGATGGTAACCTTGGCTACACAAGAACAGAAATACAAACCAGGACAGGGTCTCAAATTTAGCAAACCAACTTATGCTTGTTTATGGGGAAAGGTGAATTGGCGTGCTGCATAAAACCAGGGTTTGAAATTAGCACAGATATCGTTCCATAAGCCAAATATGTAATAGACTAAACCTACTCCTTGCTCAACGAAATGGACTCAACACCACATATTCAACGCCTAGGAATATACCTGAGTAGTAAGAATCTTAAAACCCATGGATTTATATGAATCCATTAGAGAATCCAGCGTGTGTACAGCGGCCTAAACGCAGCAGTGAAATTCCGATAAATCGCATTATCAAAATAAATTTCCAAAACAAAACACAATGAGAGTGAAATAGAGAGCAATTCTTAAATAATTCATTCAGGGTTTGTGATGCAACCTGGATTTACCACATCTACACCCAGAGCTGGTTGCGATATAAGGCTGAACACTTTGGGCTAATAGCATTGGTGAGGTTCGGTGAGCAAATGCAGACCTTTTGAAGGCATACTGCATGGTACCCATTCCATGGGTCCCAACTCTCCAGGTTTAAGGGATTCTTCCTTCAGCTAAAACATGCATGGGAAACCCACAGTATGGTACACCGTGTGACCGGCAAACGTTTTCAAATGCATCTCAGTTTTCGTCCCCTTTTACTCGGGTTCACCATTCCAGACCCTTTACTAACACTCTCCCCACTTGGAGAGTCAGTTCCTTTAACCTCCTGTTGGGCACAGTTTGCAATTTCTGCGCAAGATGAACAGGAATAGGGAGAACCAATGAGAGACTAGCTGTAGGTGTCTGCACGGGCAAATTTAACGCTCATTTCCCACCAGGAAGAGGAATTAACCAAAGGCTCAGCATGCCGTGCCGGAACCAGATTAGGGCCTGAAGCAATCCTGCGGGTTTGCGGCCAGCTCACAAGATAGCGAGTTGAAGAAAGGAGCTCAGGGGCACTGTAACTCACAAACCTGCAGAGTTATAAATGACAGCTATCGTCCAAAAATATATTGAAGGAAGGCTGCGAAGACCACTTGTAAGCGGGGCAGAATTGCAGGAAAACGATTTCAGGGGGTAGACGGGAATTGCATTTAAAGCATAGGAAAAGAGGCAGAACGTCTACAATGATGCTCTTGGCCAAAAAGGGCGTATGCGTTTTTTCCTGAATATATCCAGGAAAAAACGCATAGGCCCTTTTTGGCCAACCAAGCAAGCATGTTAAACAAATCTGCAGTAAAATGAAGTCTCACTTCCCCCCCCGTCAAAAGGGTCATCTGAAAAAAGTGTAAAATCCAGAAAGGCAGCACAGGCCATGGAGAACAG
Organism: Delphinapterus leucas; assembly: GCF_059928025.1. NCBI lineage: Eukaryota > Metazoa > Chordata > Mammalia > Artiodactyla > Monodontidae > Delphinapterus > Delphinapterus leucas. The sequence continues at coordinate 844,058 of NW_028322292.1, forward strand.
GGAGCCTTGTTATGCTGATAGGCGGTCTGTAAATTGCCAACAGCCCCTCTGGAGAAGTGTATGGTGTTTCCCGGAACACCTAAAAAACAAAGCAACGGAGCCTACGGCACTTCCACTTATGGTCCTATAGCTTAGGGAAATTAAACTCAAAAACACACAGCCACCCCAAAGTTTCGGACGGCTCTGTTTACAAGAACCTCGTCTACGGTACAAGTTAAATATCCCAGAATGTGAAAAATGGATAAAGAAATTGTGGTAGGTACGTACAATGGAATATCACTCAGCAATGAAATCTATGTCATCAGGCCTGTCGCAGCATAATGAGTGGATTCAGGTACAATGATTCTAAGTGAAATAAGTCATACATAAAATGAAACATCATAAGATATCACTAATACACGGAATGTAAACTTGGCTACACATGAACTGAATTACAAAACAGAACAGGGTCTCAAATTTAGAAAACCAGCTTATGCTTGCTTAAGGGGAAAGGTGAGTTGGGGTGCTGCATAAAACCAGAGAAAGAAATTAGCACAGATACCATTCCATAAGCCAAATATGTAATAGTCAAGACCTACCCCTTGCTCAACGAAATGGACTAAACACCCCATATTCAAGGCCTAGGAATACACCTGACTAGTAATAATCTTCAAACCCATGGATTTATATGTCTCCGAAACAAAAAGAAGCGTGTGTATAGCGGCATGAATGCAGCAGAAAAAATCCGATAAATCCCATTATCAAAATGATTTACAAAAACAAAACACAAGGACAGTGAAATAGAGAGCAATTCTTAAATAATTCATTCAGGGCTTGTGATGCAACCTGGATTTACCACATCTACACCCAGAGCTGCATGAGACATAAGGTTGGGCACTTCGGGCTGATAGCATCGGTGAGGTTCGATGAGCAAATGCAGACCCTTTGAAGTCATACTGCATGGTGCCCATTCCATGGGTCCCAACTCTCCAGGTTTAAGGGATTCTTCCTTCAGCTAAAACATGCATGGGAAACCCACAGTATGGTGCACCGTGTGACCGGCAAACGTTTTCAAATGCATCTCAGTTTTCGTCCCCTTTTACTCGGGTTCACCATTACAGACCCTTTACTAACACTCTCCCCACTTGGAGAGTCAGTGCCTTTAACCTCCTGTTTGGCACAGTTTGCAATTTCTGCGCAAGATGAACAGGAATAAGGAGAACCAATGAGAGACTAGCTGTAGGTGTCTGCACGGGCAAATTTAACATTCATTTCCCACCAGGAAGAGGAATTAACCAAAGGCTCAACATGCCGTACCGGAACCAGATTAGGGCCTGAAGCAATCCTGCGGGTTTGCGGCCAGCTCACAAGATAGCGAGTTGAAGAAAGGAGCTCAGAGGCACTGTAACTCACAAACCTGCAGAGTTATAAATGACAGCTATCGTCCAAAAATATATTGAAGGAAGGCTGCAAAGACGACTTGTAAGCGGGGCAGAATTGCAGGAAAAGGATTTCAGGGGGTAGACGGGAATTGCATTTAAAGCATAGGAAAAGAGGCAGAACGTCGACAATGATGCTCTTGGCCAAAAAGGGCGTATGCGTTTTTTCCTGAATATATTCAGGAAAAAACGCATACGCCCTTTTTGGCCAACCAAGCAAGCATGTTAAGAAATCTGCACTACAATGAAGTCTTACTGCCCCCCGGTCAAAAGGGCCATCTGAAAAAAGTGTAAAATCCAGAAAGGCAGCACAGGCCATGGAGAACAGGGAGCCTTGTTATGCTGATGGGCGGGATGTAAATTGCCAACAGCCACTCTGGAGAAGTGTATGGTGTTTCCCGGAACACCTAAAAAACAAAGCAACGGAGCCTACGGCACTTCCACTTATGGTCCTATAGCTTAGGGAAATTTAACTCAAAAACACACAGCCACCCCAAAGTTTCGGACGGCTCTGTTTACAAGAACCTCGTCTACAGTACAAGTTAAATATCCCAGAATGTGAAAAATGGATAAAGAAGTTGTGGTACGTACGTACAATGGAATATCACTCAGCAATGAAATCTATGTCCTCAGGCCCGTCGCGGCAAAATGAGTGGATTCAGGTACGATGATTCTAAGTGAAATAAGTCACACAGAAAATGAAACATCATAAGATATCACTAATACACGAAATGTAAACTTGGCTACACATGAACTGAATTACAAAACAGAACAGGGTCTCAAATTTAGAAAACCAACTTATGCTTGCTTAAGGGGAAAGGTGAGTTGGGGTGCTGCATAAAACCAGAGATAGAAATTAGCACAGATACCATTCCATAAGCCAAATATGTCATAGTCAAGACCTACCCCTTGCTCAACGAAATGGACTAAACACCCCTTATTCGACGCCTAGGAATACACCTGACTAGTAAGAATCTTCAAACCCATGGATTAATATGTCTCCGTAAGAGAATGAAGCGTGTGTACAGTGGCATGAATACAGCAGAGAAAATCCGATAAATCCCATTATCAAAATGAATTACACAAACAAAACACAAGGACAGTGAAATAGAGAGCAATTCTTAAATAATTCATTCAGGGCTTGTGATGCAACCTGGATTTACCACATCTACACCCAGAGCTGAGTGAGACATAAGGTTGGGCACTTCGGGCTGATAGCATTGGTGAGGTTCGATGAGCAAATGCAGACCCTTTGAAGTCATACTGCATGGTACCCTTTCCATCGTCCCAACTCTCCAGGTTTAAGGGATTCTTCCTTCAGCTAAAACATGCATGGGAAACCCACAGTATGGTGCACCGTGTGACCGGCAAACGTTTTCAAATGCATCTCAGTTTTCGTCCCCTGGTACTCGGGTTCACCATTCCAGACTCTTTACTAACACTCTCCCCACTTGGAGAGTCAGTGCCTTTAACATCCTGTTGGGCACAGTTTGCAATTTCTGCACAAGATGAACAGGAATAGGGAGAACCAATGAGAGACTAGCTGTAGGTGTCTGCACGGGCAAATTTAATGCTCATTTCCCACCAGGAAGAGGAATTAACCAAAGGCTCAGCATGCCGTGCCGGAACCAGATTAGGGCCTGAAGCAATCCTTCGGGTTTGCGGCCAGCTCACAAGATAGCGAGTTGAAGAAAGGAGCTCAGGGGCACTGTAATTCACAAACTTGCAGAGTTATGAATGACAGCTATCGTCCAAAAATGTATTGAAGTAAGTCTTCTAACAGGACTTGAAAGCGAGGCCGAATTTCAGGAAAACGATTTCAGGGGATAGACTGGAATTGCACTTAAAGAATAGGAAAAGAGGCAGAATGTCGACAATGATGCACTTGGCCAAAATGGGCGTATGCGTTTTTTCCTGAATATATTCAGGAAAAAATGCATAAGCACTTTTTGGCCAACCAAGCAAGCATGTAAAGGAATTCTGCACTACAATGAAGTCTCACTGCCCCCCGGTCAAAGGGCCATCTGAAAAGAGTGTAAAATCCAGAAAGTCAGGACAGGTCATGGAGAACAGCGAGACTTGTTATGCAGATGGGCTGGATGTGAACTGCCAACAGCCACTCTGGAGAAGTGTATGGTGTTTCCTGAAACACGTAGGAAACAAAGCAACACAGCCTATGGCACTTCCAGTTATGGTCCTATAGCTTAGGGATATTAAAATCAAAAACACACAGCCGCCCCAAAGTTTGCGACGGCTCTGTTTACAAGTACCTCATCTACGGTACAAGTTAAATATCTCAGAAAGGGAAAAATGGATAAAGAAGTTGTGGTACGTACGTACAATGGAATATCACTCAGCAATGAAATCTATGTCATCAGGCCCGTCGCGGCATAATGAGTGGGTTCAGGTATGATGATTCTACGTGAAATAAGTCACACAGAAAAAGAAACATCATAAGATATCATTAATACATGGATGGTAACCTTGGCTACACAAGAACAGAAATACAAAACAGTACAGGGTATCAAATTTAGCAAACCAACTTATGCTTGTTTATGGGGAAAGGTGAATTGGCGTGCTGCATAAAACCAGGGTTTGAAATTAGCACAGATATCGTTCCATAAGCCAAATATGTAATAGACTAAACCTACTCCTTGCTCAACGAAATGGACTCAACACCACATATTCAACGCCTAGGAATATACCTGAGTAGTAAGAATCTTAAAACCCATGGATTTATATGAATCCATTAGAGAATCCAGCGTGTGTACAGCGGCCTAAACGCAGCAGTGAAATTCCGATAAATCGCATTATCAAAATAAATTTCCAAAACAAAACACAATGAGAGTGAAATAGAGAGCAATTCTTAAATAATTCATTCAGGGTTTGTGATGCAACCTGGATTTACCACATCTACACCCAGAGCTGGTTGCGATATAAGGCTGAACACTTTGGGCTAATAGCATTGGTGAGGTTCGGTGAGCAAATGCAGACCTTTTGAAGGCATACTGCATGGTACCCATTCCATGGGTCCCAACTCTCCAGGTTTAAGGGATTCTTCCTTCAGCTAAAACATGCATGGGAAACCCACAGTATGGTACACCGTGTGACTGGCAAACGTTTTCAAATGCATCTCAGTTTTCGTCCCCTTTTACTCGGGTTCACCATTCCAGACCCTTTACTAACACTCTCCCCACTTGGAGAGTCAGTGCCTTTAACCTCCTGTTGGGCACAGTTTGCAATTTCTGCGCAAGATGAACAGGAATAGGGAGAACCAATGAGAGACTAGCTGTAGGTGTCTGCACGGGCAAATTTAACGCTCATTTCCCACCAGGAAGAGGAATTAACCAAAGGCTCAGCATGCCGTGCCGGAACCAGATTAGGGCCTGAAGCAATCCTGCGGGTTTGCGGCCAGCTCACAAGATAGCGAGTTGAAGAAAGGAGCTCAGGGGCACTGTAACTCACAAACCTGCAGAGTTATAAATGACAGCTATCGTCCAAAAATATATTGAAGGAAGGCTGCGAAGACCACTTGTAAGCGGGGCAGAATTGCAGGAAAACGATTTCAGGGGGTAGACGGGAATTGCATTTAAAGCATAGGAAAAGAGGCAGAACGTCGACAATGATGCTCTTGGCCAAAAAGGGCGTATGCGTTTTTTCCTGAATATATCCAGGAAAAAACGCATAGGCCCTTTTTGGCCAACCAAGCAAGCATGTTAAACAAATCTGCAGTAAAATGAAGTCTCACTTCCCCCCCCGTCAAAAGGGTCATCTGAAAAAAGTGTAAAATCCAGAAAGGCAGCACAGGCCATGGAGAACAGGGAGCCTTGTTATGCTGATAGGCGGTCTGTAAATTGCCAACAGCCCCTCTGGAGAAGTGTATGGTGTTTCCCGGAACACCTAAAAAACAAAGCAACGGAGCCTACGGCACTTCCACTTATGGTCCTATAGCTTAGGGAAATTAAACTCAAAAACACACAGCCACCCCAAAGTTTCGGACGGCTCTGTTTACAAGAACCTCGTCTACGGTACAAGTTAAATATCCCAGAATGTGAAAAATGGATAAAGAAGTTGTGGTAGGTACGTACAATGGAATATCACTCAGCAATGAAATCTATGTCATCAGGCCTGTCGCAGCATAATGAGTGGATTCAGGTACGATGATTCTAAGTGAAATAAGTCATACATAAAATGAAACATCATAAGATATCACTAATACACGGAATGTAAACTTGGCTACACATGAACTGAATTACAAAACAGAACAGGGTCTCAAATTTAGAAAACCAGCTTATGCTTGCTTAAGGGGAAAGGTGAGTTGGGGTGCTGCATAAAACCAGAGAAAGAAATTAGCACAGATACCATTCCATAAGCCAAATATGTAATAGTCAAGACCTACCCCTTGCTCAACGAAATGGACTAAACACCCCATATTCAAGGCCTAGGAATACACCTGACTAGTAATAATCTTCAAACCCATGGATTTATATGTCTCCGAAACAAAAAGAAGCGTGTGTATAGCGGCATGAATGCAGCAGAAAAAATCCGATAAATCCCATTATCAAAATGATTTACAAAAACAAAACACAAGGACAGTGAAATAGAGAGCAATTCTTAAATAATTCATTCAGGGCTTGTGATGCAACCTGGATTTACCACATCTACACCCAGAGCTGCATGAGACATAAGGTTGGGCACTTCGGGCTGATAGCATCGGTGAGGTTCGATGAGCAAATGCAGACCCTTTGAAGTCATACTGCATGGTGCCCATTCCATGGGTCCCAACTCTCCAGGTTTAAGGGATTCTTCCTTCAGCTAAAACATGCATGGGAAACCCACAGTATGGTGCACCGTGTGACCGGCAAACGTTTTCAAATGCATCTCAGTTTTCGTCCCCTTTTACTCGGGTTCACCATTACAGACCCTTTACTAACACTCTCCCCACTTGGAGAGTCAGTGCCTTTAACCTCCTGTTTGGCACAGTTTGCAATTTCTGCGCAAGATGAACAGGAATAAGGAGAACCAATGAGAGACTAGCTGTAGGTGTCTGCACGGGCAAATTTAACATTCATTTCCCACCAGGAAGAGGAATTAACCAAAGGCTCAACATGCCGTACCGGAACCAGATTAGGGCCTGAAGCAATCCTGCGGGTTTGCGGCCAGCTCACAAGATAGCGAGTGGAAGAATGGAGCTCAGAGGCACTGTAACTCACAAACCTGCAGAGTTATAAATGACAGCTATCGTCCAAAAATATATTGAAGGAAGGCTGCAAAGACGACTTGTAAGCGGGGCAGAATTGCAGGAAAAGGATTTCAGGGGGTAGACGGGAATTGCATTTAAAGCATAGGAAAAGAGGCAGAACGTCGACAATGATGCTCTTGGCCAAAAAGGGCGTATGCGTTTTTTCCTGAATATATTCAGGAAAAAACGCATACGCCCTTTTTGGCCAACCAAGCAAGCATGTTAAGAAATCTGCACTACAATGAAGTCTTACTGCCCCCCGGTCAAAAGGGCCATCTGAAAAAAGTGTAAAATCCAGAAAGGCAGCACAGGCCATGGAGAACAGGGAGCCTTGTTATGCTGATGGGCGGGATGTAAATTGCCAACAGCCACTCTGGAGAAGTGTATGGTGTTTCCCGGAACACCTAAAAAACAAAGCAACGGAGCCTACGGCACTTCCACTTATGGTCCTATAGCTTAGGGAAATTTAACTCAAAAACACACAGCCACCCCAAAGTTTCGGACGGCTCTGTTTACAAGAACCTCGTCTACAGTACAAGTTAAATATCCCAGAATGTGAAAAATGGATAAAGAAGTTGTGGTACGTACGTACAATGGAATATCACTCAGCAATGAAATCTATGTCCTCAGGCCCGTCGCGGCAAAATGAGTGGATTCAGGTACGATGATTCTAAGTGAAATAAGTCACACAGAAAATGAAACATCATAAGATATCACTAATACACGAAATGTAAACTTGGCTACACATGAACTGAATTACAAAACAGAACAGGGTCTCAAATTTAGAAAACCAACTTATGCTTGCTTAAGGGGAAAGGTGAGTTGGGGTGCTGCATAAAACCAGAGATAGAAATTAGCACAGATACCATTCCATAAGCCAAATATGTCATAGTCAAGACCTACCCCTTGCTCAACGAAATGGACTAAACACCCCTTATTCGACGCCTAGGAATACACCTGACTAGTAAGAATCTTCAAACCCATGGATTAATATGTCTCCGTAAGAGAATGAAGCGTGTGTACAGTGGCATGAATACAGCAGAGAAAATCCGATAAATCCCATTATCAAAATGAATTACACAAACAAAACACAAGGACAGTGAAATAGAGAGCAATTCTTAAATAATTCATTCAGGGCTTGTGATGCAACCTGGATTTACCACATCTACACCCAGAGCTGAGTGAGACATAAGGTTGGGCACTTCGGGCTGATAGCATTGGTGAGGTTCGATGAGCAAATGCAGACCCTTTGAAGTCATACTGCATGGTACCCTTTCCATCGTCCCAACTCTCCAGGTTTAAGGGATTCTTCCTTCAGCTAAAACATGCATGGGAAACCCACAGTATGGTGCACCGTGTGACCGGCAAACGTTTTCAAATGCATCTCAGTTTTCGTCCCCTGGTACTCGGGTTCACCATTCCAGACTCTTTACTAACACTCTCCCCACTTGGAGAGTCAGTGCCTTTAACCTCCTGTTGGGCACAGTTTGCAATTTCTGCACAAGATGAACAGGAATAGGGAGAACCAATGAGAGACTAGCTGTAGGTGTCTGCACGGGCAAATTTAACGCTCATTTCCCACCAGGAAGAGGAATTAACCAAAGGCTCAGCATGCCGTGCCGGAACCAGATTAGGGCCTGAAGCAATCCTTCGGGTTTGCGGCCAGCTCACAAGATAGCGAGTTGAAGAAAGGAGCTCAGGGGCACTGTAATTCACAAACTTGCAGAGTTATGAATGACAGCTATCGTCCAAAAATGTATTGAAGTAAGTCTTCAAACAGGACTTGAAAGCGAGGCCGAATTTCAGGAAAACGATTTCAGGGGATAGACTGGAATTGCACTTAAAGAATAGGAAAAGAGGCAGAATGTCGACAATGATGCACTTGGCCAAAAAAGGCGTATGCGTTTTTTCCTGAATATATTCAGGAAAAAATGCATAAGCACTTTTTGGCCAACCAAGCAAGCATGTAAAGGAATTCTGCACTACAATGAAGTCTCACTGCCCCCCGGTCAAAAGGGCCATCTGAAAAAAGTGTAAAATCCAGAAAGTCAGGACAGGTCATGGAGAACAGCGAGACTTGTTATGCAGATGGGCTGGATATGAACTGCCAACAGCCACTCTGGAGAAGTGTATGGTGTTTCCTGAAACACGTAGGAAACAAAGCAACACAGCCTATGGCACTTCCAGTTATGGTCCTATAGCTTAGGGATATTAAAATCAAAAACACACAGCCGCCCCAAAGTTTGCGACGGCTCTGTTTACAAGTACCTCGTCTACGATACAAGTTAAATATCTCAGAAAGGGAAAAATGGATAAAGAAGTTGCGGTACGTACGTACCATGGAATATCACTCAGCAATGAAATCTATGTCATCAGGCCCGTAGCGGCATAATGAGTGGGTTCAGGTATGATGATTCTACGTGAAATAAGTCACACAGAAAAAGAAACATCATAAGATATCATTAATACATGGATGGTAACCTTGGCTACACAAGAACAGAAATACAAACCAGGACAGGGTCTCAAATTTAGCAAACCAACTTATGCTTGCTTATGGGGAAAGGTGAATTGGCGTGCTGCATAAAACCAGGGTTTGAAATTAGCACAGATATCGTTCCATAAGCCAAATATGTAATAGACTAGACCTACTCCTTGCTCAACGAAATGGACTCAAGACCACATATTCAACGCCTAGGAACATACCTGAGTAGTAAGAATCTTAAAACCCATGGATTTATATGTCTCCATTAGAGAATCCAGCGTGTGTACAGCGGCCTAAACGCAGCAGTGAAATTCCGATAAATCGCATTATCAAAATAAATTTCAAAAACAAAACACAATGACAGTGAAATAGAGAGCAATTCTTAAATAATTCATTCAGGGTTTGTGATGCAACCTGGATTTACCACATCTACACCCAGAGCTGGTTGCGATATAAGGCTGAACACTTTGGGCTAATAGCATTGGTGAGGTTCGGTGAGCAAATGCAGACCTTTTGAAGGCATACTGCATGGTACCCATTCCATGGGTCCGAACTCTCCAGGTTTAAGGGATTCATCCTTCAGCTAAAACATGCATGGGAAACCCAGAGTATGGTCCACCATGTGATTGGGAAATGTTTTCAAATGCATCTCAGTTTTCATCCCCTGGTACTCGGGTTCACCATTCCAGACGCTTTATTTACACTCTCCCCACTTGGAGAGTCAGTGCCTTTAACCTCCTGTTTGGCACAGTTTGCAATTTCTGCGCAAGATGAACAGGAATAGGGAGAACCAATGAGAGACTAGCTGTAGGTGTCTGCACGGGCAAATGGAACGCTCATTTCCCACCAGGAAGAGGAATTAACCAAAGGCTCAGCATGCCGTGCCGGAACCAGATTAGGGCCTGAAGCAATCCTGCGGGTTTGCGGCCAGCTCACAAGATAGCGAGTTGAAGAAAGGAGCTCAGGGGCACTGTAACTCACAAACCTGCACAGTTATAAATGACAGCTATCGTCCAAAAATATATTGAAGGAAGGCTGCGAAGACGACTTGTAAGCGGGGCAGAATTGCAGGAAAACGATTTCAGGGGGTAGACGGGAATTGCATTTAAAGCATAAGAAAAGAGGAAGAACGTCGACAGTGATGCTCTTGGCCAAAAAGGGCGTATGCGTTTTTTCCTGAATATATTCAGGAAAAAACGCATACGCCCTTTTTGGCCAACCAAGCAAGCATGTTAAAGAAATCTGCAGTAAAATGAAGTCTCACTGCCCGCCCATCAAAAGGGCCATCTGAAAAAAGTGTAAAATCCAGAAAGGCAGCACAGGCCATGGAGAACAGGGAGCCTTGTTATGCTGATGGGCGGGATGTAAATTGCCAACAGCCACTCTGCAGAAGTGTATGGTGTTTCCCGGAACACCTGAAAACCAAAGCAACACAGCCTATGGCACTTCCAATTATGGTCCTATAGCTTAGGGAAATTAAAATCAAAAACACACAGCCACCCCAAAGTGTCGGACGGCTCTGTTTACAAGAACATCGTCTACAGTACAAGTTAAATATCCCAGAATGTGAAAAATGGATAAAGAAGTTGTGGTACGTTCGTACAATGGAATATCACTCAGCAATGAAATCTATGTCATCAGGCCCATCGCGGCATAATGAGTGGATTCAGGTACGATGATTCTAAGTGAAATAAGTCACACAGAAAATAAAACATCATAAGATATCACTAATACACGGAATGTAAACTTGGCTACACATGAACTGAATTACAAAACGGAACATGGTCTCAAATTTAGAAAACCAACTTATGCTTGCTTAAGGGGAAAGGTGAGTTGGGGTGCTGCATAAAACCACAGATAGAAATTAGCACAGATAACTTTGCATAAGCCAAATATGTCATAGTCAAGACCTACACCTTGCTCAATGAAATGGACTAAACACCCCATATTCAACGCCTATGAATACACCTGACTAGTAAGAACCTTCAAACCCATTGATTTATATGTCTCCATAAGAGAATGAAGTGTGTGTACAGCAGCATGAATGCAGCAGAGAGAATCCGATAAATCCCATTATCAAAATGAATTACACAAACAAAACACAAGGACAGTGAAATAGAGAGCAATTCTTAAATAATTCATTCAGGGCTTGTGATGCAACCTGGATTTACCACATCTACACCCAGAGCTGAGTGAGACATAAGGTTGGGCACTTCGGGCTGATAGCATTGGTGAGGTTCGATGAGCAAATGCAGACCCTTTGAAGTCATACTGCATGGTACCCTTTCCATGGGTCCCAACTCTCCAGGTTTAAGGAATCTTCCTTCAGCTAAAACATGCATGGGAAACCCACAGTATGGTGCACCGTGTGACCGGCAAACGTTTTCAAATGCATCTCAGTTTTCGTCCCCTTTTACTCGGGTTCACCATTCCAGACCCTTTACTAACACTCTCCCCACTTGGAGAGTCAGTGCCTTTAACCTCCTGTTTGGCACAGTTTGCAAATTCTGCGCAAGATGAACAGGAATAGGGAGAACCAATGAGAGACTAGCTGTAGGTGTCTCCACGGGCAAATGGAACGCTCATTTCCCACCAGGAAGAGGAATTAACCAAAGGCTCAGCATGCCGTGCCGGAACCAGATTAGGGCCTGAAGCAATCCTGTGGGTTTGCGGCCAGCTCACAAGATAGCGAGTTAAAGAATGGAGCTCAGGGGCACTGTAACTCACAAACCTGCAGAGTTATAAATGACAGCTATCGTCCAAAAATATATTGAAGGAAGGCTGCGAAGACGACTTGTAAGTGGGGCAGAATTGCAGGAAAGCGATTTCAGGGGGTAGACGGGAATTGCATTTAAAGCATAGGAAAAGAGGCAGAACGTCGACAATGATGCTCTTGGCCAAAAAGGGCGTATGCGTTTTTTCCTGAATATATTCAGGAATAAACGCATACGCCCTTTTTGGCCAACCAAGCAAGCATGTTAAAGAAATCTGCACTACAATGAAGTCTCACTGCCCCCCGGTCAAAAGGGCCATCTGAAAAAAGTGTAAAATCCAGAAAGGCAGCACAGGCCATGGAGAACAGGGAGCCTTGTTATGCTGCTGGGCGGGATGTAAATTGCCTACAGCCCCTCTGGAGAAGTGTATGGTGTTTCCCGGAACACCTAAAAAACAAAGCATCGGAGCCTACGGCACTTCCACTTATGGTCTTATAGCTTAGGGAAATTAAAACCCAAAACACACAGCCACCCCAAAGTTTCGGATGGCTCTGTTTACAAGAACCTCGTCTACGGTACAAGTTAAATATCCCAGAATGTGAAAAATGGATAAAGAAGTTGTGGTACGTACGTACAATGGAATATCACTCAGCAATGGAATCTATGTCATCAGGCCCGTCGCGGCATAATGAGTGGATTCAGGTACAATGATTCTAAGTGAAATAAGTCACACAGAAAATGAAACATCATAAGATATCACTAATACACGGAATGTAAACTTGGCTACACATGAACTGAATTACAAAACGGAACAGGGTCTCAAATTTAGAAAACCAACTTATGCTTGCTTAAGGGGAAAGGTGAGTTGGGGTGCTGCATAAAACCAGAGATAGAAATTAGCACAGATACCTTTCCATAAGCCAAATATGTCATAGTCAAGACCTACACCTTGCTCAACGAAATGAACTAAACACCACATATTCAACGCCTAGGAATACACCTGACTAGTAAGAATATTAAAACCCGTGGATTTATATGTCTCCATAAGGAAATCAAGCGTGCATACAGCGGCCTATACTCAGCAGTGAAAATCCGATAAATCCCATTATCAAAATAAATTTCAAAAACAAAACACAATGACAGTGAAATAGAGAGCAATTCTTAAATAATTCATTCAGGGCTTGTGATGCAACCTGGATTTACCACATCTACACCCAGAGCTGGGTGAAACATAAGGCTGGACACTTCGGGCTGATAGCATTGGTGAGGTTTGGTGAACAAATGCAGACCCTTTGAAGTCATACTGCATGGTACCCATTCCATGGGTCCCAACTCTCCAGGTTTAAGGGATTCATCCTTCAGCTAAAGCATGCATGGGAAACCCAGAGTATGGTCCACTGTGTGATTGGGAAACGTTTTCAAATGCATCTCAGTTTTCGTCCCCTGATACTCGGGTTCACCATTCCAGACGCTTTACTTACACTCTCCCCACTTGGAGAGTCAGTGCCTTTACCCTCCTGTTTGGCATAGTTTGCAATTTCTGCGCAAGATGAACAGGAATAGGGAGAACCAATGAGATACTAGCTGTAGGTGTCTGCACGGGCAAATGGAATGCTCATTTCCCACCAGGAACAGGAATTAACCAAAGGCTCAGCGTGCCCTGCCTGAAACAGATTAAGGCCACAAGAAATCCTGCGGTTTTGCGGCAGCTCACAAGAAAGCGAGTTGAAGAGAGGAGCTCAGGGGCACTGTAATTCACAAACCTGCAGAGTTATGAATGACAGCTATCGTCCAAAAATGTATTGAAGTAAGTCTTCAAACAGGACTTGAAAGCGAGGCCAAATTTCAGGAAAACGATTTCAGGGGATAGACTGGAATTGCACTTAAAGAATAGGAAAACAGGCAGAATGTCGACAATGATGCACTTGGCCAAAAAGGGCGTATGCGTTTTTTCCTGAATATATTCAGGAAAAAATGCATAAGCACTTTTTGGCCAACCAAGCAAGCATGTAAAGGAATTCTGCACTACAATGAAGTCTCACTGCCCCCCGGTCAAAAGGGCCATCTGAAAACAGTGTAAAATCCAGAAAGTCAGGACAGGTCATGGAGAACAGCGAGACTTGTTATGCAGATGGGCTGGATATGAACTGCCAACAGCCACTCTGGAGAAGTGTATGGTGTTTCCTGAAACACGTAGGAAACAAAGCAACACAGCCTATGGCACTTCCAGTTATGGTCCTATAGCTTAGGGATATTAAAATCAAAAACACACAGCCGCCCCAAAGTTTGCGACGGCTCTGTTTACAAGTACCTCGTCTACGGTACAAGTTAAATATCTCAGAAAGGGAAAAATGGATAAAGAAGTTGTGGTACGTACGTACAATGGAATATCACTCAGCAATGAAATCTATGTCATCAGGCCCGTAGCGGCATAATGAGTGGGTTCAGGTATGATGATTCTACGTGAAATAAGTCACACAGAAAAAGAAACATCATAAGATATCATTAATACATGGATGGTAACCTTGGCTACACAAGAACAGAAATACAAACCAGGACAGGGTCTCAAATTTAGAAAACCAACTTATGCTTGCTTATGGGGAAAGGTGAATTGGCGTGCTGCATAAAACCAGGGTTTGAAATTAACACAGATATCGTTCCATAAGCCAAATATGTAATAGACTAGACCTACTCCTTGCTCAACGAAATGGACTCAACACCACATATTCAACGCCTAGGAACATACCTGAGTAGTAAGAATCTTAAAACCCATGGATTTATATGTCTCCATTAGAGAATCCAGCGTGTGTACAGCGGCCTAAACGCAGCAGTGAAATTCCGATAAATCGCATTATCAAAATAAATTTCAAAAACAAAACACAATGACAGTGAAATAGAGAGCAATTCTTAAATAATTCATTCAGGGTTTGTGATGCAACCTGGATTTACCACATCTACACCCAGAGCTGGTTGCGATATAAGGCTGAACACTTTGGGCTAATAGCATTGGTGAGGTTCGGTGAGCAAATGCAGACCTTTTGAAGGCATACTGCATGGTACCCATTCCATGGTTCCGAACTCTCCAGGTTTAAGGCATTCATCCTTCAGCTAAAACATGCATGGGAAACCCAGAGTATGGTCCACCATGTGATTGGGAAATGTTTTCAAATGCATCTCAGTTTTCATCCCCTGGTACTCGGGTTAACCTTCCAGACGCTTTACTTACACTCTCCCCACTTGGAGAGTCAGTGCCTTTAACCTCCTGTTTGGCACAGTTTGCAAATTCTGCGCAAGATGAACAGGAATAGGGAGAACCAATGAGAGACTAGCTGTAGGTGTCTGCACGGGCAAATGGAACGCTCATTTCCCACCAGGAAGAGGAATTAACCAAAGGCTCAGCATGCCGTGCCGGAACCAGATTAGGGCCTGAAGCAATCCTGCGGGTTTGCGGCCAGCTCACAAGATTGCGAGTTGAAGAAAGGAGCTCAGGGGCACTGTAACTCACAAACCTGCACAGTTATAAATGACAGCTATCGTCCAAAAATATATTGAAGGAAGGCTGCGAAGACGACTTGTAAGCGGGGCAGAATTGCAGGAAAACGATTTCAGGGGGTAGACGGGAATTGCATTTAAAGCATAGGAAAAGAGGAAGAACGTCGACAATGATGTTCTTGGCCAAAAAGGGCGTATGCGTTTTTTCCTGAATATATTCAGGAAAAAACGCATACGCCCTTTTTGGCCAACCAAGCAAGCATGTTAAAGAAATCTGCAGTAAAATGAAGTCTCACTGCCCGCCCATCAAAAGGGCCATCTGAAAAAAGTGTAAAATCCAGAAAGGCAGCACAGGCCATGGAGAACAGGGAGCCTTGTTATGCTGATGGGCGGGATGTAAATTGCCAACAGCCACTCTGCAGAAGTGTATGGTGTTTCCCGGAACACCTGAAAACCAAAGCAACACAGCCTATGGCACTTCCAATTATGGTCCTATAGCTTAGGGAAATTAAAATCAAAAACACACAGCCACCCCAAAGTGTCGGACGGCTCTGTTTACAAGAACATCGTCTACGGTACAAGTTAAATATCCCAGAATGTGAAAAATGGATAAAGAAGTTGTGGTACGTTCGTACAATGGAATATCACTCAACAATGAAATCTATGTCATCAGGCCCATCGCGGCATAATGAGTGGATTCAGGTACGATGATTCTAAGTGAAATAAGTCACACAGAAAATAAAACATCATAAGATATCACTAATACACGGAATGTAAACTTGGCTACACATGAACTGAATTACAAAACGGAACAGGGTCTCAAATTTAGAAAACCAACTTATGCTTGCTTAAGGGGAAAGGTGAGTTGGGGTGCTGCATAAAACCACAGATAGAAATTAGCACAGATAACTTTGCATAAGCCAAATATGTCATAGTCAAGACCTACCCCTTGCTCAACGAAATGGACTAAACACCCCATATTCAACGCCTAGGAATACACCTGACTAGTAAGAACCTTCAAACCCATTGATTTATATGTCTCCGTAAGAGAATGAAGTGTGTGTACAGCAGCATGAATGCAGCAGAGAGAATCCAATAAATCCCATTATCAAAATGAATTACACAAACAAAACACAAGGACAGTGAAATAGAGAGCAATTCTTAAATAATTCATTCAGGGCTTGTGATGCAACCTGGATTTACCACATCTACACCCAGAGCTGAGTGAGACATAAGGTTGGGCACTTCGGGCTGATAGCATTGGTGAGGTTCGATGAGCAAATGCAGACCCTTTGAAGTCATACTGCATGGTACCCTTTCCATGGGTCCCAACTCTCCAGGTTTAAGGAATTCTTCCTTCAGCTAAAACATGCATGGGAAACCCACAGTATGGTGCACCGTGTGAACGGCAAACGTTTTCAAATGCATCTCAGTTTTCGTCCCCTGATACTCGTGTTCACCATTCCAGACGCTTTACTTACACTCTCCCCACTTGGAGAGTCAGTGCCTTTACCCTCCTGTTTGGCACAGTTTGCAATTTCTGCGCAAGATGAACAGGAATAGGGAGAACCAATGAGAGACTAGCTGTAGGTGTCTGCACGGGCAAATGGAATGCTCATTTCCCACCAGGAACAGGAATTAACCAAAGGCTCAGCGTGCCCTGCCTGAAACAGATTAAGGCCACAAGAAATCCTGCGGTTTTGCGGCAGCTCACAAGAAAGCGAGTTGAAGAAACGAGCTCAGGGGCACTGTAACTCACAAACCTGCAGAGTTATAAATGACAGCTATCGTCCAAAAATATATTGAAGGAAGGCTGCGAAGACGACTTCTAAGTGGGGCAGAATTGCAGGAAATCGATTTCAGGGGGTAGACGGGAATTGCATTTAAAGCATAGGAAAAGAGGCAGAACGTCCACAATGATGCTCTTGGCCAAAAAGGGCGTATGCGTTTTTTCCTGAATATATTCAGGAAAAAACGCATACGCCCTTTTTGGCCAACCAAGCAAGCATGTTAAAGAAATCTGCACTACAATGAAGTCTCACTGCCCCCCGGTCAAAAGGGCCATCTGAAAAAAGTGTAAAATCCAGAAAGAAAGCACAGACCATGGAGAACAGGGAGCCTTGTTATGCTGATGGGCGGGATGTAAATTGCCAACAGCCCCTATGGAGAAGTGAATGGTGTTTCCCGCAACACCTAAAAAACAAAGCATCGGAGCCTATGGCACTTCCACTTATGGTCCTATATTTAAGGGAAATTAAAATCAAAAACACACAGCCACCCCAAAGTTTCGGACGGCTCTGTTTACAAGAACCTCGTCTACGGTACAAGTGAAATATCCCAGAATGTGAAAAATGGATAAAGAAGTTGTGGTACGTACGTACAATGGATTATCACTCAGCAATGGAATCTATGTCATCAGGCCCGTCGCGGCATAATGAGTGGATTCACGTACGATGATTCTAAGTGAAATAAGTCACACAGAAAATGAAACATGATAAGATATCACTAATACACGGAATATAAACTTGGCTACACATGAACTGAATTACAAAACAGAACAGGGTCTCAAATTTAGAAAACCAACTTATGCTTGCTTAAGGGGAAAGGTGAGTTGGGGTGCTGCATAAAACCAGAGATAGAAATTAGCACAGATACCTTTCCATAAGCCAAATATGTCATAGTCAAGACCTACACCTTGCTCAACGAAATGGACTAAACACCACATATTCAACGCCTAGGAATACACGTGACTAGTAAGAATCTTCAAACCCATGGATTTATATGTCTCCGTAAGAGAATGAAGCGTGTGAACAGAGGCATGAATGCAGCAGAGAAAATCCGATAAATCCCATTATCAAAATGAATTATAAAAACAAAACACAAGGACAGTGAAATAGAGAGCAATTCTTAAATAATTCATTCAGGGCTTGTGATGCAACCTGAATTTACCACATCTACACCCAGAGCTGGGTGAAACATAAGGCTGGACACTTCGGGCTGATATCATTGGTGAGGTTCGGTGAACAAATGCAGACCCTTTGAAGTCATACTGCATGGTACCCATTCCATGGGTCCGAACTCTCCAGGTTTAAGGGATTCATCCTTCAGCTAAAGCATGCATGGGAAACCCAGAGTATGGTCCACTGTGTGATTGGGAAACGTTTTCAAATGCATCTCAGTTTTCGTCCCCTGATACTCGGGTTCACCATTCCAGACGCTTTACTTACACTCTCCCCACTTGGAGAGTCAGTGCCTTTAACCTCCTGTTTGGCACAGTTTGCAATTTCTGCGCAAGATGAACAGGAATAGGGAGAACCAATGAGATACTAGCTGTAGGTGTCTGCACGGGCAAATGGAACGCTCATTTCCCACCAGGAACAGGAATTAACCAAAGGCTCAGCGTGCCCTGCCTGAAACAGATTAAGGCCACAAGAAATCCTGCGATTTTGCGGCAGCTCACAAGAAAGCGAGTTGAAGAGAGGAGCTCAGGGGCACTGTAATTCACAAACCTGCAGAGTTATGAATGACAGCTATCGTCCAAAAATGTATTGAAGTAAGTCTTCAAACAGGACTTGAAAGCGAGGCCGAATTTCAGGAAAACGATTTCAGGGGATAGACTGGAATTGCACTTAAAGAATAGGAAAAGAGGCAGAATGTCGACAATGATGCACTTGGCCAAAAAGGGCGTATGCGTTTTTTCCTGAATATATTCAGGAAAAAATGCATAAGCACTTTTTGGCCAACCAAGCAAGCATGTAAAGGAATTCTGCACTACAATGAAGTCTCACTGCCCCCCGGTCAAAAGGGCCATCTGAAAAAAGTGTAAAATCCAGAAAGTCAGGACAGGTCATGGAGAACAGCGAGACTTGTTATGCAGATGGGCTGGATGTGAACTGCCAACAGCCACTCTGGAGAAGTGTATGGTGTTTCCTGAAACACGTAGGAAACAAAGCAACACAGCCTATGGCACTTCCAGTTATGGTCCTATAGCTTAGGGATATTAAAATCAAAAACACACAGCCGCCCCAAAGTTTGCGACGGCTCTGTTTACAAGTACCTCGTCTACGGTACAAGTTAAATATCTCAGAAAGGGAAAAATGGATAAAGAAGTTGTGGTACGTACGTACAATGGAATATCACTCAGCAATGAAATCTATGTCATCAGGCCCGTCGCGGCATAATGAGTGGGTTCAGGTATGATGATTCTACGTGAAATAAGTCACACAGAAAAAGAAACATCATAAGATATCATTAATACATGGATGGTAACCTTGGCTACACAAGAACAGAAATACAAAACAGGACAGGGTCTCAAATTTAGCAAACCAATTTATGCTTGCTTATGGGGAAAGGTGAATTGGCGTGCTGCATAAAACCAGGGTTTGAAATTAGCACAGATATCGTTCCATAAGCCAAATATGTAATAGACTAGACCTACTCCTTGCTCAACGAAATGGACTCAACACCACATATTCAACGCCTAGGAATATACCTGAGTAGTAAGAATCTTAAAACCCATGGATTTATATGAATCCATTAGAGAATCCAGCGTGTGTACAGCGGCCTAAACGCAGCAGTGAAATTCCGATAAATCGCATTATCAAAATAAATTTCCAAAACAAAACACAATGACAGTGAAATAGAGAGCAATTCTTAAATAATTCATTCAGGGTTTGTGATGCAACCTGGATTTACCACATCTACACCCAGAGCTGGTTGCGATATAAGGCTGAACACTTTGGACTAATAGCATTGGTGAGGTTCAGTGAGCAAATGCAGACCTTTTGAAGGCATACTGCATGGTACCCATTCCATGGGTCCGAACTCTCCAGGTTTAAGGGATTCATCCTTCAGCTAAAACATGCATGGGAAACCCAGAGTATGGTCCACCATGTGATAGGGAAATGTTTTCAAATGCATCTCAGGTTTCGTCCCCTGGTACTCGGGTTCACCATTCCAGACCCTTTACTAACACTCTCCCCACTTGGAGAGTCAGTGCCTTTAACCTCCTGTTGGGCACAGTTTGCAATTTCTGCGCAAGATGAACAGGAATAGGGAGAACCAATGAGAGACTAGCTGTAGGTGTCTGCACGGGCAAATTTAACGCTCATTTCCCACCAGGAAGAGGAATTAACCAAAGGCTCAGCATGCCGTGCCGGAACCAGATTAGGGCCTGAAGCAATCCTGCGGGTTTGCGGCCAGCTCACACGATAGCGAGTTGAAGAAAAGAGCTCAGGGGCACTGTAACTCACAAACCTGCAGAGTTATAAATGACAGCTATCGTCCAAAAATATATTGAAGGAAGGCTGCGAAGACGACTTCTAAGTGGGGCAGAATTGCAGGAAATCGATTTCAGGGGGTAGACGGGAATTGCATTTAAAGCATAGGAAAAGAGGCAGAATGTCGACAATGATGCACTTGGCCAAAAAGGGCGTATGCGTTTTTTCCTGAATATATTCAGGAAAAAATGCATAAGCACTTTTTGGCCAACCAAGCAAGCATGTAAAGGAATTCTGCACTACAATGAAGTCTCACTGCCCCCCGGTCAAAAGGGCAATCTGAAAAAAGTGTAAAATCCAGAAAGTCAGGACAGGTCATGGAGAACAGCGAGACTTGTTATGCAGATGGGCTGGATATGAACTGCCAACAGCCACTCTGGAGAAGTGTATGGTGTTTCCTGAAACACGTAGGAAACAAAGCAACACAGCCTATGGCACTTCCAGTTATGGTCCTATAGCTTAGGGATATTAAAATCAAAAACACACAGCCGCCCCAAAGTTTGCGACGGCTCTGTTTACAAGTACCTCGTCTACGGTACAAGTTAAATATCTCAGAAAGGGAAAAATGGATAAAGAAGTTGTGGTACGTACGTACAATGGAATATCACTCAGCAATGAAATCTATGTCATCAGGCCCGTAGCGGCATAATGAGTGGGTTCAGGTATGATGATTCTACGTGAAATAAGTCACACAGAAAAAGAAACCTCATAAGATATCATTAATATATGGATGGTAACCTTGGCTACACAAGAACAGAAATACAAACCAGGACAGGGTCTCAAATTTAGCAAACCAACTTATGCTTGCTTATGGGGAAAGGTGAATTGGCGTGCTGCATAAAACCAGGGTTTGAAATTAGCACAGATATCGTTCCATAAGCCAAATATGTAATAGACTAGACCTACTCCTTGCTCAACGAAATGGACTCAACACCACATATTCAACGCCTAGGAACATACCTGAGTAGTAAGAATCTTAAAACCCATGGATTTATATGTCTCCATTAGAGAATCCAGCGTGTGTACAGCGGCCTAAACGCAGCAGTGAAATTCCGATAAATCGCATTATCAAAATAAATTTCAAAAACAAAACACAATGACAGTGAAATAGAGAGCAATTCTTAAATAATTCATTCAGGGTTTGTGATGCAACCTGGATTTACCACATCTACACCCAGAGCTGGTTGCGATATAAGGCTGAACACTTTGGGCTAATAGCATTGGTGAGGTTCGGTGAGCAAATGCAGACCTTTTGAAGGCATACTGCATGGTACCCATTCCATGGGTCCGAACTCTCCAGGTTTAAGGGATTCATCCTTCAGCTAAAACATGCATGGGAAACCCAGAGTATGGTCCACCATGTGATTGGGAAATGTTTTCAAATGCATCTCAGTTTTCGTCCCCTGGTACTCGGGTTAACCTACCAGACGCTTTACTTACACTCTCCCCGCTTGGAGAGTCAGTGCCTTTAACCTCCTGTTGGGCACAGTTTGCAAATTCTGCGCAAGATGAACAGGAATAGGGAGAACCAATGAGAGACTAGCTGTAGGTGTCTCCACGGGCAAATGGAACGCTCATTTCCCACCAGGAAGAGGAATTAACCAAAGGCTCAGCATGCCGTGCCGGAACCAGATTAGGGCCTGAAGCAATCCTGCGGGTTTGCGGCCAGCTCACAAGATTGCGAGTAGAAGAAAGGAGCTCAGGGGCACTGTAACTCACAAACCTGCACAGTTATAAATGACAGCTATCGTCCAAAAATATATTGAAGGAAGGCTGCGAAGACGACTTGTAAGCGGGGCAGAATTGCAGGAAAACGATTTCAGGGGGTAGACGGGAATTGCATTTAAAGCATAGGAAAAGAGGAAGAACGTCGACAATGATGCTCTTGGCCAAAAAGGGCGTATGCGTTTTTTCCTGAATATATTCAGGAAAAAACGCATACGCCCTTTTTGGCCAACCAAGCAAGCATGTTAAAGAAATCTGCAGTACAATGAAGTCTCACTGCCCGCCGATCAAAAGGGCCATCTGAAAAAAGTGTAAAATCCAGAAAGGCAGCACAGGCCATGGAGAACAGGGAGCCTTGTTATGCTGATGGGCGGGATGTAAATTGCCAACAGCCACTCTGGAGAAGTGTATGGTGTTTCCCGGAACACCTAAAAAACAAAGCAACAGAGCCTATGGCACTTCCACTTATGGTCTTATAGCTTAGGGAAATTAAAATCAAAAACACACAGCCACCCCAAAGTGTCGGACGGCTCTGTTTACAAGAACCTCGTCTACGGTACAAGTTAAATATCCCAGAATGTGAAAAATGGATAAAGAAGTTGTGGTACGTACGTACAATGGAATATCACTCAGCAATGAAATCTATGTCATCAGGCCCGTCGCGGCATAATGAGTGGATTCAGGTACGATGATTCTAAGTGAAATAAGTCACACAGAAAATAAAACATCATAAGATATCACTAATACACGGAATGTAAACTTGGCTACACATGAACTGAATTACAAAATGGAACAGGGTCTCAAATTTAGAAAACCAACTTATGCTTGCTTAAGGGGAAAGGTGAGTTGGGGTGCTGCATAAAACCACAGATAGAAATTAGCACAGATAACTTTGCATAAGCCAAATATGTCATAGTCAAGACCTACCCCTTGCTCAACGAAATGGACTAAACACCACATATTCAACGCCTAGGAATACACCTGACTAGTAAGAACCTTCAAACCCATGGATTTATATGTCTCCGTAAGAGAATGAAGTGTGTGTACAGCAGCATGAATGCAGCAGAGAGAATCCGATAAATCCCATTATCAAAATGAATTATAAAAACAAAACACAAGGACAGTGAAATAGAGAGCAATTCTTAAATAATTCATTCAGGGCTTGTGATGCAACCTGGATTTACCACATCTACACCCAGAGCTGGGTGAAACATAAGGCTGGACACTTCGGGCTGATAGCATTGGTGAGGTTCGGTGAACAAATGCAGACCCTTTGAAGTCATACTGCATGGTACCCATTCCATGGGTCCGAACTCTCCAGGTTTAAGGGATTCATCCTTCAGCTAAAGCATGCATGGGAAACCCAGAGTATGGTCCACTGTGTGATTGGGAAACGTTTTCAAATGCATCTCAGTTTTCGTCCCCTGATACTCGGGTTCACCATTCCAGACGCTTTACTTACACTCTCCCCACTTGGAGAGTCAGTGCCTTTACCCTCCTGTTTGGCACAGTTTGCAATTTCTGCGCAAGATGAACAGGAATAGGGAGAACCAATGAGATACTAGCTGTAGGTGTCTGCACGGGCAAATGGAACGCTCATTTCCCACCAGGAACAGGAATTAACCAAAGGCTCAGCGTGCCCTGCCTGAAACAGATTAAGGCCACAAGAAATCCTGCGATTTTGCGGCAGCTCACAAGAAAGCGAGTTGAAGAGAGGAGCTCAGGGGCACTGTAATTCACAAACCTGCAGAGTTATGAATGACAGCTATCGTCCAAAAATGTATTGAAGTAAGTCTTCAAACAGGACTTGAAAGCGAGGCCGAATTTCAGGAAAACGATTTCAGGGGATAGACTGGAATTGCACTTAAAGAATAGGAAAAGAGGCAGAATGTCGACAATGATGCACTTGGCCAAAAAGGGCGTATGCGTTTTTTCCTGAATATATTCAGGAAAAAATGCATAAGCACTTTTTGGCCAACCAAGCAAGCATGTAAAGGAATTCTGCACTACAATGAAGTCTCACTGCCCCCCGGTCAAAAGGGCCATCTGAAAAAAGTGTAAAATCCAGAAAGTCAGGACAGGTCATGGAGAACAGCGAGACTTGTTATGCAGATGGGCTGGATGTGAACTGCCAACAGCCACTCTGGAG
Organism: Delphinapterus leucas; assembly: GCF_059928025.1. Classification (NCBI taxonomy): domain Eukaryota; kingdom Metazoa; phylum Chordata; class Mammalia; order Artiodactyla; family Monodontidae; genus Delphinapterus; species Delphinapterus leucas. The sequence goes on from NW_028322292.1 coordinate 868,559, forward strand.
AAGTGTATGGTGTTTCCTGAAACACGTAGGAAACAAAGCAACACAGCCTATGGCACTTCCAGTTATGGTCCTATAGCTTAGGGATATTAAAATCAAAAACACACAGCCGCCCCAAAGTTTGCGACGGCTCTGTTTACAAGTACCTCGTCTACGGTACAAGTTAAATATCTCAGAAAGGGAAAAATGGATAAAGAAGTTGTGGTACGTACGTACAATGGAATATCACTCAGCAATGAAATCTATGTCATCAGGCCCGTCGCGGCATAATGAGTGGGTTCAGGTATGATGATTCTACGTGAAATAAGTCACACAGAAAAAGAAACATCATAAGATATCATTAATACATGGATGGTAACCTTGGCTACACAAGAACAGAAATACAAAACAGGACAGGGTCTCAAATTTAGCAAACCAACTTATGCTTGCTTATGGGGAAAGGTGAATTGGCGTGCTGCATAAAACCAGGGTTTGAAATTAGCACAGATATCGTTCCATAAGCCAAATATGTAATAGACTAGACCTACTCCTTGCTCAACGAAATGGACTCAACACCACATATTCAACGCCTAGGAATATACCTGAGTAGTAAGAATCTTAAAACCCATGGATTTATATGAATCCATTAGAGAATCCAGCGTGTGTACAGCGGCCTAAACGCAGCAGTGAAATTCCGATAAATCGCATTATCAAAATAAATTTCTAAAACAAAACACAATGACAGTGAAATAGAGAGCAATTCTTAAATAATTCATTCAGGGTTTGTGATGCAACCTGGATTTACCACATCTACACCCAGAGCTGGTTGCGATATAAGGCTGAACACTTTGGGCTAATAGCATTGGTGAGGTTCGGTGAGCAAATGCAGACCTTTTGAAGGCATACTGCATGGTACCCATTCCATGGGTCCGAACTCTCCAGGTTTAAGGGATTCATCCTTCAGCTAAAACATGCATGGGAAACCCAGAGTATGGTCCACCATGTGATTGGGAAATGTTTTCAAATGCATCTCAGTTTTCGTCCCCTGGTACTCGGGTTCACCATTCCAGACCCTTTACTAACACTCTCCCCACTTGGAGAGTCAGTGCCTTTAACCTCCTGTTGGGCACAGTTTGCAATTTCTGCGCAAGATGAACAGGAATAGGGAGAACCAATGAGAGACTAGCTGTAGGTGTCTGCACGGCCAAATTTAACGCTCATTTCCCACCAGGAAGAGGAAATAACCAAAGGCTCAGCATGCCGTGCCGGAACCAGATTAGGGCCTGAAGCAATCCTGCGGGTTTGCGGCCAGCTCACAAGATAGCGAGTGGAAGAAAGGAGCTCAGGGGCACTGTAACTCACAAACCTGCAGAGTTATAAATGACAGCTATCGTCCAAAAATATATTGAAGGAAGGCTGCGAAGACGACTTGTAAGCGGGGCAGAATTGCAGGAAAACGATTTCAGGGGGTAGACGGGAATTGCATTTAAAGCATAGGAAAAGAGGCAGAACGTGGACAATGATGCTCTTAGCCAAAAAGGGCGTATGCGTTTTTTCCTGAATATATTCAGGAAAAAACGCATACGCCCTTTTTGGCCAACCAAGCAAGCATGTTAAAGAAATCTGCACTACAATGAAGTCTCACTGCCCCGCGGTCAAAAGGGCCATCTGAATAAAGTGTAAAATCCAGAAAGGCAGCACAGGCCATGGAGAACAGGGAGCCTTGTTATGCTGATGGGCGGGATGTAAATTGCCAACAGCCCCTCGGCGTAGTGTATGGTGTTTCCCGGAACACCTAAAAAAACAAAGCATCGGAGCCTACGGCACTTCCACTTATGGTCTTATAGCTTAGGGAAATTAAAACCCAAAACACACAGCCACCCCAAAGTTTCGGACGGCTCTGTTTACAAGAACCTCGTCTACGGTACAAGTGAAATATCCCAGAATGTGAAAAATGGATAAAGAAGTTGTGGTAGGTACGTACAATGGAATATCACTCAGCAATGAAATCTATGTCATCAGGCCCGTCGCGGCATAATGAGTGGATTCAGGTACGATGATTCTAAGTGAAATAAGTCACACAGAAAATGAAACATCATAAGATATCACTAATACACGGAATATAAACTTGGCTACACATGAACTGAAATACAAAACAGAACAGGGTCTCAAATTTAGAAAACCAACTTATGCTTGCTTGAGGGGAAAGGTGAGTTGGGGTGCTGCATAAAACCAGAGATAGAAATTAGCACAGATACCTTTCCATAAGCCAAATATATCATAGTCAAGACCTACCCCTGGCTCAACGAAATGGACTAAACACCACATATTCAACACCTAGGAATACACCTGAGTAGTAACAATCTTCAAACCCATGGATTTATATGTCTCCATAAGTGAATGAAGCGTGTGAACAGAGGCATGAATGCAGCACAGAATTTCCGATAAATCCCATTATCAAAATGAATTATAAAAACAAAACACAAGGACAGTGAAATAGAGAGCAATTCTTAAATAATTCATTCAGGGCTTGTGATGCAACCTGGATTTACCACATCTACACCCAGAGCTGAGTGAGACATAAGGTTGGGCACTTCGGGCTGATAGCATTGGTGAGGTTCGATGAGCAAATGCAGACCCTTTGAAGTCATACTGCATGGTACCCATTCCATGGGTCCCAACTCTCCAGGTTTAAGGGATTCTTCCTTCAGCTAAAACATGCATGGGAAACCGACAGAATGGTGCACCGTGTGACCGGCAAACGTTTTCAAATGCATCTCAGTTTTCGTCCCCTTTTACTCGGGTTCACCATTCCAGACCCTTTACTAACACTCTCCCCACTTGGAGAGTCAGTGCCTTTAACCTCCTGTTGGTTACAGTTTGCAATTTCTGCGCAAGATGAACAGGAATAGGGAGAACCAATGAGAGACTAGCTGTAGGTGTCTGCACGGGCAAATTTAACGCTCATTTCCCACCAGGAAGAGGAATTAACCAAAGGCTCAGCATGCCGTGCCGGAACCAGATTAGGGCCTGAAGCAATCCTGCGGGTTTGCGGCCAGCTCACACGATAGCGAGTTGAAGAAACGAGCTCAGGGGCACTCTAACTCACAAACCTGCAGAGTTATAAATGACAGCTATCGTCCAAAAATATATTGAAGGAAGGCTGCGAAGACGACTTCTAAGTGGGGCAGAATTGCAGGAAATCGATTTCAGGGGGTAGACGGGAATTGCATTTAAAGCATAGGAAAAGAGGCATTACTTTGACAATGATGCTCTTGGCCAAAAAGGGCGTATGCGTTTTTTCCTGAATATATTCAGGAAAAAACGCATACGCCCTTTTTGGCCAACCAAGCAAGCATGTTAAAGAAATCTGCACTACAATGAAGTCTCACTGCCCCCCGGTCAAAAGGGCCATCTGAAAAAAGTGTAAAATCCAGAAAGGCAGCACAGGCCATGGAGAACATGGAGCCTTGTTATGCTGATGGGCGGGATGTAAATTGCCTACAGCCCCTCTGGAGTAGTGTATGGTGTTTCCCGGAACACCTAAAAAAACAAAGCATCGGAGCCTACGGCACTTCCACTTATGGTCTTATAGCTTAGGGAAATTAAAACCCAAAACACACAGCCACCCCAAAGTTTCGGACGGCTCTGTTTACAAGAACCTCGTCTACGGTACAAGTTAAATATCCCAGAATGTGAAAAATGGATAAAGAAGTTGTGGTAGGTACGTACAATGGAATATCACTCAGCAATGAAATCTATGTCATCAGGCCCGTCGCGGCATAATGAGTGGATTCAGGTACGATGATTCTAAGTGAAATAAGTCACACAGAAAATGAAACATCATAAGATATCACTAATACACGGAATAAAAACTTGGCTACACATGAACTGAATTACAAAACAGAACAGGGTCTCAAATTTAGAAAACCAACTTATGCTTGCTTGAGGGGAAAGGTGAGTTGGGGTGCTGCATAAAACCAGAGATAGAAATTAGCACAGATACCTTTCCATAAGCCAAATATGTCATAGTCAAGACCTACCCCTTGCTGAACGAAATGGACTAAACACCACATATTCAACGCCTAGGAATACACCTGAGTAGTAAGAAACTTCAAACCCATGGATTTATATGTCTCCGTAAGTGAATGAAGCGTGTGAACAGAGGCATGAATGCAGCACAGAATTTCCGATAAATCCCATTATCAAAATGAATTATACAAACAAAACACAAGGACAGTGAAATAGAGAGCAATTCTTAATTCATTCAGGGCTTGTGATGCAACCTGGATTTACCACATCTACACCCAGAGCTGAGTGAGACATAAGGTTGGGCACTTCGGGCTGATAGCATTGGTGAGGTTCGATGAGCAAATGCAGACCCTTTGAAGTCATACTGCATGGTACCCATTCCATGGGTCCCAACTCTCCAGGTTTAAGGGATTCTTCCTTCAGCTAAAACATGCATGGGAAACCCACAGTATGGTGCACCGTGTGACCGGCAAACGTTTTCAAATGCATCTCAGTTTTCGTCCCCTATTACTCGGGTTCACCATTCCAGACACTTTACTAACACTCTCCCCACTTGGAGAGTCAGTGCCTTTAACCTCCTGTTGGGTACAGTTTGCAATTTCTGCGCAAGATGAACAGGAATAGGGAGAACCAATGAGAGACTAGCTGTAGGTGTCTGCATGGGCAAATTTAACGCTCATTTCCCACCAGGAAGAGGAATTAACCAAAGGCTCAGCATGCCGTGCCGGAAGCAGATTAGGGCCTGAAGCAATCCTGCGATTTTGCGGCAGCTCACAAGAAAGCGAGTTGAAGAGAGGAGCTCAGGGGCACTGTAATTCACAAACCTGCAGAGTTATGAATGACAGCTATCGTCCAAAAATGTATTGAAGTAAGTCTTCAAACAGGACTTGAAATCGAGGCCGAATTTCAGGAAAACGATTTCAGGGGATAGACTGGAATTGCACTTAAAGAATAGGAAAAGAGGCAGAATGTCGACAATGATGCACTTGGCCAAAAAGGGCGTATGCGTTTTTTCCTGAATATATTCATGAAAAAATGCATAAGCACTTTTTGGCCAACCAAGCAAGCATGTAAAGGAATTCTGCACTACAATGAAGTCTCACTGCCCCCCGGTCAAAAGGGCCATCTGAAAAAAGTGTAAAATCCAGAAAGTCAGGACAGGTCATGGAGAACAGCGAGACTTGTTATGCAGATGGGCTGGATGTGAACTGCCAACAGCCACTCTGGTGAAGTGTATGGTGTTTCCTGAAACACGTAGGAAACAAAGCAACACAGCCTATGGCACTTCCAGTTATGGTCCTATAGCTTAGGGATATTAAAATCAAAAACACACAGCCGCCCCAAAGTTTGCGACGGCTCTGTTTACAAGTACCTCGTCTACGGTACAAGTTAAATATCTCAGAAAGGGAAAAATGGATAAAGAAGTTGTGGTACGTACGTACAATGGAATATCACTCAGCAATGAAATCTATGTCATCAGGCCCGTCGCGGCATAATGAGTGGGTTCAGGTATGATGATTCTACGTGAAATAAGTCACACAGAAAAAGAAACATCATAAGATATCATTAATACATGGATGGTAACCTTGGCTACACAAGAACAGAAATACAAAACAGGACAGGGTCTCAAATTTAGCAAACCAACTTATGCTTGCTTATGGGGAAAGGTGAATTGGCGTGCTGCATAAAACCAGGATTTGAAATTAGCACAGATATCGTTCCATAAGCCAAATATGTAATAGACTAGACCTACTCCTTGCTCAACGAAATGGACTCAACACCACTTATTCAACGCCTAGGAATACACCTGAGTAGTAAGAATCTTAAAACCCATGGATTTATATGAATCCATTAGAGAATCCAGCGTGTGTACAGCGGCCTAAACGCAGCAGTGAAATTCCGATAAATCGCATTATCAAAATAAATTTCCAAAACAAAACACAATGACAGTGAAATAGAGAGCAATTCTTAAATAATTCATTCAGGGTTTGTGATGCAACCTGGATTTACCACATCTACACCCAGAGCTGGTTGCGATATAAGGCTGAACACTTTGGGCTAATAGCATTGGTGAGGTTCGGTGAGCAAATGCAGACCTTTTGAAGGCATACTGCATGGTACCCATTCCATGGGTCCGAACTCTCCAGGTTTAAGGGATTCATCCTTCAGCTAAAACATGCATGGGAAACCCAGAGTATGGTCCACCATGTGATTGGGAAATGTTTTCAAATGCATCTCAGGTTTCGTCCCCTGGTACTCGGGTTCACCATTCCAGACCCTTTACTAACACTCTCCCCACTTGGAGAGTCAGTGCCTTTAACCTCCTGTTGGGCACAGTTTCCAATTTCTGCGCAAGATGAACAGGAATAGGGAGAACCAATGAGAGACTAGCTGTAGGTGTCTGCACGGCCAAATTTAACGCTCATTTCCCACCAGGAAGAGGAAATAACCAAAGGCTCAGCATGCCGTGCCGGAACCAGATTAGGGCCTGAAGCAATCCTGCGGGTTTGCGGCCAGCTCACAAGATAGCGAGTGGAAGAAAGGAGCTCAGGGGCACTGTAACTCACAAACCTGCAGAGTTATAAATGACAGCTATCGTCCAAAAATATATTGAAGGAAGGCTGCGAAGACGACTTGTAAGCGAGGCAGGATTGCAGGAAAACGATTTCAGGGGGTAGACGGGAATTGCATTTAAAGCATAGGAAAAGAGGCAGAACTTTGACAATGATGCTCTTGGCCAAAAAGGGCGTATGCGTTTTTTCCTGAATATATTCAGGAAAAAACGCATACGCCCTTTTTGGCCAACCAAGCAAGCATGTTAAAGAAATCTGCACTACAATGAAGTCTCACTACCCCCCGGTCAAAAGGGCCATCTGAATAAAGTGTAAAATCCAGAAAGGCAGCACAGGCCATGGAGAACAGGGAGCCTTGTTATGCTGATGGGCGGGATGTAAATTGCCAACAGCCCCTCTGGAGTAGTGTATGGTGTTTCCCGGAACACCTAAAAAAACAAAGCATCGGAGCCTACGGCACTTCCACTTATGGTCTTATAGCTTAGGGAAATTAAAATCCAAAACACACAGCCACCCCAAAGTTTCGGACGGCTCTGTTTACAAGAACCTCGTCTACGGTACAAGTGAAATATCCCAGAATGTGAAAAATGGATAAAGAAGTTGTGGTAGGTACGTACAATGGAATATCACTCAGCAATGAAATCTATGTCATCAGGCCCGTCGCGGCATAATGAGTGGATTCAGGTACGATGATTCTAAGTGAAATAAGTCACACAGAAAATGAAACATCATAAGATATCACTAATACACGGAATATAAACTTGGCTACACATGAACTGAATTACAAAACAGAACAGGGTCTCAAATTTAGAAAACCAACTTATGCTTGCTTGAGGGGAAAGGTGAGTTGGGGTGCTGCATAAAACCAGAGATAGAAATTAGCACAGATACCTTTCCATAAGCCAAATATATCATAGTCAAGACCTACCCCTTGCTCAACGAAATGGACTAAACACCACATATTCAACGCCTAGGAATACACCTGAGTAGTAACAATCTTCAAACCCATGGATTTATATGTCTCCATAAGTGAATGAAGCGTGTGAACAGAGGCATGAATGCAGCACAGAATTTCCGATAAATCCCATTATCAAAATGAATTATAAAAACAAAACACAAGGACAGTGAAATAGAGAGCAATTCTTAAATAATTCATTCAGGGCTTGTGATGCAACCTGGATTTACCACATCTACACCCAGAGCTGAGTGAGACATAAGGTTGGGCACTTCGGGCTGATAGCATTGGTGAGGTTCGATGAGCAAATGCAGACCCTTTGAAGTCATACTGCATGGTACCCATTCCATGGGTCCCAACTCTCCAGGTTTAAGGGATTCTTCCTTCAGCTAAAACATGCATGGGAAACCCACAGTATGGTGCACCGTGTGACCGGCAAACGTTTTCAAATGCATCTCAGTTTTCGTCCCTTTTTACTCGGGTTCACCATTCCAGACCCTTTACTAACACTCTCCCCACTTGGAGTGTCAGTGCCTTTAACCTCCTGTTGGGCACAGTTTGCAATTTCTGCGCAAGATGAACAGGAATAGGGAGAACCAATGAGAGACTAGCTGTAGGTGTCTGCACGGGCAAATTTAACGCTCATTTCCCACCAGGAAGAGGAATTAACCAAAGGCTCAGCATGCCGTGCCGGAACCAGATTAGGGCCTGAAGCAATCCTGCGGGTTTGCGGCCAGCTCACACGATAGCGAGTTGAAGAAAAGAGCTCAGGGGCACTGTAACTCACAAACCTGCAGAGTTATAAATGACAGCTATCGTCCAAAAATATATGGAAGGAAGGCTGCGAAGACGACTTCAAAGTGGGGCAGAATTGCAGGAAATCGATTTCAGGGGGTAGACGGGAATTGCATTTAAAGCATAGGAAAAGAGGCAGAATGTCGACAATGATGCACTTGGCGAAAAAGGGCGTATGCGTTTTTTCCTGAATATATTCAGGAAAAAATGCATAAGCACTTTTTGGCCAACCAAGCAAGCATGTAAAGGAATTCTGCACTACAATGAAGTCTCACTGCCCCCCGGTCAAAAGGGCCATCTGAAAAAAGTGTAAAATCCAGAAAGAAAGCACAGACCATGGAGAACAGGGAGCCTTGTTATGCAGATGGGCTGGATGTGAACTGCCAACAGCCACTCTGGAGAAGTGTATGGTGTTTCCTGAAACACGTAGGAAACAAAGCAACACAGCCTATGGCACTTCCAGTTATGGTCCTATAGCTTAGGGATATTAAAATCAAAAACACACAGCCGCCCCAAAGTTTGCGACGGCTCTGTTTACAAGTACCTCATCTACGGTACAAGTTAAATATCTCAGAAAGGGAAAAATGGATAAAGAAGTTGTGGTACGTACGTACAATGGAATATCACTCAGCAATGAAATCTATGTCATCAGGCCCGTCGCGGCATAATGAGTGGGTTCAGGTATGATGATTCTACATGAAATAAGTCACACAGAAAAAGAAACATCATAAGATATCATTAATACATGGATGGTAACCTTGGCTACACAAGAACAGAAATACAAAACAGGACATGGTCTCAAATTTAGAAAACCAACTTATGCTTGCTTATGGGGAAAGGTGAATTGGCGTGCTGCATAAAACCAGGGTTTGAAATTAGCACAGATATCGTTCCATAAGCCAAATATGTAATAGACTAGACCTACTCCTTGCTCAACGAAATGGACTCAACACCACATATTCAACGCCTAGGAATATACCTGAGTAGTAAGAATCTTAAAACCCATGGATTTATATGAATCCATTACAGAATCCAGCATGTGTACAGCGGCCTAAACGCAGCAGTGAAATTCCGATAAATCGCATTATCAAAATAAATTTCCAAAACAAAACACAATGACAGTGAAATAGAGAGCAATTCTTAAATAATTCATTCAGGGTTTGTGATGCAACCTGGATTTACCACATCTACACCCAGAGCTGGTTGCGATATAAGGCTGAACACTTTGGGCTAATAGCATTGGTGAGGTTCGGTGAGCAAATGCAGACCTTTTGAAGGCATACTGCATGGTACCCATTCCATGGGTCCGAACTCTCCAGGTTTAAGGGATTCATCCTTCAGCTAAAACATGCATGGGAAACCCAGAGTATGGTCCACCATGTGATTGGGAAATGTTTTCAAATGCATCTCAGTTTTCGTCCCCTGGTACTCGGGTTCATCATTCCAGATGCTTTACTTACACTCTCCCCACTTGGAGAGTCAGTGCCTTTAACCTCCTGTTTGGCACAGTTTGCAATTTCTGCGCAAGATGAACAGGAATAGGGAGAACCAATGAGAGACTAGCTGTAGGTGTCTGCACGGGCAAATGGAACGCTCATTTCCCACCAGGAAGAGGAATTAACCAAAGGCTCAGCATGCCGTGCCGGAACCAGATTAGGGCCTGAAGCAATCTTGCGGGTTTGCGGCCAGCTCACAAGATTGCGAGTTGAAGAAAGGAGCTCAGGGGCACAGTAACTCACAAACCTGCAGAGTTATAAATGACAGCTATCGTCCAAAAATATATTGAAGGAAGGCTGCGAAGACGACTTGTAAGCGGGGCAGAATTGCAGGAAAACGATTTCAGGGGGTAGACGGGAATTGCATTTAAAGCATAGGAAAAGAGGCAGAACGTCGACAATGATGCTCTTGGCCAAAAAGGGCGTATGCGTTTTTTCCTGAATATATTCAGGAAAAAACGCATACGCCCTTTTTGGCCAACCAAGCAAGCATGTTAAAGAAATCTGCAGTAAAATGAAGTCTCACTGCCCGCCCGTCAAAAGTGCCATCTGAAAAAAGTGTAAAATCCAGAAAGGCAGCACAGGCCAAGGAGAACAGGGAGCCTCGTTATGCTGATGGGCGGGATGTAAATTGCCAACAGCCACTCTGGAGAAGTGTATGGTGTTTCCCGGAACACCTGAACACCAAAGCAACACAGCCTATGGCACTTCCAATTATGGTCCTATAGCTTAGGGAAATTAAAATCAAAAACACACAGCCACCCCAAAGTGTCGGACGGCTCTGTTTACAAGAACATCGTCTACGGTACAAGTTAAATATCCCAGAATGTGAAAAATGGATAAAGAAGTTGTGGTACGTTCGTACAATGGAATATCACTCAGCAATGAAATCTATGTCATCAGGCCCGTCGTGGCATAATGAGTGGATTCAGGTACGGTGATTCTAAGTGAAATAAGTCACACAGAAAATAAAACATCATAAGATATCACTAATACACGGAATGTAAACTTGGCTACACATGAACTGAATTACAAAACGGAACAGGGTCTCAAATTTAGAAAACCAACTTATGCTTGTTTAAGGGGAAAGGTGAGTTGGGGTGCTGCATAAAACCACAGATAGAAATTAGCACAGATTACTTTGCATAAGCCAAATATGTCATAGTCAAGACCTACCCCTTGCTCAACGAAATGGACTAAACACCCCATATTCAAGGCCTAGTAATACACCTGACTAGTAAGAATCTTCAAACCCATTGATTTATATGTCTCCGTAAGAGAATGAAGCGTGTGTACAGCGGCATGAATGCAGCAGAGAGAATCCGATAAATCCCATTATCAAAATGAATTACACAAACAAAACACAAGGACAGTGAAATAGAGAGCAATTCTTAAATAATTCATTCAGGGCTTGTGATGCAACCTGGATTTACCACATCTACCCCCAGAGCTGAGTGAGACATAAGGTTGGGCACTTCGGGCTGATAGCATTGGTGAAGTTCGATGAGCAAATGCAGACCCTTTGAAGTCATACTGCATGGTACCCATTCCATGGGTCCCAACTCTCCAGGTTTAAGGGATTCTTCCTTCAGCTAAAACATGCATGGGAAACCCACAGTATGGTGCACCGTGTGACCGGCAAACGTTTTCAAATGCATCTCAGTTTTTGTCCCCTTTTACTCGGGTTCACCATTCCAGAACCTTTACTAACACTCTTCCCACTTGGAGAGTCAGTGCCTTTAACCTCCTGTTGGGCACAGTTTGCAATTTCTGCGCTAGATGAACAGGAATAGGGAGAACAAATGAGAGACTAGCTATAGGTGTCTGCACGGGCAAATTTAATGCTCATGTCCCACCAGGAAGAGGAATTAACCAAAGGCTCAGCATGCCGTGCCGGAACCAGATTAGGGCCTGAAGCAATCCTGCGGGTTTGCGGCCAGCTCACAAGATAGCGAGTTGAAGAAAGGAGCTCAGGGGCACTGTAACTCACAAACCTGCAGAGTTATAAATGACAGCTATCGTCCAAAAATATATTGAAGGAAGGCTGCGAAGACGACTTGTAAGCGGGGCAGAATTGCAGGAAAACGATTTCAGGGGGTAGACGGGAATTGCCTTTAAAGCATAGGAAAAGAGGCAGAACTTTGACAATGATGCTCTTGGCCAAAAAGGGCGTATGCGTTTTTTCCTGAATATATTCAGGAAAAAGCGTATACACCCTTTTTGGCCTACCAAGCAAGCATGTTAAAGAAATCTGCACTACAATGAAGACTCACTGCCCCCCGGTCAAAAGGGCCATGTGAAAAAAGTGTAAAATCCAGAAAGGCAGCACAGGCCATGGAGAACATGGAGCCTTGTTATGCTGATGGGCGGGATGTAAATTGCCAACAGCCACTCTGGAGAAGTGTATGGTGTTTCCCGGAACACCTAAAAAACAAAGCAAAGGAGCCTACTTCACTTCCACTTATGGTCCCATAGATTAGGGAAATTAAAATCAAAAACACACAGCCACCCGAAAATTTTGGATGGCTCTGTTTACAAGAACCTCGTCTACGTTACAAGTTAAATATCCCAGAATGCGAAAAATGGATAAAGAATTTGTGGTACGTACATACAATGGAATATCACTCAGCAATGAAATCTATGTCATCAGGCCCGTCGCGGCATAATGAGTGGATTCAGGTACGATGATTCTAAGTGAAATATGTCACACAGAAAATGAAACATCATAAGGTAACACTAATACACGGAATGTAACCTTGGCTACACATGAACTGAATTACAAAACAGAACAGGGTCTCAAATTTAGAAAACCAACTTATGCTTGCTTAAGGGGAAAGGTGAGTTGGGGTGTTGCATAAAACCAGAGATAGAAATTAGCACAGATACCTTTCCATAAGCCAAATATGTAATAGTCAAGACCTACCCCTTGCTCAACGAAATGGACTAAACACCTCATATTCAACCCCTAGGAATACACCTGACTAGTAAGAATCTTCAAACCCATGGATTTATATGTCTCCATAAGAGAATGAAGCGTGTGTACAGCGGCATGAAGGCAGCAGAGAAAATCCGATAAATCCCATTATCAAAATGAATTACACAAACAAAACACAAGGACAGCAAAATAGAGAACAATTCTTAACTAATTCATTCAGGGCTTGTGATGCAACCTGGATTTACCACATCTACAACTAGAGCTGAGTGAGACATAAGGTTGGGCACTTCGGGCTGATAGCATTGGTGAGGTTCGATGAGCAAATGCAGACCCTTTGAAGTCATACTGCATGGTACCCATTCCATGGGTCCCAACTGTCCAGGTTTAAGGGATTTTTCCTTCAGCTAAAACATGCATGGGAAACCCACAGTATTGTGCACCATGTGACCGGGAAACGTTTTCAAATGCATCTCAGTTTTCGTCCCCTTTTACTGGGGTTCACCATTCCAGACCCTTTACTAACACTCTCCCCACTTGGAGAGTCAGTACCTTTAACCTCCTGTTTGGCACAGTTTCCAATTTCTGCGCAAGATGAACAGGAATAGGGAGAACCAATGAGAGACTAGCTGTAGGTGTGTGCACGGGCATATTTAACGCTCATTTCCCACCAGGAAGAGGAATTAACCAAAGGCTCAGCATGCCGAGCCGGAACCAGATTAGGGCCTGAAGCAATCCTGCGGGTTTGCGGCCAGCTCACAAGATAGCGAGTTGAAGAAAGGAGCTCAGGGGCACTGTAACTCACAAACCAGCAGAGTTATAACTGACAGTTCTCGTCCAAAAAAATATTGAAGGAAGGCTGTGAAGACGACTTGTAAGCGGGGCAGAATTGCAGGAAAACGATTTCAGGGGGTACACGGGAATTGCATTTAAAGCATAGGAAGAGGCAGAACGTCGACAAAGTTGTTCTTGGCCAAAAAGGGTGTATGCGTTTTTTCCTGAATATATTCAGGAAAAAACGCATCCGCCCTTTTTGTCCATCCAAGCAAGCATGTTAAAGAAATCTGCACTACAATGAAGTCTCACTGCCCCCCGGTCAAAAGAGCCATCTGAAAAAAGTGTAAAATCCAGAAAGGCAGCACAGGCCATGGAGAACAGGGAGCCTTGTTATGCTGATGGGCGAGATGTAAATTGCCAACAGCCACTCTGGAGATGTGTATGGTGTTTCCTGGAACACCTAAAAAACAAAGCAACGGAGCCTACGACACTTCCACTTATGGTCCTATAGCTTAGGGAAATTAAAATCAAAAACACACAGCCACCCCAAAGTGTCGGACGGCTCTGTTTACAAGAACCTCGTCTACGGTACAAGTAAAATATTCCAGAATGTGAAAAATGGATAAAGAAGTTGTGGTACGTACGTACAATGGAATATCACTCACCAATGAAATCTGAGTCATCAGGGCCGCCGCGGCATAATGAGTGGATTCAGGTACGATGATTCTAAGTGAAAAAAGTCACACAGAAAATGAAACATCATAAGATATCACTAATATAGGGAATGTAAACTTGGCTACACATGAACTGAATTACAAAACAGAACAGGGTCTCAAATTTAGAAAACCAACTTATGCTTGCTTAAGGGGAAAGGTGACTCGGGGTGCTGCATAAAACCAGAGATAGATATTAGCACAGATACCTTTCCATAAGCCAAATATGTAATAGTCAAGACCTACACCTTGCTCAACGAAATGGACTAAACCCCCCATATTCAATGCCTAGTAATACACCTGAGTAGTAAGAATCTTCAAACCCATGGATATATATATCTCCGTAAGAGAATGAAGCATGTGTACAGCGGCATGAATGCAGCAGAGAAAATCCGATAAATCCCATTATCAAAATGAATTACATAAACAAAACACAAGGCCAGTGAAATAGAGAGCAATTCTTAAATAATTCATTCAGGGCTTGTGATGCAACCTGGATTTACCACATCTACACCTAGAGCTGAGTGAGACATAAGGTTGAGCACTTCAGGCTGATAGCATTGGTGAGGTTCGATGAGCAAATGCAGACCCTTAGAAGTCATACTGCATGGTACCCATTCCATGGGTCCCAACTCTCCAGGTTTAAGGGATTCTTCCTTCAGCTAAAACATGCATGGGAATCCCACAGTATGGTGCACAGTGTGACCGGCAAACGTTTTCAAATGCATCTCAGTTTTCGTCCCTTTTACTCGGGTTCACCATTCCAGACCCTTTACTAACACTCTCCCCACTTGGAGAGTCAGTGCCTTTAACCTCCTGTTTGGCACAGTTTGCAATTTCTGCGCAAGATGAACAGGAATAGGGAGAACCAATGAGAGACTAGCTGTAGGTGTCTGCACGGGCAAATTTAATGCTCATTTCTCACCAGGAAAGGGAATTAACCAAAGGCTCAGCATGCCGTGCCGGAACCAGACTAGGGCCTGAAGCAATCCTGCAGGTTTGCGGCCAGCTCAAAAGATAGCGAGTTGAAGAAAGGAGCTCAGGGGCACTGTAACTCACAAACCTGCAGAGTTATAAATGACAGCTATCGTCCAAAAATATATTGAAGAAAGGTTGCGAAGAGAACTTGTAAGCGGGGCAGAATTGCAGGAAAATGATTTCAGTATTGCATTTAAAGCATAGGAAAAGAGGCAGAACATCGACAATGATGCTCTTGGCCAAAAAGGGCGTATGCGTTTTTTCCTGAATATATTCAGGAAAAAACGCATACGCCCTTTTTGGCCAACCAAGCAAGCATGTTAAAGAAATCTGCACTACAATGAAGTCTCACTGCCCCCCGGTCAAAAGGGTCATCTGAAAAAAGTGTAAAATCCAGAAAGGCACGTCAGGCCATGGAGTATAGGGAGCCTTGTTATGTTGATGGGCGGTATGTAAATTGCCAACAACCACTCTGGAGAAGTGTATGGTGTTCCTGAAACACCAAAAACAAAGCAACGGAGCCTATGGCACTTTCACTTATGGTCATATAGCTTAGGGAATTTAAAATCAAAAACACAGAGCCACCCCAAATTTTCAGACGGCTCTGATTATAAGAACCTCGTCTGCGGTACAAGTTAAATATCCCAGAAAGCGAAAAATGGATAAAGAACTTTTGGTACGTATATACAATGGAATATCACTCAGCAATGAAATTTATGTCATCAGGCCCGTCGCGGCATAATGAGTGGATTCAGGTACGATGATTCTAAGTGAAATAAGTCACACAGAAAAAGAAACCTCATAAGATATCACTAATACACAGAATGTAAACTTGGTTACACACGAAATGAACTACAAAACAGGGTCTCAAATTTAGAAAACCAACCAATGCTTCCTTAAGGGCAAAGATGATTTCGGGTTCAGCATAAAACCAGAGATTGAAATTAGCACAGATACCATTCCATAACCGAAATATGTAATAGTCAAGACCTACACCTTGCTCAACGAAATGGACTCAACACCCCATATTCAAAGCCTAGGAATATACCTGACTAGTAAGAATCATAAAACCCATGGATTTATATGTCTACAGAAGAGAATCAAGTTTGTGTACAGCGGCATAAATGCAGCAGTGAAAATGTGATAAATCCCATTATCAAAATAAATTAAAAAAACAAAACACAGTGACAGTGAAATAGAGAGCAATTCTTAAATAATTCATTCAGGGTTTGTGATGCAACCTGGATTTACCACATCTACACCCAGAGCCGAGTGAGACATAAGTTTGGGCACTTCGGGCTGATAGCATTGGTGACGTTCGATGAGCCAATGCAGACCCTTTGAAGTCATACTGCATGGTACCCATTCCATGGGTCCCAACTCTCCAGGTTTAAGGGATTCTTCCTTCAGCTAAAACATGCATGGGAAACCCACAGTATGGTGCACCGTGTGACCGGGAAACGTTTTCAAATGCATCTCAGTATTCGTCCCCTTTTACTCGGGTTCAAAAAGGGCCATCTGAAAAAAGTGTAAAATCCAGAAAGGCAGCACAGGCCATGGAGAACCGGGAGCCTTGTTATGCTGATGGGCGGGATGTAATTTGCCAACAGCCACTCTGGAGAAGTGTATGGTGTTTCCTGGAACACCTAAAAAACAAAGCAACGGAGCCTATGGCACTTCCACTTATGGTCCTATAGCTTAGGGAAATTAAAATCAAAAACAGACAGCCACTCCAAAGTTTCGGACGGCTCTGTTTACAAGAACCTCGTCTACGCTACATGTTCAATATCCCAGAATGTGAAAAATGGATAAAGAAGTTGTGGTACGTACGTACAATGGAATATCATTCAGCAATGAAATCTATGTCATCAGGCCCATCGCAGCATAATGAGTGGATTCAGGTACGATGATTCTAAGTGAAATAAGTCACACAGAAAATGAAACATCATAAGATATCACTAATACACGGAATGTAAACTTGGCTACACATGAACTGAATTACAAAACAGAACAGGGTCTCAAATTTAGAAAACCAACTTATACTTGCTTATGGGGAAAGGTGAGCTGGGCTGCTGCATAAAACCAGAGATTGAAATTAACACAGATACCTTTCCATAAGCCAAATATGTAATAGGCCAGACCTACTCCTTGCTCAACGAAATGGACTCAACACCCCATATTCAACGCCTAGGAATATACCTGACTAGTAAGAATCTTAAAACCCATGGATTTATATGTCTCCGTAAGAGAATCAAGCGTTTGTTCAGTGACCTAAACGCAGCAGTGAAAATCCGATAAATCCCATTATCAAAATAAATTTCTAAAACACAACACCATGACAGTGAAATAGAGAGCAATTCTTAAAAAATTCACTCAGGGCTTCTGATGCAACCTGGATTTACCACATCTACACCCAGAGCTGGGGAGACAAAAGGCCGGACACTTCAGCATGATAGCATTGGTGAGGTTCGGTGAGCAAATGCAGACCCTTTGAAGTCATACTTCATGGTACCCATTCCATGGGTCCCAACTCTCCAGGTTTAAGGGATTCTTCCTTCCACTAAATCATGCATGGGAAACCCAGAGTATGGTCCACTGTGTGATTGGGAAACGTTTTCAAATGCATCTCAGTTTTCATCCCTTTGTACTCGGGTTCACCATTCCAGACGCTTAACTAACACTCTCCCCACTTGGAGAGTCAATGCCTTTAACCTCCTGTTTGGCACAGTTTGCAATTTCTGCACAAGATGAAGACGAATAGGGAGAACCAATGAGAGACTAGCTGTGGGTGTCTGCACGGGCAAATGTAATGCTCATTTCCCACCAGGAAGAGGAATTAACCAAAGGCTCAGCATGCCGTGCGGGAACCAGATTAGGGCCTGAAGCAATCCTGCGGGTTTGCGGCCAGCTCACAAGAAAGCGAGTTGAAGAAAGGAGCTCAGGGGCACTGTAATTCACAAACATGCAGGGTTAAAAATGACAGCTATCGTCCAATAATATATTGAAGTAAGTCTGCGAAGAGGACTTGAAAGCGGGGCAGAATTGCAGGAAAACGATTTCAGGGGGTAGACTGGAATTGCACTTAAAGCATAGGAAAAGAGGCAGAACGGCGACAATGATGCTCTTGGCCAAAAAGGGCGTATGCGTTTTCTCCTGAATATATTCAGGAAAAAACGCATACGCCCCTTTTGGTCAAACAAGCAAGCATGTTAAAGAAATCTGCACTACAATGAAGTCTCACTTCCCTGGTCAAAAGGGCCATCTGAAAAATGTGTAAAATCCAGAAAGGCAGCACAGGCCATGGAGAACAGGGAGCCTTGTTATGCTGATGGGTGGGATGTAAATTGCCAACAGCCACTCTGGAGAAGTATATGGTGTTTCCTGAAACACCTAGAAAACAAAGGAACAGAGCCTAGGACACTTCCACTTATAGTCCTATAGCTTAAGGAAATTACAATAAAAAACACACAGCCACCCCAAAGTTTGGGACGGCTCTGTTGACAAGAAGCTCGTCGACATTACCAGTTAAATATGCCAGAAATCGAAAAATGGATAAAGAAGTTGTGGTACATACGTATAATGTAATATCACTCAGCAATGAAATCTATGTCATCAGGCCCGTAGCGGCATAATGTGTGGATTCAGGTATGATGATTCTAAGTGAAAACAGTCACACAGAAAAAGAAACATCATAAGATATCACTAATACACGGAATATAAACTTGGCTACACATGAACTGAATTACAAAAAAGAACAGGGTCTCAAATTTAGAAAACCAACTTATGCTTGCTTACGGGGAAAGGTGAGTTGGGGTGCTGCATAAAACAAGAGATTGAACTTAGCACAGATACCTTTCCATAAGCCAAATATGTAATAGAGAAGACCTACTCCTTGCTCAACGAAATGGCCTCAACGCCCCATATTCAACGCCTAGGCATATACCTGACTAGTAAGAATCTTAAAGCCTACGGATTTATATGTCTCCGTAAGACAATCAAGTGTGTGTACAGCAGAGTAAACGCAGCAGTGAAAATCAGCTAAATCCCATTATAAAAATAAATTTCAAGAAAAAACACAATGACAGTGAAATAGAGAGCAATTCCTCAATGATTCATTCATGGCTTGTGATGAAACCTGGATTAACCACCTCTACCCCCCAGAGCTGGGTGAGACATAAGGCTGGACTCTTGGGCCTGATTGGATTGTTGAGGTACAGTGAGCAAATGCAGAGCCTTTGAAGTCATACTCCAGGGTACCCATTCCATGGGTCCCAACTCTCCAGGTTTAAGGGATTCTTCCTTCAGCTAAAACATGCATGGGAAACCCAGAGTATGGTCCACCGTGTGATCTGGAAACGTTTTTAAATGCATCTCAGTTTTCGTCCCCTGGTACTCGGGTTCACCATTCCAGACGCTTTACTAACACTCTCCCCACTTGGAGAGTCAGTGCCTTTAACCTCCTGTTTGGCACAGTTTGCAATTTCTGCGGAAGATGAACAGGAATAGGGAGAACCAATGAGAGACTAGCTGTAGGTGTCTGCACGGGCAAATTTAACTCTCACTTCCCACCAGGAAGAGGAATTAACCACAGGCTCAGCATGCCGTGCCGGAACCAGATTAAGGCCTGAAGCAAATCTGTGCGTTTGCGGCTAGCTCACATGAAAGCGAGTTGAAGAAAGGAGCTCAGGGGCACTGTAATTCACAAACATGCAGAGTTATAAATGACAGCTATCGTCCAAAAATATATTGAAGGAAGGCTGCGAAGAGGACTTGAAACCGGGGCAGAATTTCAGGAAAACGATTACAGGGGGTAGACTGGAATTGCATTTTAAGCATAGGAATAGGGGCAGAACGTCGATAATGAAGCAGTTGGCCCAAAAGGGCGTATGCGTTTTTTCCTGAATATATTCAGGAAAAAACGCATACACCCTTTTGGGCCAACCAAGCAAGCTTGTAATGGAATTCTGCACCACAATGAAGCCTCACTGCCCCCCGGTCAAAAGGGTCATCTGAAAAAAGTGTAAAATCCAGAAAGGCAGGTCAGGCCATGGAGTATAGGGAGCCTTGTTATGTTGATGGGCGGTATGTAAATTGCCAACAACCACTCTGGAGAAGTGTATGGTGTTCCTGAAACACCAAAAACAAAGCAACGGAGCCTATGGCACTTTCACTTATGGTCATATAGCTTAGGGAATTTAAAATCAAAAACACAGAGCCACCCCAAATTTTCAGACGGCTCTGATTATAAGAACCTCGTCTGCGGTACAAGTTAAATATCCCAGAAAGCGAAAAATGGATAAAGAACTTTTGGTACGTATATACAATGGAATATCACTCAGCAATGAAATTTATGTCATCAGGCCCATCGCGGCATAATGAGTGGATTCAGGTACGATGATTCTAAGTGAAATAAGTCACACAGAAAAAGAAACCTCATAAGATATCACTAATACACAGAATGTAAACTTGGCTACACACGAAATGAACTACAAAACAGGGTCTCAAATTTAGAAAACCAACCAATGCTTCCTTAAGGGCAAAGATGAGTTCGGGTGCAGCATAAAACCAGAGATTGAAATTAGCACAGATACCATTCCATAACCCAAATATGTAATAGTCAAGACCTACACCTTGCTCAACGAAATGGACTCAACACCCCATATTCAAAGCCTAGGAATATACCTGACTAGTAAGAATCATAAAACCCATGGATTTATATGTCTACAGAAGAGAATCAAGTGTGTGTACAGCGGCATAAATGCAGCAGTGAAAATATGATAAATCCCATTATCAAAATAAATTAAAAAAACAAAACACAGTGACAGTGAAATAGAGAGCAATTCTTAAATAATTCATTCAGGGTTTGTGATGCAACCTGGATTTACCACATCTACACCCAGAGCCAAGTGAGACATAAGGTTGGGCACTGAGGGCTGATAGCATTGGTGACGTTCGATGAGCCAATGCAGACCCTTTGAAGTCATACTGCATGGTACCCATTCCATGGGTCCCAAATCTCCAGGTTTAAGGGATTCTTCCTTCAGCTAAAACATGCATGGGAAACCCACAGTATGGTGCATCGTGTGACCGGCAAACGTTTTCAAATGCATCTCAGTTTTCGTCCCCTTTTACTCGGGTTCACCATTCCAGACCCTTTACTAACACTCTCCCCACTTGGAGAGTCAGTGCCTTTAACCTCCTGTTTGGCACAGTTTGCAATTTCTGCGCAAGATGAACAGGAATAGGGAGAACCAATGAGAGACTAGCTGTAGGTGTCTGCACGGGCAAATTTAATGCTCATTTCCCACCAGGAAGAGGAATTAACCAAAGGCTCAGCATGCCGTGCCGGAACCAGATTAGGGCCTGAAGCAATCCTGCGGGTTTGCGGGCAGCTCACAAGATAGCGAGTTGAAGAAAGGAGCTCAGGGGCACTGTAACTCACAAACCTGCAGAGTTATAAATGACAGCTATCGTCCAAAGAAATATTGAAGGAAGGCTGCGAAGACGACTTGTAAGCGGGGCAGAATTGCAGGAAAACGATTTCAGGGGGTAGACGGTAATTGCATTTAAAGCATAGGAAAAGAGGCAGAATGTCGACAATGATGCTCTTGGCCAAAAAGGGCGTATGCGTCTTTTCCTGAATATATTCAGGAAAAAACGCATACGCCCTTTTTGGCCAACCAAGCAAGCATGTTAAAGAAATCTGCACTAAAATGAAGTCTCACTGCCCCCCGGTCAAAAGGGCCATCTGAAAAAAGTGTAAAATCCAGAAAGGCAGCACAGGCCATGGAGAACCGGGAGCCTTGTTATGCTGATGGGCGGGATGTAAATTGCCAACAGCCACTCTGGAGAAGTGTATGGTGTTTCCTGGAACACCTAAAAAACAAAGCAACGGAGCCTACGGCACTTCCACTTATGGTCCTATAGCTTAGGGAAATTAAAATCACAAACACACAGCCACCCCAAAGTTTCGGACGGCTCTGTTTACAAGAGCCTCGTCTACGCTACAAGTTCAATATCCCAGAATGTGAAAAATGGATAAAGAAGTTGTGGTACGTACGTACAATGGAATATCATTCAGCAATGAAATCTATGTCATCAGGCCCGTCGCAGCATAATGAGTGGATTCAGGTACGATGATTCTATGTGAAATAAGTCACACAGAAAATGAAACATCATAAGATATCACTAATACAAGGAATGTAAACTTGGCTACACATGAACTGAATTACAAAACAGAACAGGGTCTCAAATTTAGAAAACCAACTTATACTTGCTTATGGGGAAAGGTGAGGTGGGCTGCTGCATAAAACCAGAGATTGAAATTAACACAGATACCTTTCCATAAGCCAAATATGTAATAGGCAAGACCTACTCCTTGCTCAACGAAATGGACTCAACACCCCATATTCAACGCCTAGGAATATACCTGACTAGTAAGAATCTTAAAACCCATGGATTTATATGTCTCCGTAAGAGAATCAAGCGTTTGTTCAGTGGCCTAAACGCAGCAGTGAAAATCCGATAAATCCCATTATCAAAATAAATTTCTAAAACACAACACCATGACAGTGAAATAGAGAGCAATTCTTAAAAAATTCACTCAGGGCTTCTGATGCAACCTGGATTTACCACATCTACACCCAGAGCTGGGGAGACAAAAGGCCGGACACTTCAGCATGATAGCATTGGTGAGGTTCGGTGAGCAAATGCAGACCCTTTGAAGTCATACTTCATGGTACCCATTCCATGGGTCCCAACTCTCCAGGTTTAAGGGATTCTTCCTTCCACTAAATCATGCATGGGAAACCCAGAGTATGGTCCACTGTGTGATTGGGAAACGTTTTCAAATGCATCTCAGTTTTCATCCCTTTGTACTCGGGTTCACCATTCCAGACGCTTAACTAACACTCTCCCCACTTGGAGAGTCAATGCCTTTAACCTCCTGTTTGGCACAGTTTGCAATTTCTGCACAAGATGAAGAGGAATAGGGAGAACCAATGAGAGACTAGCTGTGGGTGTCTGCACGGGCAAATGTAATGCTCATTTCCCACCAGGAAGAGGAATTAACCAAAGGCTCAGCATGCCGTGCGGGAACCAGATTAGGGCCTGAAGCAATCCTGCGGGTTTGCGGCCAGCTCACAAGAAAGCGAGTTGAAGAAAGGAGCTCAGGGGCACTGTAATTCACAAACATGCAGGGTTAAAAATGACAGCTATCGTCCAATAATATATTGAAGTAAGTCTGCGAAGAGGACTTGAAAGCGGGGCAGAATTGCAGGAAAACGATTTCAGGGGGTAGACTGGAATTGCACTTAAAGCATAGGAAAAGAGGCAGAACGGCGACAATGATGCTCTTGGCAAAAAGGGCGTATGCGTTTTCTCCTGAATATATTCAGGAAAAAAACGCATACGCCCCTTTTGGTCAAACAAGCAAGCATGTTAAAGAAATCTGCACTACAATGAAGTCTCACTTCCCCGGTCAAAAGGGCCATCTGAAAAATGTGTAAAATCCAGAAAGGCAGCACAGGCCATGGAGAACAGGGAGCCTTGTTATGCTGATGGGCGGGATGTAAATTGCCAACAGCCACTCTGGAGAAGTATATGGTGTTTCCTGAAACACTTAGAAAACAAAGGAACAGAGCCTAGTGCACTTCCACTTATAGTCCTATAGCTTAAGGAAATTACAATAAAAAACACACAGCCACCCCAAAGTTTGGGACAGCTCTGTTGACAAGAACCTCGTCGACATTACCAGTTAAATATGCCAGAAATCGAAAAATGGATAAAGAAGTTGTGGTACGTACGTATAATGTAATATCACTCAGCAATGAAATCTATGTCATCAGGCCCGTAGCGGCATAATGTGTGGATTCAGGTATGATGATTCTAAGTGAAAACAGTCACACAGAAAAAGAAACATCATAAGATATCACTAATACACGGAATATAAACTTGGCTACACATGAACTGAATTACAAAAAAGAACAGGGTCTCAAATTTAGAAAACCAACTTATGCTTGCTTACGGGGAAAGGTGAGTTGGGGTGCTGCATAAAACAAGAGATTGAACTTAGCACAGATACCTTTCCATAAGCCAAATATGTAATAGAGAAGACCTACTCCTTGCTCAACGAAATGGCCTCAACGCCCCATATTCAACGCCTAGGCATATACCTGACTAGTAAGAATCTTAAAGCCTACGGATTTATATGTCTCCGTAAGACAATCAAGTGTGTGTACAGCAGAGTAAACGCAGCAGTGAAAATCAGCTAAATCCCATTATAAAAATAAATTTCAAGAAAAAACACAATGACAGTGAAATAGAGAGCAATTCCTCAATGATTCATTCATGGCTTGTGATGAAACCTGGATTAACCACCTCTACCCCCCAGAGCTGGGTGAGACATAAGGCTGGACTCTTGGGCCTGATTGGATTGTTGAGGTACAGTGAGCAAATGCAGAGCCTTTGAAGTCATACTCCAGGGTACCCATTCCATGGGTCCCAACTCTCCAGGTTTAAGGGATTCTTCCTTCAGCTAAAACATGCATGGGAAACCCAGAGTATGGTCCACCGTGTGATCTGGAAACGTTTTTAAATGCATCTCAGTTTTCGTCCCCTGGTACTCGGGTTCACCATTCCAGACGCTTTACTAACACTCTCCCCACTTGGAGAGTCAGTGCCTTTAACCTCCTGTTTGGCACAGTTTGCAATTTCTGCGGAAGATGAACAGGAATAGGGAGAACCAATGAGAGACTAGCTGTAGGTGTCTGCACGGGCAAATTTAACTCTCACTTCCCACCAGGAAGAGGAATTAACCACAGGCTCAGCATGCCGTGCCGGAACCAGATTAAGGCCTGAAGCAATTCTGTGCGTTTGCGGCTAGCTCACATGAAAGCGAGTTGAAGAAAGGAGCTCAGGGGCACTGTAATTCACAAACATGCAGAGTTATAAATGACAGCTATCGTCCAAAAATATATTGAAGGAAGGCTGCGAAGAGGACTTGAAACCGGGGCAGAATTTCAGGAAAACGATTACAGGGGGTAGACTGGAATTGCATTTTAAGCATAGGAATAGGGGCAGAACGTCGATAATGAAGCAGTTGGCCCAAAAGGGCGTATGCGTTTTTTCCTGAATATATTCAGGAAAAAAACGCATACGCCCTTTTGGGCCAACCAAGCAAGCTTGTAATGGAATTCTGCACCACAATGAAGCCTCACTGCCCCCCGGTCAAAAGGGTCATCTGAAAAAAGTGTAAAATCCAGAAAGGCACGTCAGGCCATGGAGTATAGGGAGCCTTGTTATGTTGATGGGCGGTATGTAAATTGCCAACAACCACTCTGGAGAAGTGTATGGTGTTCCTGAAACACCAAAAACAAAGCAACGGAGCCTATGGCACTTTCACTTATGGTCATATAGCTTAGGGAATTTAAAATCAAAAACACAGAGCCACCCCAAATTTTCAGACGGCTCTGATTATAAGAACCTCGTCTGCGGTACAAGTTAAATATCCCAGAAAGCGAAAAATGGATAAAGAACTTTTGGTACGTATATACAATGGAATATCACTCAGCAATGAAATTTATGTCATCAGGCCCATTGCGGCATAATGAGTGGATTCAGGTACGATGATTCTAAGTGAAATAAGTCACACAGAAAAAGAAACCTCATAAGATATCACTAATACACAGAATGTAAACTTGGCTACACACGAAATGAACTATAAAACAGGGTCTCAAATTTAGAAAACCAACCAATGCTTCCTTAAGGGCAAAGATGATTTCGGGTGCAGCATAAAACCAGAGATTGAAATTAGCACAGATACCATTCCATAACCCAAATATGTAATAGTCAAGACCTACACCTTGCTTAACGAAATGGACTCAACAACACATATTCAAACCCTAGGAATATACCTGACTAGTAAGAATCATAAAACCCATGGATTTATATGTCTACAGAAGAGAAACAAGTGTGTGTACAGCGGCATAAATGCAGCAGTGAAAATGTGATAAATCCCATTATCAAAATAAATTAAAAAAACAAAATACAGTGACAGTGAAATAGAGAGCAATTCTTAAATAATTCATTCAGGGTTTGTGATGCAACCTGGATTTACCACATCTACACCCAGAGCCAAGTGAGACATAAGGTTGGGCACTTCGGGCTGATAGCATTGGTGACGTTCGATGAGCAAATGCAGACCCTTTGAAGTCATACTGCATGGTACCCATTCCATGGGTCCCAACTCTCCAGGTTTAAGGGATTCTTCCTTCAGCTAAAACATGCATGGGAAACCCACAGTATGGTGCACCGTGTGACCGGCAAACGTTTTCAAATGCATCTCAGTTTTCGTCCCCTTTTACTCGGGTTCACCATTCCAGACCCTTTACTAACACTCTCCCCACTTGGAGAGTCAGTGCCTTTAACCTCCTGTTTGGCACAGTTTGCAATTTCTGCGCAAGATGAACAGGAATAGGGAGAACCAATGAGAGACTAGCTGTAGGTGTCTGCACGGGCAAATTTAATGCTCATTTCCCACCAGGAAGAGGAATTAACCAAAGTCTCAGCATGCCGTGCCGGAACCAGATTAGGGCCTGAAGCAATCCTGCGGGTTTGCGGGCAGCTCACAAAATAGCGAGTTGAAGAAAGGAGCTCAGGGGCACTGTAACTCACAAACCTGCAGAGTTATAAATGACAGCTATCGTCCAAAGAAATATTGAAGGAAGGCTGCGAAGACGACTTGTAAGCGGGGCAGAATTGCAGGAAAACGATTTCAGGGGGTAGACGGGAATTGCATTTAAAGCATAGGAAAAGAGGCAGAATGTCGACAATGATGCTCTTGGCCAAAAAGTGCGTATGCGTCTTTTCCTGAATATATTCAGGAAAAAACGCATACGCCCTTTTTGGCCAACCAAGCAAGCATGTTAAAGAAATCTGCACTAAAATGAAGTCTCACTGCCCCCCGGTCAAAAGGGCCATCTGAAAAAAGTGTAAAATCCAGAAAGGCAGCACAGGCCATGGAGAACCGGGAGCCTCGTTATGCTGATGGGCGGGATGTAAATTGCCAACAGCCACTCTGGAGAAGTGTATGGTGTTTCCTGGAACACCTAAAAAACAAAGCAACGGAGCCTACGGCACTTCCACTTATGGTCCTATAGCTTAGGGAAATTAAAATCAAAAACACACAGCCACCCCAAAGTTTCGGACGGCTCTGTTTACAAGAACCTCGTCTACGCTACAAGTTCAATATCCGAGAATGTGAAAAATGGATAAAGAAGTTGTGGTACGTACGTACAATGGAATATCATTCAGCAATGAAATCTATGTCATCAGGCCCATGGCAGCATAATGAGTGGATTCAGGTACGTTGATTCTAAGTGAAATAAGTCACACAGAAAATGAAACATCATAAGATATCACTAATACAAGGAATGTAAACTTGGCTACACATGAACTGAATTACAAAACAGAACAGGGTCTCAAATTTAGAAAACCAACTTATACTTGCTTATGGGGAAAGGTGAGGTGGGCTGCTGCATAAAACCAGAGATTGAAATTAGCACAGATACCATTCCATAAGCCAAATATGTAATAGGCAAGACCTACCCCTTGCTCAAAGAAATGGCCTCAACACCCCATATTCAACGCCTAGGAATATCCTGACTAGTAAGAATCTTAAAACCCATGGATTTATATATCTCCATAAGAGAATCAAGCGTTTGTTCAGTGGCCTAAACGCAGCAGTGAAAATCCGATAAATCCCATTATCAAAATAAATTTCTAAAACACAACACCATGACGGTGAAATAGCGAGCAATTCTTAAAAAATTCACTCAGGGCTTCTGATGCAACCTGGATTTACCACATCTACACCCAGAGCTGGGGAGACAAAAGGCCGGACACTTCAGCATGATAGCATTGGTGAGGTTCGGTGAGCAAATGCAGACCCTTTGAAGTCATACTTCATGGTACCCATTCCATGGGTCCCAACTCTCCAGGTTTAAGGGATTCTTCCTTCCACTAAATCATGCATGGGAAACCCAGAGTATGGTCCACTGTGTGATTGGGAAACGTTTTCAAATGCATCTCAGTTTTCATCCCTTTGTACTTGGGTTCACCATTCCAGACGCTTAACTAACACTCTCCCCACTTGGAGAGTCAATGCCTTTAACCTCCTGTTTGGCACAGTTTGCAATTTCTGCACAAGATGAAGAGGAATAGGGAGAACCAATGAGAGACTAGCTGTGGGTGTCTGCACGGGCAAATGTAATGCTCATTTCCCACCAGGAAGAGGAATTAACCAAAGGCTCAGCATGCCGTGCGGGAACCAGATTAGGGCCTGAAGCAATCCTGCGGGTTTGCGGCCAGCTCACAAGAAAGCGAGTTGAAGAAAGGAGCTCAGGGGCACTGTAATTCACAAACATGCAGGGTTAAAAATGACAGCTATCGTCCAATAATATATTGAAGTAAGTCTGCGAAGAGGACTTGAAAGCGGGGCAGAATTGCAGGAAAACGATTTCAGGGGGTAGACTGGAATTGCACTTAAAGCATAGGAAAAGAGGCAGAACGGCGACAATGATGCTCTTGGCCAAAAAGGGCGTATGCGTTTTCTCCTGAATATATTCAGGAAAAAACGCATACGCCCCTTTTGGTCAAACAAGCAAGCATGTTAAAGAAATCTGCACTACAATGAAGTCTCACTTCCCCGGTCAAAAGGGCCATCTGAAAAATGTGTAAAATCCAGAAAGGCAGCACAGGCCATGGAGAACAGGGAGCCTTGTTATGCTGATGGGCGGGATGTAAATTGCCAACAGCCACTCTGGAGAAGTATATGGTGTTTCCTGAAACACCTAGAAAACAAAGGAACAGAGCCTAGGGCACTTCCACTTATAGTCCTATAGCTTAAGGAAATTACAATCAAAAACACACAGCCACCCCAAAGTTTGGGACGGCTCTGTTGACAAGAACCTCGTCGACATTACCAGTTAAATATGCCAGAAATCGAAAAATGGATAAAGAAGTTGTGGTACGTACGTATAATGTAATATCACTCAGCAATGAAATCTATGTCATCAGGCCCGTAGCGGCATAATGTGTGGATTCAGGTATGATGATTCTAAGTGAAAACAGTCACACAGAAAAAGAAACATCATAAGATATCACTAATACACGGAATATAAACTTGGTTACACATGAACTGAATTACAAAAAAGAACAGGGTCTCAAATTTAGAAAACCAACTTATGCTTCTTACGGGGAAAGGTGAGTTGGGGTGCTGCATAAAACAAGAGATTGAACTTAGCACAGATACCTTTCCATAAGCCAAATATGTAATAGAGAAGACCTACTCCTTGCTCAACGAAATGGCCTCAACGCCCCATATTCAACGCCTAGGCATATACCTGACTAGTAAGAATCTTAAAACCTACGGATTTATATGTCTCCGTAAGACAATCAAGTGTGTGTACAGCAGAGTAAACGCAGCAGTGAAAATCAGCTAAATCCCATTATAAAAATAAATTTCAAGAAAAAACACAATGACAGTGAAATAGAGAGCAATTCCTCAATGATTCATTCATGGCTTGTGATGAAACCTGGATTAACCACCTCTACCCCCCAGAGCTGGGTGAGACATAAGGCTGGACTCTTGGGCCTGATTGGATTGTTGAGGTACAGTGAGCAAATGCAGAGCCTTTGAAGTCATACTCCAGGGTACCCATTCCATGGGTCCCAACTCTCCAGGTTTAAGGGATTCTTCCTTCAGCTAAAACATGCATGGGAAACCCAGAGTATGGTCCACCGTGTGATCTGGAAACTTTTTTAATACATCTCAGTTTTCGTCCCCTGGTACTCGGGTTCACCATTCCAGACGCTTTACTAACACTCTCCCCACTTGGAGAGTCAGTGCCTTTAACCTCCTGTTTGGCACAGTTTGCAATTTCTGCGGAAGATGAACAGGAATAGGGAGAACCAATGAGAGACTAGCTGTAGGTGTCTGCACGGGCAAATTTAACTCTCACTTCCCACCAGGAAGAGGAATTAACCACAGGCTCAGCATGCCGTGCCGGAACCAGATTAAGGCCTGAAGCAATTCTGTGCGTTTGCGGCTAGCTCACATGAAAGCGAGTTGAAGAAAGGAGCTCAGGGGCACTGTAATTCACAAACATGCAGAGTTATAAATGACAGCTATCGTCCAAAAATATATTGAAGGAAGGCTGCGAAGAGGACTTGAAACCGGGGCAGAATTTCAGGAAAACGATTACAGGGGGTAGACTGGAATTGCATTTTAAGCATAGGAATAGGGGCAGAACGTCGATAATGAAGCAGTTGGCCCAAAAGGGCGTATGCGTTTTTTCCTGAATATATTCAGGAAAAAACGCATACGCCCTTTTGGGCCAACCAAGCAAGTTTGTAAAGGAAATCTGCACCACAATGAAGCCTCACTGACCCCGGTCAAAAGGGTCATCTGAAAAAAGTGTAAAATCCAGAACGGCAGGTCAGGCCATGGAGTATAGGGAGCCTTGTTATGTTGATGGGCGGTATGTAAATTGCCAACAACCACTCTGGAGAAGTGTATGGTGTTCCTGAAACACCAAAAACAAAGCAACGGAGCCTATGGCACTTTCACTTATGGTCATATAGCTTAGGGAATTTAAAATCAAAAACACAGAGCCACCCCAAATTTTCAGACGGCTCTGATTATAAGAACCTCGTCTGCGGTACAAGTTAAATATCCCAGAAAGCGAAAAATGGATAAAGAACTTTTGGTACGTATATACAATGGAATATCACTCAGCAATGAAATTTATGTCATCAGGCCCGTCGCGGCATAATGAGTGGATTCAGGTACGATGATTCTAAGTGAAATAAGTCACACAGAAAAAGAAACCTCATAAGATATCACTAATACACAGAATGTAAACTTGGCTACACACGAAATGAACTACAAAACAGGGTCTCAAATTTAGAAAACCAACCAATGCTTCCTTAAGGGCAAAGATGAGTTCGGGTCAGCATAAAACCAGAGATTGAAATTAGCACAGATACCATTCCATTACCCAAATATGTAATAGTCAAGACCTACACTTGCTCAACGAAATGGACTCAACACCCCATATTCAAAGCCTAGGAATATACCTGACTAGTAAGAATCATAAAACCCATGGATTTATATGTCTACAGAAGAGAATCAAGTGTGTGTACAGTGGCATAAATGCAGCAGTGAAAATGTGATAAATCCCATTATCAAAATAAATTAAAAAAACAAAACACAGTGACAGTGAAATAGAGAGCAATTCTTAAATAATTCATTCAGGGTTTGTGATACAACCTGGATTTACCACATCTACACCCAGAGCCAAGTGAGACATAAGGTTGGGCACTTCGGGCTGATAGCATTGGTGACGTTCGATGAGCCAATGCAGGCCCTTTGAAGTCATACTGCATGGTACCCATTCCATGGGTCCAAACTCTCCAGGTTTAAGGGATTCTTCCTTCAGCTAAAACATGCATGGGAAACCCACAGTATGGTGCACCGTGTGACCGGCAAACGTTTTCAAATGCATCTCAGTTTTCGTCCCCTTTTACTCGGGTTCACCATTCCAGACCCTTTACTAACACTCTCCCCACTTGGAGAGTCAGTGCCTTTAACCTCCTGTTTGGCACAGTTTGCAAATTCTGCACAAGATGAACAGGAATAGGGAGAACCAATGAGAGACTAGCTGTAGGTGTCTGCACGGGCAAATTTAACGCTCATTTCCCACGAGGAAGAGGAATTAACCAAAGGCTCAGCATGCCGTGCCGGAACCAGATTAGGGCCTGAAGCAATCTTGCGGGTTTGCGGGCAGCTCACAAGATAGCGAGTTGAAGAAAGGAGCTCAGGGGCACTGTAACTCACAAACCTGCAGAGTTATAAATGACAGCTATCGTCCAAAAAATATTGAAGGAAGGCTGCGAAGACGACTTGTAAGCGGGGCAGAATTGCAGGAAAACGATTTCAGGGGGTAGACGGGAATTGCATTTAAAGCATAGGAAAAGAGGCAGAACGGCGACAATGATGCTCTTGGCCAAAAAGGGCGTATGAGTTTTTCCTGAATATATTCAGGAAAAAACGCATACGCCCTTTTTGGCCAACCAAGCAAGCATGTTAAAGAAATCTGCACTAAAATGAAGGCTCACTGCCCCCCGGTCAAACGGGCCATCTGAAAAAAGTGTAAAATCCAGAAAGGCAGCACAGGCCATGGAGAACAGGGAGCCTTGTAATGCTGATGGGCGGGATGTAAATTGCCAACAGCCACTCTGGAGAAGTGTATGGTGTTTCCTGGAACACCTAAAACACAAAGCAACGGAGCCTACGGCACTTCCACTTATGGTCCTATAGCTTAGGGAAATTAAAATCAAACACACACAGCCACCCCAAAGTTTCGGACGGCTCTGTTTACAAGAACCTCGTCTACGCTACAAGTTCAATATCCCAGAATGTGAAAAATGGATAAAGAAGTTGTGGTACGTACGTACAATGGAATATCATTCAGCAATGAAATCTATGTCATCAGGCCCATCGCAGCATAATGAGTGGATTCAGGTACGATGATTCTAAGTGAAATAAGTCACACAGAAAATGAAACATCATAAGTTATCACTAATACACGGAATGTAAACTTGGCTACACATGAACTGAATTACAAAACAGGACAGGGTCTCAAATTTAGAAAACCAACTTATACTTGCTTATGGGGAAAGGTGAGGTGGGCTGCTGCATAAAACCAGAGATTGAAATTAACACAGATACCTTTCCATAAGCCAAATATGTAATAGGCCAGACCTACTCCTTGCTCAACGAAATGGACTCAGCACCCCATATTCAACGCCTAGGAATATACCTGACTAGTAAGAATCTTAAAACCCATGGATTTATATGTCTCCGTAAGAGAATCAAGCGTTTGTTCAGTGGCCTAAACGCAGCAGTGAAAATCCGATAAATCCCATTATCAAAATAAATTTCTAAAACACAACACCATGACAGTGAAATAGAGAGCAATTCTTAAAAAATTCACTCAGGGCTTCTGATGCAACCTGGATTTACCACATCTACACCCAGAGCTGGGGAGACAAAAGGCCGGACACTTCAGCATGATAGCATTGGTGAGGTTCGGTGAGCAAATGCAGACCCTTTGAAGTCATACTTCATGGTACCCATTCCATGGGTCCCAACTCTCCAGGTTTAAGGGATTCTTCCCTCCACTAAATCATGCATGGGAAACCCAGAGTATGGTCCACTGTGTGATTGGGAAACGTTTTCAAATGCATCTCAGTTTTCATCCCTTTGTACTCGGGTTCACCATTCCAGACGCTTAACTAACACTCTCCCCACTTGGAGAGTCAATGCCTTTAACCTCCTGTTTGGCACAGTTTGCAATTTCTGCACAAGATGAAGAGGAATAGGGAGAACCAATGAGAGACTAGCTGTGGGTGTCTGCACGGGCAAATGTAATGCTCATTTCCCACCAGGAAGAGGAATTAACCAAAGGCTCAGCATGCCGTGCGGGAACCAGATTAGGGCCTGAAGCAATCCTGCGGGTTTGCGGCCAGCTCACAAGAAAGCGAGTTGAAGAAAGGAGCTCAGGGGCACTGTAATTCACAAACATGCAGGGTTAAAAATGACAGCTATCGTCCAATAATATATTGAAGTAAGTCTGCGAAGAGGACTTGAAAGCGGGGCAGAATTGCAGGAAAACGATTTCAGGGGGTAGACTGGAATTGCACTTAAAGCATAGGAAAAGAGGCACAATGGCGACAATGATGCTCTTGGCCAAAAAGGGCGTATGCGTTTTCTCCTGAATATATTCAGGAAAAAACGCATACGCCCCTTTTGGTCAAACAAGCAAGCATGTTAAAGAAATCTGCACTACAATGAAGTCTCACTTCCCCGGTCAAAAGGGCCATCTGAAAAATGTGTAAAATCCAGAAAGGCAGCACAGGCCATGGAGAACAGGGAGCCTTGTTATGCTGATGGGCGGGATGTAAATTGCCAACAGCCACTCTGGAGAAGTATATGGTGTTTCCTGAAACACCTAGAAAACAAAGGAACAGAGCCTAGGGCACTTCCACTTATAGTCCTATAGCTTAAGGAAATTACAATCAAAAACACACAGCCACCCCAAAGTTTGGGACGGCTCTGTTGACAAGAACCTCGTCGACATTACCAGTTAAATATGCCAGAAATCGAAAAATGGATAAAGAAGTTGTGGTACGTACGTATAATGTAATATCACTCAGCAATGAAATCTATGTCATCAGGCCCGTAGCGGCATAATGTGTGGATTCAGGTATGATGATTCTAAGTGAAAACAGTCACACAGAAAAAGAAACATCATAAGATATCACTAATACACGGAATATAAACTTGGCTACACATGAACTGAATTACAAAAAAGAACAGGGTCTCAAATTTAGAAAACCAACTTATGCTTGCTTACGGGGAAAGGTGAGTTGGGGTGCTGCATAAAACAAGAGATTGAACTTAGCACAGATACCTTTCCATAAGCCAAATATGTAATAGAGAAGACCTACTCCTTGCTCAACGAAATGGCCTCAACGCCCCATATTCAATGCCTAGGCATATACCTGACTAGTAAGAATCTTAAAGCCTACGGATTTATATGTCTCCGTAAGACAATCAAGTGTGTGTACAGCAGAGTAAACGCAGCAGTGAAAATCAGCTAAATCCCATTATAAAAATAAATTTCAAGAAAAAACACAATGACAGTGAAATAGAGAGCAATTCCTCAATGATTCATTCATGGCTTGTGATGAAACCTGGATTAACCACCTCTACCCCCCAGAGCTGGGTGAGACATAAGGCTGGACTCTTGGGCCTGATTGGATTGTTGAGGTACAGTGAGCAAATGCAGAGCCTTTGAAGTCATACTCCAGGGTACCCATTCCATGGGTCCCAACTCTCCAGGTTTAAGGGATTCTTCCTTCAGCTAAAACATGCATGGGAAACCCAGAGTATGGTCCACCGTGTGATCTGGAAACGTTTTTAAATGCATCTCAGTTTTCGTCCCCTGGTACTCGGGTTCACCATTCCAGACGCTTTACTAACACTCTCCCCACTTGGAGAGTCAGTGCCTTTAACCTCCTGTTTGGCACAGTTTGCAATTTCTGCGGAAGATGAACAGGAATAGGGAGAACCAATGAGAGACTAGCTGTAGGTGTCTGCACGGGCAAATTTAACTCTCACTTCCCACCAGGAAGAGGAATTAACCACAGGCTCAGCATGCCGTGCGGGAACCAGATTAGGGCCTGAAGCAATCCTGCGGGTTTGCGGCCAGCTCACAAGAAAGCGAGTTGAAGAAAGGAGCTCAGGGGCACTGTAATTCACAAACATGCAGGGTTAAAAATGACAGCTATCGTCCAATAATATATTGAAGTAAGTCTGCGAAGAGGACTTGAAAGCGGGGCAGAATTGCAGGAAAACGATTTCAGGGGGTAGACTGGAATTGCACTTAAAGCATAGGAAAAGAGGCAGAACGGCGACAATGATGCTCTTGGCCAAAAAGGGCGTATGCGTTTTCTCCTGAATATATTCAGGAAATAACGCATACGCCCCTTTTGGTCAAACAAGCAAGCATGTTAAAGAAATCTGCACTACAATGAAGTCTCACTTCCCCGGTCAAAAGGGCCATCTGAAAAATGTGTAAAATCCAGAAAGGCAGCACAGGCCATGGAGAACAGGGAGCCTTGTTATGCTGATGGGCGGGATGTAAATTGCCAACAGCCACTCTGGAGAAGTATATGGTGTTTCCTGAAACACCTAGAAAACAAAGGAACAGAGCCTAGGACACTTCCACTTATAGTCCTATAGCTTAAGGAAATTACAATCAAAAACACACAGCCACCCCAAAGTTTGGGACAGCTCTGTTGACAAGAACCTCGTCGACATTACCAGTTAAATATGCCAGAAATCGAAAAATGGATAAAGAAGTTGTGGTACGTACGTATAATGTAATATCACTCAGCAATGAAATCTATGTCATCAGGCCCGTAGCGGCATAATGTGTGGATTCAGGTATGATGATTCTAAGTGAAAACAGTCACACAGAAAAAGAAACATCATAAGATATCACTAATACACGGAATATAAACTTGGCTACACATGAACTGAATTACAAAAAAGAACAGGGTCTCAAATTTAGAAAACCAACTTATGCTTGCTTACGGGGAAAGGTGAGTTGGGGTGCTGCATAAAACAAGAGATTGAACTTAGCACAGATACCATTCCATAACCGAAATATGTAATAGTCAAGACCTACACCTTGCTCAACGAAATGGACTCAACACCCCATATTCAAAGCCTAGGAATATACCTGACTAGTAAGAATCATAAAACCCATGGATTTATATGTCTACAGAAGAGAATCAAGTGTGTGTACAGCGGCATAAATGCAGCAGTGAAAATGTGATAAATCCCATTATCAAAATAAATTAAAAAAACAAAACACAGTGACAGTGAAATAGAGAGCAATTCTTAAATAATTCATTCAGGGTTTGTGATGCAACCTGGATTTACCACATCTACACCCAGAGCCAAGTGAGACATAAGTTTGGGCACTTCGGGCTGATAGCATTGGTGACGTTCGATGAGCCAATGCAGACCCTTTGAAGTCATACTGCATGGTACCCATTCCATGGGTCCCAACTCTCCAGGTTTAAGGGATTCTTCCTTCAGCTAAAACATGCATGGGAAACCCACAGTATGGTGCACCGTGTGACCGGGAAACGTTTTCAAATGCATCTCAGTATTCGTCCCCTTTTACTCGGGTTCAAAAAGGGCCATCTGAAAAAAGTGTAAAATCCAGAAAGGCAGCACAGGCCATGGAGAACCGGGAGCCTTGTTATGCTGATGGGCGGGATGTAAATTGCCAACAGCCACTCTGGAGAAGTATATGGTGTTTCCTGAAACACCTAGAAAACAAAGGAACAGAGCCTAGGGCACTTCCACTTATAGTCCTATAGCTTAAGGAAATTACAATCAAAAACACACAGACACCCCAAAGTTTGGGACGGCTCTGTTGACAAGAACCTCGTCGACATTACCAGTTAAATATCTCAGAAAGGGAAAAATGGATAAAGAAGTTGTGGTACGTACGTATAATGTAATATCACTCAGCAATGAAATCTATGTCATCAGGCCCGTAGCGGCATAATGTGTGGATTCAGGTATGATGATTCTAAGTGAAAACAGTCACACAGAAAAAGAAACATCATAAGATATCACTAATACACGGAATATAAACTTGGCTACACATGAACTGAATTACAAAAAAGAACAGGGTCTCAAATTTAGAAAACCAACTTATGCTTGCTTACGGGGAAAGGTGAGTTGGGGTGCTGCATAAAACAAGAGATTGAACTTAGCACAGATACCTTTCCATAAGCCAAATATGTAATAGAGAAGACCTACTCCTTGCTCAACGAAATGGCCTCAACGCCCCATATTCAACGCCTAGGCATATACCTGACTAGTAAGAATCTTAAAGCCTACGGATTTATATGTCTCCGTAAGACAATCAAGTGTGTGTACAGCAGAGTAAACGCAGCAGTGAAAATCAGCTAAATCCCATTATAAAAATAAATTTCAAGAAAAAACACAATGACAGTGAAATAGAGAGCAATTCCTCAATGATTCATTCATGGCTTGTGATGAAACCTGGATTAACCACCTCTACCCCCCAGAGCTGGGTGAGACATAAGGCTGGACTCTTGGGCCTGATTGGATTGTTGAGGTACAGTGAGCAAATGCAGAGCCTTTGAAGTCATACTCCAGGGTACCCATTCCATGGGTCCCAACTCTCCAGGTTTAAGGGATTCTTCCTTCAGCTAAAACATGCATGGGAAACCCAGAGTATGGTCCACCGTGTGATCTGGAAACTTTTTTAATACATCTCAGTTTTCGTCCCCTGGTACTCGGGTTCACCATTCCAGACGCTTTACTAACACTCTCCCCACTTGGAGAGTCAGTGCCTTTAACCTCCTGTTTGGCACAGTTTGCAATTTCTGCGGAAGATGAACAGGAATAGGGAGAACCAATGAGAGACTAGCTGTAGGTGTCTGCACGGGCAAATTTAACTCTCACTTCCCACCAGGAAGAGGAATTAACCACAGGCTCAGCATGCCGTGCCGGAACCAGATTAAGGCCTGAAGCAATTCTGTGCGTTTGCGGCTAGCTCACATGAAAGCGAGTTGAAGAAAGGAGCTCAGGGGCACTGTAATTCACAAACATGCAGAGTTATAAATGACAGCTATCGTCCAAAAATATATTGAAGGAAGGCTGCGAAGAGGACTTGAAACCGGGGCAGAATTTCAGGAAAACGATTACAGGGGGTAGACTGGAATTGCATTTTAAGCATAGGAATAGGGGCAGAACGTCGATAATGAAGCAGTTGGCCCAAAAGGGCGTATGCGTTTTTTCCTGAATATATTCAGGAAAAAACGCATACGCCCTTTTGGGCCAACCAAGCAAGTTTGTAAAGGAAATCTGCACCACAATGAAGCCTCACTGACCCCGGTCAAAAGGGTCATCTGAAAAAAGTGTAAAATCCAGAACGGCAGGTCAGGCCATGGAGTATAGGGAGCCTTGTTATGTTGATGGGCGGTATGTAAATTGCCAACAACCACTCTGGAGAAGTGTATGGTGTTCCTGAAACACCAAAAACAAAGCAACGGAGCCTATGGCACTTTCACTTATGGTCATATAGCTTAGGGAATTTAAAATCAAAAACACAGAGCCACCCCAAATTTTCAGACGGCTCTGATTATAAGAACCTCGTCTGCGGTACAAGTTAAATATCCCAGAAAGCGAAAAATGGATAAAGAACTTTTGGTACGTATATACAATGGAATATCACTCAGCAATGAAATTTATGTCATCAGGCCCGTCGCGGCATAATGAGTGGATTCAGGTACGATGATTCTAAGTGAAATAAGTCACACAGAAAAAGAAACCTCATAAGATATCACTAATACACAGAATGTAAACTTGGCTACACACGAAATGAACTACAAAACAGGGTCTCAAATTTAGAAAACCAACCAATGCTTCCTTAAGGGCAAAGATGAGTTCGGGTCAGCATAAAACCAGAGATTGAAATTAGCACAGATACCATTCCATTACCCAAATATGTAATAGTCAAGACCTACACTTGCTCAACGAAATGGACTCAACACCCCATATTCAAAGCCTAGGAATATACCTGACTAGTAAGAATCATAAAACCCATGGATTTATATGTCTACAGAAGAGAATCAAGTGTGTGTACAGTGGCATAAATGCAGCAGTGAAAATGTGATAAATCCCATTATCAAAATAAATTAAAAAAACAAAACACAGTGACAGTGAAATAGAGAGCAATTCTTAAATAATTCATTCAGGGTTTGTGATACAACCTGGATTTACCACATCTACACCCAGAGCCAAGTGAGACATAAGGTTGGGCACTTCGGGCTGATAGCATTGGTGACGTTCGATGAGCCAATGCAGGCCCTTTGAAGTCATACTGCATGGTACCCATTCCATGGGTCCAAACTCTCCAGGTTTAAGGGATTCTTCCTTCAGCTAAAACATGCATGGGAAACCCACAGTATGGTGCACCGTGTGACCGGCAAACGTTTTCAAATGCATCTCAGTTTTCGTCCCCTTTTACTCGGGTTCACCATTCCAGACCCTTTACTAACACTCTCCCCACTTGGAGAGTCAGTGCCTTTAACCTCCTGTTTGGCACAGTTTGCAAATTCTGCACAAGATGAACAGGAATAGGGAGAACCAATGAGAGACTAGCTGTAGGTGTCTGCACGGGCAAATTTAATGCTCATTTCCCACGAGGAAGAGGAATTAACCAAAGGCTCAGCATCCCGTGCCGGAACCAGATTAGGGCCTGAAGCAATCCTGCGGGTTTGCGGGCAGCTCACAAGATAGCGAGTTGAAGAAAGGAGCTCAGGGGCACTGTAACTCACAAACCTGCAGAGTTATAAATGACAGCTATCGTCCAAAAAATATTGAAGGAAGGCTGCGAAGACGACTTGTAAGCGGGGCAGAATTGCAGGAAAACGATTTCAGGGGGTAGACGGGAATTGCATTTAAAGCATAGGAAAAGAGGCAGAACGGCGACAATGATGCTCTTGGCCAAAAAGGGCGTATGAGTTTTTCCTGAATATATTCAGGAAAAAACGCATACGCCCTTTTTGGCCAACCAAGCAAGCATGTTAAAGAAATCTGCACTAAAATGAAGTCTCACTGCCCCCCGGTCAAACGGGCCATCTGAAAAAAGTGTAAAATCCAGAAAGGCAGCACAGGCCATGGAGAACCGGGAGCCTTGTTATGCTGATGGGCGGGATGTAAATTGCCAACAGCCACTCTGGAGAAGTGTATGGTGTTTCCTGGAACACCTAAAACACAAAGCAACGGAGCCTACGGCACTTCCACTTATGGTCCTATAGCTTAGGGAAATTAAAATCAAAAACACACAGCCACCCCAAAGTTTCGGACGGCTCTGTTTACAAGAACCTCGTCTACGCTACAAGTTCAATATCCCAGAATGTGAAAAATGGATAAAGAAGTTGTGGTACGTACGTACAATGGAATATCATTCAGCAATGAAATCTATGTCATCAGGCCCATCGCAGCATAATGAGTGGATTCAGGTACGATGATTCTAAGTGAAATAAGTCACACAGAAAATGAAACATCATAAGATATCACTAATACACGGAATGTAAACTTGGCTACACATGAACTGAATTACAAAACAGAACAGGGTCTCAAATTTAGAAAACCAACTTATACTTGCTTATGGGGAAAGGTGAGGTGGGCTGCTGCATAAAACCAGAGATTGAAATTAACACAGATACCTTTCCATAAGCCAAATATGTAATAGGCAAGACCTACTCCTTGCTCAACGAAATGGACTCAACACCCCATATTCAACGCCTAGGAATATACCTGACTAGTAAGAATCTTAAAACCCATGGATTTATATGTCTCCGTAAGAGAATCAAGCGTTTGTTCAGTGGCCTAAACGCAGCAGTGAAAATCCGATAAATCCCATTATCAAAATAAATTTCTAAAACACAACACCATGACAGTGAAATAGAGAGCAATTCTTAAAAAATTCACTCAGGGCTTCTGATGCAACCTGGATTTACCACATCTACACCCAGAGCTGGGGAGACAAAAGGCCGGACACTTCAGCATGATAGCATTGGTGAGGTTCGGTGAGCAAATGCAGACCCTTTGAAGTCATACTTCATGGTACCCATTCCATGGGTCCCAACTCTCCAGGTTTAAGGGATTCTTCCCTCCACTAAATCATGCATGGGAAACCCAGAGTATGGTCCACTGTGTGATTGGGAAACGTTTTCAAATGCATCTCAGTTTTCATCCCTTTGTACTCGGGTTCACCATTCCAGACGCTTAACTAACACTCTCCCCACTTGGAGAGTCAATGCCTTTAACCTCCTGTTTGGCACAGTTTGCAATTTCTGCACAAGATGAAGAGGAATAGGGAGAACCAATGAGAGACTAGCTGTGGGTGTCTGCACGGGCAAATGTAATGCTCATTTCCCACCAGGAAGAGGAATTAACCAAAGGCTCAGCATGCCGTGCGGGAACCAGATTAGGGCCTGAAGCAATCCTGCGGGTTTGCGGCCAGCTCACAAGAAAGCGAGTTGAAGAAAGGAGCTCAGGGGCACTGTAATTCACAAACATGCAGGGTTAAAAATGACAGCTATCGTCCAATAATATATTGAAGTAAGTCTGCGAAGAGGACTTGAAAGCGGGGCAGAATTGCAGGAAAACGATTTCAGGGGGTAGACTGGAATTGCACTTAAAGCATAGGAAAAGAGGCAGAACGGCGACAATGATGCTCTTGGCCAAAAAGGGCGTATGCGTTTTCTCCTGAATATATTCAGGAAAAAACGCATACGCCCCTTTTGGTCAAACAAGCAAGCATGTTAAAGAAATCTGCACTACAATGAAGTCTCACTTCCCCGGTCAAAAGGGCCATCTGAAAAATGTGTAAAATCCAGAAAGGCAGCACAGGCCATGGAGAACAGGGAGCCTTGTTATGCTGATGGGTGGGATGTAAATTGCCAACAGCCACTCTGGAGAAGTATATGGTGTTTCCTGAAACACCTAGAAAACAAAGGAACAGAGCCTAGGGCACTTCCACTTATAGTCCTATTGCTTAAGGAAATTACAATCAAAAACACACAGCCACCCAAAAGTTTGGGACGGCTCTGTTGACAAGAACCTCGTCGACATTACCAGTTAAATATGCCAGAAATCGAAAAATGGATAAAGAAGTTGTGGTACGTACGTATAATGTAATATCACTCAGCAATGAAATCTATGTCATCAGGCCCGTAGCGGCATAATGTGTGGATTCAGGTATGATGATTCTAAGTGAAAACAGTCACACAGAAAAAGAAACATCATAAGATATCACTAATACACGGAATATAAACTTGGCTACACATGAACTGAATTACAAAAAAGAACAGGGTCTCAAATTTAGAAAACCAACTTATGCTTGCTTACGGGGAAAGGTGAGTTGGGGTGCTGCATAAAACAAGAGATTGAACTTAGCACAGATACCTTTCCATAAGCCAAATATGTAATAGAGAAGACCTACTCCTTGCTCAACGAAATGGCCTCAACGCCCCATATTCAACGCCTAGGCATATACCTGACTAGTAAGAATCTTAAAGCCTACGGATTTATATGTCTCCGTAAGACAATCAAGTGTGTGTACAGCAGAGTAAACGCAGCAGTGAAAATCAGCTAAATCCCATTATAAAAATAAATTTCAAGAAAAAACACAATGACAGTGAAATAGAGAGCAATTCCTCAATGATTCATTCATGGCTTGTGATGAAACCTGGATTAACCACCTCTACCCCCCAGAGCTGGGTGAGACATAAGGCTGGACTCTTGGGCCTGATTGGATTGTTGAGGTACAGTGAGCAAATGCAGAGCCTTTGAAGTCATACTCCAGGGTACCCATTCCATGGGTCCCAACTCTCCAGGTTTAAGGGATTCTTCCTTCAGCTAAAACATGCATGGGAAACCCAGAGTATGGTCCACCGTGTGATCTGGAAACGTTTTTAAATGCATCTCAGTTTTCGTCCCCTGGTACTCGGGTTCACCATTCCAGACGCTTTACTAACACTCTCCCCACTTGGAGAGTCAGTGCCTTTAACCTCCTGTTTGGCACAGTTTGCAATTTCTGCGGAAGATGAACAGGAATAGGGAGAACCAATGAGAGACTAGCTGTAGGTGTCTGCACGGGCAAATTTAACTCTCACTTCCCACCAGGAAGAGGAATTAACCACAGGCTCAGCATGCCGTGCCGGAACCAGATTAAGGCCTGAAGCAATTCTGTGCGTTTGCGGCTAGCTCACATGAAAGCGAGTTGAAGAAAGGAGCTCAGGGGCACTGTAATTC
Organism: Delphinapterus leucas; assembly: GCF_059928025.1. Classification (NCBI taxonomy): domain Eukaryota; kingdom Metazoa; phylum Chordata; class Mammalia; order Artiodactyla; family Monodontidae; genus Delphinapterus; species Delphinapterus leucas. Next base: position 912,290 of record NW_028322292.1, read on the forward strand.
ACAAACATGCAGAGTTATAAATGACAGCTATCGTCCAAAAATATGTTGAAGGAAGGCTGCGAAGAGGACTTGAAACCGGGGCAGAATTTCAGGAAAACGATTACAGGGGGTAGACTGGAATTGCATTTTAAGCATAGGAATAGGGGCAGAACGTCGATAATGCAGCAGTTGGCCCAAAAGGGCGTATGCGTTTTTTCCTGAATATATTCAGGAAAAAACGCATACGCCCTTTTGGGCCAACCAAGCAAGCTTGTAATGGAATTCTGCACCACAATGAAGCCTCACTGCCCCCCGGTCAAAAGGGTCATCTGAAAAAAGTGTAAAATCCAGAAAGGCACGTCAGGCCATGGAGTATAGGGAGCCTTGTTATGTTGATGGGCGGTATGTAAATTGCCAACAACCACTCTGGAGAAGTGTATGGTGTTCCTGAAACACCAAAAACAAAGCAACGGAGCCTATGGCACTTTCACTTATGGTCATATAGCTTAGGGAATTTAAAATCAAAAACACAGAGCCACCCCAAATTTTCAGACGGCTCTGATTATAAGAACCTCGTCTGCGGTACAAGTTAAATATCCCAGAAAGCGAAAAATGGATAAAGAACTTTTGGTACGTATATACAATGGAATATCACTCAGCAATGAAATCTATGTCATCAGGCCCGTCGCGGCATAATGAGTGGATTCAGGTACGATGATTCTAAGTGAAATAAGTCACACAGAAAAAGAAACCTCATAAGATATCACTAATACACAGAATGTAAACTTGGCTACACACGAAATGAACTACAAAACAGGGTCTCAAATTTAGAAAACCAACCAATGCTTCCTTAAGGGCAAAGATGAGTTCGGGTGCAGCATAAAACCAGAGATTGAAATTAGCACAGATACCATTCCATAACCCAAATATGTAATAGTCAAGACCTACACCTTGCTCAACGAAATGGACTCAACAACCCATATTCAAAGCCCAGGAATATACCTGACTAGTAAGAATCATAAAACCCATGGATTTATATGTCTACAGAAGAGAATCAAGTGTGTGTACAGCGGCATAAATGCAGCAGTGAAAATGTGATAAATCCCATTATCAAAATAAATTAAAAAAACAAAACACAGTGACAGTGAAATAGAGAGCAATTCTTAAATAATTCATTCAGGGTTTGTGATGCAACCTGGATTTACCACATCTACACCCAGAGCCAAGTGAGACATAAGGTTGGGCACTTCGGGCTGATAGCATTGGTGACGTTCGATGAGCAAATGCAGACCCTTTGAAGTCATACTGCATGGTACCCATTCCATGGGTCCCAACTCTCCAGGTTTAAGGGATTCTTCCTTCAGCTAAAACATGCATGGGAAACCCACAGTATGGTGCACCGTGTGACCGGGAAACGTTTTCAAATGCATCTCAGTTTTCGTCCCCTTTTACTCGGGTTCACCATTCCAGACCCTTTACTAACACTCTCCCCACTTGGAGAGTCAGTGCCTTTAACCTCCTGTTTGGCACAGTTTGCAATTTCTGCGGAAGATGAACAGGAATAGGGAGAACCAATGAGAGACTAGCTGTAGGTGTCTGCACGGGCAAATTTAACGCTCATTTCCCACGAGGAAGAGGAATTAACCAAAGGCTCAGCATGCCGTGCCGGAACCAGATTAGGGCCTGAAGCAATCCTGCGGGTTTGCGGGCAGCTCACAAGATAGCGAGTTGAAGAAAGGAGCTCAGGGGCACTGTAACTCACAAACCTGCAGAGTTATAAATGACAGCTATCGTCCAAAAAATATTGAAGGAAGGCTGCGAAGACGACTTGTAAGCGGGGCAGAATTGCAGGAAAACGATTTCAGGGGGTAGACGGGAATTGCATTTAAAGCATAGGAAAAGAGGCAGAACTTCGACAATGATGCTCTTGGCCAAAAAGTGCGTATGCGTTTTTTCCTGTATATATTCAGGAAAAAACGCATACGCCCTTTTTGGCCAACCAAGCAAGCATGTTAAAGAAATCTGCACTAAAATGAAGTCTCACTGCCCCCCGGTCAAAAGGGCCATCTGAAAAAAGTGTAAAATCCAGAAAGGCAGCACAGGCCATGGAGAACCGGGAGCCTTGTTATGCTGATGGGCGGGATGTAAATTGCCAACAGCCACTCTGGAGAAGTGTATGGTGTTTCCTGGAACACCTAAAAAACAAAGTAACGGAGCCTACGGCACTTCCACTTATGGTCCTATAGCTTAGGGAAATTAAAATCAAACACACACAGCCACCCCAAAGTTTCGGACGGCTCTGTTTACAAGAACCTCGTCTACGCTACAAGTTCAATATCCCAGAATGTGAAAAATGGATAAAGAAGTTGTGGTACGTACGTACAATGGAATATCATTCAGCAATGAAATCTATGTCATCAGGCCCATCGCAGCATAATGAGTGGATTCAGGTACGATGATTCTAAGTGAAATAAGTCACACAGAAAATGAAACATCATAAGATATCACTAATACACGGAATGTAAACTTGGCTACACATGAACTGAATTACAAAACAGAACAGGGTCTCAAATTTAGAAAACCAACTTATACTTGCTTATGGGGAAAGGTGAGGTGGGCTGCTGCATAAAACCAGAGATTGAAATTAACACAGATACCTTTCCATAAGCCAAATATGTAATAGGCCAGACCTACTCCTTGCTCAACGAAATGGACTCAACACCCCATATTCAACGCCTAGGAATATACCTGACTAGTAAGAATCTTAAAACCCATGGATTTATATGTCTCCGTAAGAGAATCAAGCGTTTGTTCAGTGGCCTAAACGCAGCAGTGAAAATCCGATAAATCCCATTATCAAAATAAATTTCTAAAACACAACACCATGACAGTGAAATAGAGAGCAATTCTTAAAAAATTCACTCAGGGCTTCTGATGCAACCTGGATTTACCACATCTACACCCAGAGCTGGGGAGACAAAAGGCCGGACACTTCAGCATGATAGCATTGGTGAGGTTCGGTGAGCAAATGCAGACCCTTTGAAGTCATACTTCATGGTACCCATTCCATGGGTCCCAACTCTCCAGGTTTAAGGGATTCTTCCCTCCACTAAATCATGCATGGGAAACCCAGAGTATGGTCCACTGTGTGATTGGGAAACGTTTTCAAATGCATCTCAGTTTTCATCCCTTTGTACTCGGGTTCACCATTCCAGACGCTTAACTAACACTCTCCCCACTTGGAGAGTCAATGCCTTTAACCTCCTGTTTGGCACAGTTTGCAATTTCTGCACAAGATGAAGAGGAATAGGGAGAACCAATGAGAGACTAGCTGTGGGTGTCTGCACGGGCAAATGTAATGCTCATTTCCCACCAGGAAGAGGAATTAACCAAAGGCTCAGCATGCCGTGCGGGAACCAGATTAGGGCCTGAAGCAATCCTGCGGGTTTGCGGCCAGCTCACAAGAAAGCGAGTTGAAGAAAGGAGCTCAGGGGCACTGTAATTCACAAACATGCAGGGTTAAAAATGACAGCTATCGTCCAATAATATATTGAAGTAAGTCTGCGAAGAGGACTTGAAAGCGGGGCAGAATTGCAGGAAAACGATTTCAGGGGGTAGACTGGAATTGGACTTAAAGCATAGGAAAATAGGCAGAACGGCGACAATGATGCTCTTGGCCAAAAAGGGCGTATGCGTTTTCTCCTGAATATATTCAGGAAAAAACGCATACGCCCCTTTTGGTCAAACAAGCAAGCATGTTAAAGAAATCTGCACTACAATGAAGTCTCACTTCCCCGGTCAAAAGGGCCATCTGAAAAATGTGTAAAATCCAGAAAGGCAGCACAGGCCATGGAGAACAGGGAGCCTTGTTATGCTGATGGGCGGGATGTAAATTGCCAACAGCCACTCTGGAGAAGTATATGGTGTTTCCTGAAACACCTAGAAAACAAAGGAACAGAGCCTAGGGCACTTCCACTTATAGTCCTATAGCTTAAGGAAATTACAATCAAAAACACACAGCCACCCCAAAGTTTGGGACGGCTCTGTTGACAAGAACCTCGTCGACATTACCAGTTAAATATGCCAGAAATCGAAAAATGGATAAAGAAGTTGTGGTACGTACGTATAATGTAATATCACTCAGCAATGAAATCTATGTCATCAGGCCCGTAGCGACATAATGTGTGGATTCAGGTATGATGATTCTAAGTGAAAACAGTCACACAGAAAAAGAAACATCATAAGATATCACTAATACACGGAATATAAACTTGGCTACACATGAACTGAATTACAAAAAAGAACAGGGTCTCAAATTTAGAAAACCAACTTATGCTTGCTTACGGGGAAAGGTGAGTTGGGGTGCTGCATAAAACAGGAGATTGAACTTAGCACAGATACCTTTCCATAAGCCAAATATGTAATAGAGAAGACCTACTCCTTGCTCAACGAAATGGCCTCAATGCCCCATATTCAACGCCTAGGCATATACCTGACTAGTAAGAATCTTAAAGCCTACGGATTTATATGTCTCCGTAAGACAATCAAGTGTGTGTACAGCAGAGTAAACGCAGCAGTGAAAATCAGCTAAATCCCATTATAAAAATAAATTTCAAGAAAAAACACAATGACAGTGAAATAGAGAGCAATTCCTCAATGATTCATTCATGGCTTGTGATGAAACCTGGATTAACCACCTCTACCCCCCAGAGCTGGGTGAGACATAAGGCTGGACTCTTGGGCCTGATTGGATTGTTGAGGTACAGTGAGCAAATGCAGAGCCTTTGAAGTCATACTCCAGGGTACCCATTCCATGGGTCCCAACTCTCCAGGTTTAAGGGATTCTTCCTTCAGCTAAAACATGCATGGGAAACCCAGAGTATGGTCCACCGTGTGATCTGGAAACGTTTTTAAATGCATCTCAGTTTTTGTCCCCTGGTACTCGGGTTCACCATTCCAGACGCTTTACTAACACTCTCCCCACTTGGAGAGTCAGTGCCTTTAACCTCCTGTTTGGCACAGTTTGCAATTTCTGCGGAAGATGAACAGGAATAGGGAGAACCAATGAGAGACTAGCTGTAGGTGTCTGCACGGGCAAATTTAACTCTCACTTCCCACCAGGAAGAGGAATTAACCACAGGCTCAGCATGCCGTGCCGGAACCAGATTAAGGCCTGAAGCAATTCTGTGCGTTTGCGGCTAGCTCACATGAAAGCGAGTTGAAGAAAGGAGCTCAGGGGCACTGTAATTCACAAACATGCAGAGTTATAAATGACAGCTATCGTCCAAAAATATGTTGAAGGAAGGCTGCGAAGAGGACTTGAAACCGGGGCAGAATTTCAGGAAAACGATTACAGGGGGTAGACTGGAATTGCATTTTAAGCATAGGAATAGGGGCAGAACGTCGATAATGCAGCAGTTGGCCCAAAAGGGCGTATGCGTTTTTTCCTGAATATATTCAGGAAAAAACGCATACGCCCTTTTGGGCCAACCAAGCAAGCTTGTAATGGAATTCTGCACCACAATGAAGCCTCACTGCCCCCCGGTCAAAAGGGTCATCTGAAAAAAGTGTAAAATCCAGAAAGGCACGTCAGGCCATGGAGTATAGGGAGCCTTGTTATGTTGATGGGCGGTATGTAAATTGCCAACAACCACTCTGGAGAAGTGTATGGTGTTCCTGAAACACCAAAAACAAAGCAACGGAGCCTATGGCACTTTCACTTATGGTCATATAGCTTAGGGAATTTAAAATCAAAAACACAGAGCCACCCCAAATTTTCAGACGGCTCTGATTATAAGAACCTCGTCTGCGGTACAAGTTAAATATCCCAGAAAGCGAAAAATGGATAAAGAACTTTTGGTACGTATATACAATGGAATATCACTCAGCAATGAAATCTATGTCATCAGGCCCGTCGCGGCATAATGAGTGGATTCAGGTACGATGATTCTAAGTGAAATAAGTCACACAGAAAAAGAAACCTCATAAGATATCACTAATACACAGAATGTAAACTTGGCTACACACGAAATGAACTACAAAACAGGGTCTCAAATTTAGAAAACCAACCAATGCTTCCTTAAGGGCAAAGATGAGTTCGGGTGCAGCATAAAACCAGAGATTGAAATTAGCACAGATACCATTCCATAACCCAAATATGTAATAGTCAAGACCTACACCTTGCTCAACGAAATGGACTCAACAACCCATATTCAAAGCCCAGGAATATACCTGACTAGTAAGAATCATAAAACCCATGGATTTATATGTCTACAGAAGAGAATCAAGTGTGTGTACAGCGGCATAAATGCAGCAGTGAAAATGTGATAAATCCCATTATCAAAATAAATTAAAAAAACAAAACACAGTGACAGTGAAATAGAGAGCAATTCTTAAATAATTCATTCAGGGTTTGTGATGCAACCTGGATTTACCACATCTACACCCAGAGCCAAGTGAGACATAAGGTTGGGCACTTCGGGCTGATAGCATTGGTGACGTTCGATGAGCAAATGCAGACCCTTTGAAGTCATACTGCATGGTACCCATTCCATGGGTCCCAACTCTCCAGGTTTAAGGGATTCTTCCTTCAGCTAAAACATGCATGGGAAACCCACAGTATGGTGCACCGTGTGACCGGGAAACGTTTTCAAATGCATCTCAGTTTTCGTCCCCTTTTACTCGGGTTCACCATTCCAGACCCTTTACTAACACTCTCCCCACTTGGAGAGTCAGTGCCTTTAACCTCCTGTTTGGCACAGTTTGCAATTTCTGCGGAAGATGAACAGGAATAGGGAGAACCAATGAGAGACTAGCTGTAGGTGTCTGCACGGGCAAATTTAACGCTCATTTCCCACGAGGAAGAGGAATTAACCAAAGGCTCAGCATGCCGTGCCGGAACCAGATTAGGGCCTGAAGCAATCCTGCGGGTTTGCGGGCAGCTCACAAGATAGCGAGTTGAAGAAAGGAGCTCAGGGGCACTGTAACTCACAAACATGCAGAGTTATAAATGACAGCTATCGTCCAAAAAAATATTGAAGGAAGGCTGCGAAGACGACTTGTAAGCGGGGCAGAATTGCAGGAAAACGATTTCAGGGGGTAGACGGGAATTGCATTTAAAGCATAGGAAAAGAGGCAGAACTTCGACAATGATGCTCTTGGCCAAAAAGTGCGTATGCGTTTTTTCCTGTATATATTCAGGAAAAAACGCATACGCCCTTTTTGGCCAACCAAGCAAGCATGTTAAAGAAATCTGCACTAAAATGAAGTCTCACTGCCCCCCGGTCAAAAGGGCCATCTGAAAAAAGTGTAAAATCCAGAAAGGCAGCACAGGCCATGGAGAACCGGGAGCCTTGTTATGCTGATGGGCGGGATGTAAATTGCCAACAGCCACTCTGGAGAAGTGTATGGTGTTTCCTGGAACACCTAAAAAACAAAGCAACGGAGCCTACGGCACTTCCACTTATGGTCCTATAGCTTAGGGAAATTAAAATCAAAAACACACAGCCACCCCAAAGTTTCGGACGGCTCTGTTTACAAGAACCTCGTCTACGGTACAAGTTCAATATCCCAGAATGTGAAAAATGGATAAAGAAGTTGTGGTACGTACGTACAATGGAATATCACTCAGCAATGAAATCTATGTCATCAGGCCCGTCGTGGCATAATGAGTGGAGTCAGGTACGATGATTCTAAGTGAAATAAGTCACACAGAAAATGAAGCATACTAAGATATCACTAATACAAGGAATGTAAACTTGGCTACACATGAACTGAATTACAAAACAGAACAGGGTCTCAAATTTAGAAAACCAACTTATGCTTGCTTTTTGAGAAAGGTGAGTTGGGGTGCTGCATCAAACCAGAGATAGAAATTAGCACAGATACCTTTCCATAAGCCAACTATGTAATAGTCAAGACCTACACCTTGCTCAACGAAATGGACTAAACACCCCAAATTCAACGCCTAGGACTACACCTCACTAGTAAGAATCTTCAAACCCATGGATTTATATGTCTCCGTAAGAGAATGAAGCGTGTGTACAGCGGCATGAATGCAGCAGAGAAAATCCGATAAATCCCATTATCAAAATGAATTACAAAAACAAAACACAAGGACAGTGAAATAGAGAGCAATTCTTAAATAATTCATTCAGGGCTTGTGATGCAACCTGGATTTACCACATCTACACCCAGAGCTGAGTGAGACATAAGGTTGGGCACTTCGGGCTGATAGCATTGGTGAGGTTCGATGAGCAAATGCAGACCCTTTGAAGTCATACTGCATGGTACCCATTCCATGGGTCTCAACTCTCAAGGTTTAAGGGATTCTTCCTTCAGCTAAAACATGCATGGGAAACCCACAGTATGGTGCACCATGTGACCGGCAAACGTTTTCAAATGCATCTCAGTTTTCGTCCCCTTTTACTCGGGTTCACCATTCCAGACCCTTTACTAACACTCTCCCCACTTAGAGAGTCAGTGCCTTTAACCTCCTGTTTGGCACAGTTTGCAATTTTTGCGCAAGATGAACAGGAATAGGGAGAACCAATGAGAGACTAGCTGTAGGTGTCTGCACGGGCAAATTTAACGCTCATTTCCCACCAGGAAGAGGAATTAACCACAGGCTCAGCATGCCGTGCCGAAACCAGATTAGGGCCTGAAGCAATACTGCGGGTTTGCGGCCAGCTCACAAGATAGCGAGTTGAAGAAAGGAGCTCAGGGGCACTGTAATTCACAAATCTGGAGAGTTAAAAATGACAGCTATCGTTCAAAAATATATTGAAGTAATTCTGCGAAGAGGACTTGAAAGCGGGTCAGAAATTCAGGAAAACTATTTCCGGGGTAGACTGGAATTGCACTTAAAGCATAGGAAAAGAGACAGAACGGCGACAATGATGCACTTGGCCAAAAAGGGCGTATGCGTTTTTTCCTGAATATATTCAGGAAAAAACGCAAGCGCACTTTTTGGCCAACCAAGCAAGCGTGTAAAGGAAATCTGCACTAAAATGAAGTCTCACTGCCCCCTGGTCAAAAGGGCCATCTGAAAAAAGTGTAAAATCCAGAAAGGCAGGACAGGCCATGGAGAACAGGGAGCATTGCTAGGCTGATGGGCGGGATGTGAGTTGCCAACAGTCACTCTGGAGAAGTGTATAATGTTTCCTGAAACACGTAAGAAACAAAGCAACACAGCCTATGGCACTTCCACTTATGGTCCTATAGCTTAGGGAAATTAAAATCAACAATACACAGCCACCCCAAAGTTGGGACGGCTCTGTTTACAAGAACCTCGTCTATGGTACAAGTTAAATATCCCAGAGAGCGAAAAATGGATAAAGAAGTTGTGGTACGTACGTACAATGGAATATCACTCAGCAAAGCAATCTATGTCATCAGTCCTGTAGCGGCATAATGAGTGGATTCAGGTACGATGATTCTACGTCAAATAGGTCACACAGAAAATGAAACATCATAAGATATCAGTAATACACGGAATGTAAACTTGGCTACACATGAACTGAATTACAAAACAGAACAGTGTCTCAAATTTAGAAAACCAACTTATGCTTGCTTATGGGGAAAGGTGAGTTGGGGTGCTGCATAAAAACAGAGATTGAAATTCGCACAGATACAGTTCCATAAGCCAAATATGTAATAGACAAGACCTACACCTTGCTCAAAGAAATGGACTCAACACCCCATATTCAACGCCTAGGAATATACCTGACTAGTAAGAATCTTCAAAACCATGGATTTATATGTCTCCGTAAGAGAATCAAGCGTGTGTACAGTGTCCTAAACGCTGCAGTGAAAATCGGATAAATCCCATTATCAAAATAAATTTCAAAAACAAACCCAATGACAGTGAAATAGAGAGCAATTCTTAAATAATTCACTCAGGGCTTCTAATGCAACCTGCATTTACCACATCTACACCCAGAGCTGGGGAGATATAAGGCCAGACATTTCAGCCTGATAGCATTGGTGAGGTTCGGTGAGCAAATGCAGACCCTTTGAAGTCATACTGCATGATACCCATTCCAAGGGTCCCAAATCTCCAGGTTTAAGGGAATCATCCTTCCGCTAAATCATGCATGGGAAACCCAGAGTATGGTCCACCATGTGATGGAGAAACGTTTTCAAATGCACCTCAGATTTCGTCCCTTTATACTCCGGTTCAACATTCCAGACGCTTAACTAACATTCTCCCCACTTGGAGAGTCAGTGCCTTTAACCTCCTGTTTGGCACACTTTGCAATTTCTGCGCAAGATGAACAGGAATAGGGAGAACCAATGAGAGACTATCTGTAAGTGTCTGCACGGGCAAATGTAACGCACATTTCCCACCAGGAAGTGGAATTAACCGAAGGCTCAGCATGCCCGGCCAGAACCAGATTAGGGCCTGAAGCAATCCTGCGGTTTTACATAGAGCTCACAAGAAAGCGAGTTGAAAAAAGGAGCTCAGGGGCACTGTAATTCACAAACGTGCAGAGTTATAAATGACATCTCTCTTCCAAAAATATATTGAAGTAAGTCTGCGAAGAGGATTGATAGTGGGGCAGAAATTCATGAAAACTTTTTCAGGGGGTAGACTGGAATTGCACTTAAAGCATAGGCAAAGAGGCAGAATAGGGACAATGATGCACTTGGTGAAAAAGGGCGTATGCGTTTTTTCTGGAATATATTCAGGAAAAAACGCATACGAACTTTCTGGACAAACAAGCAAGCGTGTAAAGGAAATCTGCACTACAATGAACTCTCACTGCCCCCGGTCAAAAGGACCATCTGACAAAAGTGTAAAATCCAGAAAGGCAGGACAGGCCATGGAGAACAGGGAGCCTTGTTATGCGGATGGGCGGGATGTGAATTGCCAACAGCCACTCTGGAGAAGTGTATGGTGTTTCCTGAAACAGGTAATAAACAAAGCAACACAGCCTATGGCACTTCCAGGTATGATCCTATAGCTTAAGGAAATAAAATCAAAACCACACAGCCACACCAAAGTTTGGGATGGCTTTGTTTACAAGAACCTCGTCTATGGTACAAGTTAAATATCCCAGAGAGCAAAAAATTGATAAAGAAGTTGTGGTACGCACGTACAATGTAATATCACTCAGCAATGAAATCTATGTCATCAGGCCCGTAGTGGCATAATGAGTGGATTCAGGTACAATGATTCTACGTGAAATAAGTCACACAGAAAAAGAAACATCATAAGATATCACTAATACACGGAATGTAAACTTGGCTACACATGAACTGAATTACAAAAAAGAACAGGGTCTCAAATTTAGAAAAGCAAATTATGCTTGCTTAAGGGCAAAGCTGAGGTGGGGTGCTGCATAAAAGCAGAGATAGAAATTAGCACATATATCTTTCCATAAGCCAAATATGTAATAGTCAAGACCTACCCCTTGCTCAACGAAATGGACTAAACACCACACTTTCAACGCCTAGGAAGACACATGACTAGTAAGAATCTTCAAACCCATGGATTTATATGTCTCCGTAAGAGAATCAAGCGTGTGTACAGTGTCCTAAACGCTGCAGTGAAAATCGGATAAATCCCATTATCAAAATAAATTTCAAAAACAAACCCAATGACAGTGAAATAGAGAGCAATTCTTAAATAATTCACTCAGGGCTTGTAATGCAACCTGGATTTACCACACCTACACCCAGAGCTGAGTGAGACATAAGGTTGGACACTTCGGGCTGATAGCATTGGTGACGTTCGATGAGCAAATGCATACCGTTTGAAGTCATACTGCATAGTACCCATTCCATGGGTCCCAACTCTCCAGGTTTAAGGGATTCTTCCTTCAGCTAAAACATGCATGGGAATCCCAGAGTATGGTCCACCGTGTGATTGGAAAACGTTTTCAAATGCATCTCAGGTTTCGTCCCCTGGTACTCGGGTTCACCATTCCAGACCTTTACTAACACTCTCCCCACTTGGAGAGTCAGTGCCTTTAACCTCCTGTTTGGCACAGTTTGCAATTTCTGCGCAAGATGAACAGGAATAGGGAGAACCAATGAGAGACTAGCTGTAGGTGTCTGCACTGGAAATTTAACGCTCATTTCCCACCAGGAAGAAGAATTAACCAAAGGCTCAGCATGCCTTGCCGGAACCTGATTAGGGCCTGAAGCAATCCTGCGGGTTTGCGGCCAGCTCACAAGAAAGCGAGTTGAAGAAAAGAGCTCATTGGCACTGTAATTCACAAACCTGCAGAGTTATAAATGACAGCTCTCGTTCAAAAATATATTGAAGGAAGGCTGTGAAAAGGACTTGAAATTGGGGCAGAATTGCAGGAAAACGATTTCAGGGGGTAGACTGGAATTGCATTTAAAGCATAGGAAAAGAGGCAGAACGTCGACAATGATTCAGTTGGCCAAAAAGGGCGTATGCGTTTTTTCCTGAATATATTCAGGAAAAAACGCATACGCCCTTTTTGGCCAACCAAGCAAGCATGTTAAAGAAATCTGCACTACAATGAAGTCTCAATGCCCCACGGTCAATAGCGCAATCTGAAAAAAGTGTAAAATCCAGAAACACAGCACAGGCCATGGAGAACATGGAGCCTTGTTATGCTGATGGGCGAGATGTAAATTGCCAACAGCCACTCTGGAGAAGTGTATTGTGTTTCCTGAAACACCTAAAAAACAAAGCAACGGAGCCTATAGCACTTCCACTTATGGTCCTATAGCTTAGGGAAATTAAAATCAAAAACACACAGCCACCCCAAAGTTTTGGACGGTTCTGTTTACAAGAACCTCGTCTACGGTACAAGTTAAATATCCCAGAATGTGAAAAATGGATAACGAAGTTGTGGTACGTACGTAAAATGGAATCTCACTCAGCAATGAAATCTATGTCATCAGGCCTGTCGCGGCATAATGAGGGGATTCAGGTACGATGATTCTAAGTGAAATAATTCACAGAGAAAATGAAACATCATAAGATATCACTAATACACGGAATGTAAACTTGGCTACACATGAACTGAATTACAAAACAGAACAGGGTCTCAAATTGAGAAAACCAACTTATGCTTGCTTAAGGGGAAAGGTGAGTTGGGGTGCTGCATAAAACCAGAGATAGAAATTAGCACAGATACCTTTCCATAAACCAAATATGTAATAGTCAAGACCTAGCCCTTGCTCAACGAAATGGACTAAACACGCCATATTCAACGCCTAGCATTACACATGACTAGTAAGAATCTTCAAACCCATGGATTTATATGTCTCCGTAAGAGACTCAAGTGTGTGTACAGCGACATGAATGCAGCAGAGAAAATCCGATAAAATCCATTATCAAAATGAATTACAAAAACAAACAAAATGACAGTGAAATAGAGAGCAATTCTTAAATAATTCATTCAGGGCTTGTGATGCAACCTGGATTTACCACATCTACACCCAGAGCTGAGTGAGACATAAGGCTGGACACTTCGGGCTGGTAGCATTGGTGAGGTTCGATGAGCAAATGCAGACCCTTTGAAGTCATACTGCATGGTACCCATTCCATGGGTCCCAACTCTCCAGGTTGAAGGGATTCTTCCTTCAGCTAAAACATGCATGAGAAACCCACAGTACAGTGCACTGTGTGACCAGGAAACGTTTTCAAATGCATCTCAATTTTCGTCCCCTTTTACTCGGTTTCACCATTCCAGACCCTTTACTAACACTCTCCCCACTTGGAGAGTCAGTGCCTTTAATCTCCTGTTTAGCACAGTTTGCAATTTCTGCGCAAGATGAACAGGAATAGGGAGAACCAATGAGAGACTAGCTGTAGGTGTCTGCACGGGCAAATTTAACACTCATTTCCCACCAGGAAGAGGAATTTACCAAAGGCTCAGCATGCTGTGCCGGAACCAGATTAGGACCTGAAGCATTCCTGCGGGTTTGCGGCCAGCTCAGAAGAAAGCGAGTTGAAGAAAGGAGCTCAGGGACACTGTAATTCACAAACCTGCAGAGTTATAAATGACAGCTATCTTCCAAAAATATATTAGAGGAAGGCTGCGAAGAGGACTGGAAAGCGGGGCAGAATTGCAAGAAAACAATTTCAGGGGGTAGACTGGAATTGCATTTAAAGCATAGGAAAAGAGGCAGAACGTCGACAATGATGCACTTGGCCAAAAAGAGCGTATGCGTTTTTTCCTGAATATATTCAGGAAAAAACGCATACCCCCTTTTTGGCCAACCAAGCAAGCATGTTAAAGAAATCTCCACTACAAAGAAGTCTCACTGCCCCCAGGTCAAAAGGGCCATCTGAAAAAAGTGTAAAATCCAGAAAGACAGCACAGGCCATGGAGAACAGGGAGCCTTGTTAGGCTGATGGGCGGGATGTAAATTGCCAACAGCCACTCTGGAGAAGTGTATGGTGTTTCCTGAAACACCTAAGAAACAAAGCAACGGAGACTACGGCACTTCCACTTATGGTCTTATAGATCACGGAAATTAAAATCAAAAACAGACAGCCACCCCAAAGTTTCAGACGGCTCTGTTTACAGGAATCTCGTCTACGGTACAAGTTAAATATCCCAGAATGTGAAAAATGGATAAAGAAATTGTGGTACACACATTCAATGGAATATCACTCAGCAATGAAATCTATGTGATCAGGCCCATCGTGGCATAATGAGTGGATTCAGGTACGATGATTCTAAGTGAAATAAGTCACACAGAAAATGAAACATCATAAGATATCACTAATACAAGGAATGTAAACTTGGCTACACATGAACTGAATTACAAAACAGAACAGTGTCTCAAATTTAGAAAACCACCTTATGCTTGCTTAAGGGGAAAAGTGAGTTGGGGTGCTGCATAAAACCGGAGATTGAAATTAGCACAGATACCTTTCCATAAGCCAAATATGTAATAGTCAAGACCTACTCCTTGCTCAACGAAATGGACTCAACACCCCATATTCAACGCCTAGGAATACACCTGACTAGTAAGTATCTTCAAACCCATGGATTTATATGTATCCATAAGAGACTCAAGTGTGTGTACAGTGGCATGAATGCAGCAGAGAAAATCCGATAAATCCCATTATCAAAATAAATTACAAAAACAAACACAATGACAGTGAAATAGAGAGCAATTCTTAAATAATTCATTCAGGGCTTGTGATGCAACCTGGATTTACCACATCTACAACCAGAGCTGAGTGAGACATAAGGCTGTACACTTCGGGCTGATAGCATTGGTGAGGTTCGTTGAGAAAATGCAGGCCCTTTGAAGTCATACTGCATGGTACCCATTCCATGGGTCCCAACTCTCCAGGTTTAAGGGATTCTTCCTTCAGCTAAAACATGCATGCGAAACCCACAGTATGGTGCACCGTGTGACCAGGAAACCTTTTCAAATGCATCTCAGTTTTCGTCCCCTTTTACTCGGGTTCACGATTGAAGACCCTTTACTAATACTCTCCCCACTTAGAGAGTCAGGGCCTTTAACCTCCTTTTGGCACAGTTTGCAATTTCTGCGCAAGATGAACAAGAATAGGGAGAACCAATGAGAGACTAGCTCTAGGTGTCTGCACGTTCAAATATAACACTCATTTCCCACCGGAAGAGGAATTTACCAAAGGATCAGCATGCTGTGCCGGAACCAGATTAGGGCCTGAAGCAATCCTGCGGGTTTGCGGCCAGCTCACAAGAAAGCGAGTAGAAGAAAGGAGCTCAGGCACACTGTCATTCACAAACCTGCAGAGTTATAAATGTCAGCTATTGTCCAAAAATATATTGAAGTAAGGCTGCGTAGAGGACTTGAAAGCGGGGAGAATTGCAGGAAAACGAGTTCAGGGGGTAGACTGGAATTGCACTTAAAGCATAGGAAAAGAGGCAGAATGTCGACAATGATGTGTAACATCCAGAAAGGCAGGACAGGTCATGGAGAACAGGGAGCCTTGTTATGCTGATGGGCGGATGAAAATTGCCAACAGCCACTCTGGAGAAGTGTATGGTGTTTCCTGAAACAGGTAGGAAACAAAGCAACACAGCCTATGGCACTTCCACTTATGGTCCTATAGCTTAGGGAAATTAAAATCAAAAACACACAGCCAACCCAAATTTTCGGACGGCTCTGTTTACAAGAACCTCGTCTACGGTACAAGTTAAATATCCAAGAAAGCAACAAATGGATAATGAAGTTGTGGTACGCACGTACAATGGAATATCACTCAGCAATGAAATCTACGTCATCAGGTCCCTAGCGGCATAATGAGTGGATTCAGGTACCATGATTCTACGAGAAATAAGTCACACAGAAAAAGAAACATCATTAGACATCCCTAATACACGGAATGTAAACTTGGCTACACATGAACTGAATTACAAAACAGAACAGGGTCTCAAATTGAGAAAACCATCTTATGCTTGCTTACGGGGAAAGGTGAGTTGGGGTGCTGCATAAAACCAGAGATTGAAATTAGCACAGATACCGTTCCATAAGCCAAATATATAATAGACAAGACCTACTCCTTGCTCAACGAAATGGACTCAACACCCCATATTCAACGCCTGGGAAGATACCTGACAAGTAAGAATCTTAAAACCCATGGATTTATATGTCTCCATAAGGAAATCAAGAGTGTGTACAGCGGCCTAAATGCAGCAGTGAAAATCCGATAAATCCCATTATCAAAATAAATTTCAAAAACAAAACACAATGACAGTGAAATAGAGAGCAATTCTTAAATAATTCATTAAGGTCTTGTGATGCAACCTGGATTTACCAATTCTACACCCAGAGCTGGGGGAGACATAAGGCCGGACACTTCGGGCTGATAGCATTGGTGAGGTTCGGTGAGCAAACGCAGACCCTTTGAAGTCATACTGCATGGTACCCATTCCATGAGTCCCAACTCTCCAGGTTTAAGGGATTCTTCCTTCAGCTAAAACATGCATGGGAAACCCAGAGTATGGTCCACCGTGTGATTGGGAAACGTTTTCAAATGCATCTCAGTTTTCGCCCGTGGTACTCGGGTTCACCATTCCAGACGCTTTACTAACACTCTCCCCACTTGGAGAGTCAGTGCCTTTAACCTCCTGTTTGGCACAGTTTGCAATTTCTGCGCAAGATGAACAGGAATAGGGAAAACCAATGGGAGACTAGATGTAGGTGTCTGCACGGGCAAATGGAACGCTCAATTCCCAATAGGAAGAGGAATTAACCGAAGGCTCAGCGTGCCCTGCCAGAAAGAGATTATGGCTTTAAGCAATCCTGCGGTTTTGCGGCCAGCTCACAAGAAAGCGAGTTGAAGAAAGGAGCTCAGGGGCAGTGTAATTCAGAAGGCTGCAGAGGTATGAATGACAGCTATCATCCAAAAATGTACTGAAGTAAGTCTTCGAAGAGGACTTGAAAGCGGGGCAGAATTTCAGGAAAACGATTTCAGGGGGTAGACTGGAATTGCACTTAAAGCATAGGAAAAGAGGCAGAATGTCGACAATGATGCACTTGGCCAAAAAGGGCGTATGCGTTTTTTCCTGAATATATTCAGGAAAAAACGCATACGCCCTTTTTGGCCAACCAAGCAAGCGTGTAAAGGAAATCTGCACTACCATGAAGTCTCACTGCCCCCCGGTCAAAAGGGCCATCTGAAAAAAGTTTAAAATCCAGAAAGGCAGGACAGGTCTTGGAGAACAGGGAGCCTTGTTATGCTGATGGTCGGGATGTAAATTGCCAACAGCCACTCTGGAGAATTGTATGGTGTATCCTGAAACACGTAGGAAACAAAGCAACACAGCCTATGTCACTTCCACTTATGGTCCTATAGATTAGGGAAATTAAAATCACAAACACACAGCCACCCCAAAGTTTGGGATGGCTCTGTTTACAAGAACCTTGTCTACGGTACAAGTTAAATATCCGAGAAAGGAAAAAATGGATAAAGAAGTTTTGGTACGCACGTACAATGGAATATCACTCAGCAATGAAATCTACGTCTTCAGGTCCGTAGCGGCATAATGAGTGGATTCAGGTACGATGATTCTACGAGAAATAAGTCACACAGAAAAAGAAACATCATAATATATCAGTAATACACGGAATGAAAACTTGGCTACACATAAACTGAATTACAAAACAGAACACGGTCTCAAATTTAGAAAACCAACTTATGCTTGCTTTTGGGGAAAGGTGAGTTGGGGTGCTGCATAAAACCAGAGATTGAAATTAGCACAGATACCGTTCCATAAGCCAAATATATAATAGAAAAGCCCTACTCCTTGCTCAACGAAATGGACTCAACACCCCATATTCAACGCCTGGCAAGATACCTGACAAGTAAGAATCTTAAAACCCATGGATTTATATGTCTCCATAAGGAAATCAAGCGTGTGTACAGCGGCCTAAACGCAGCAGTGAAAATCCGATAAATCCCATTATCAAAATAAATTTCAAAAACAAAACACAATGACAGTGAAATAGAGAGCAATTCTTAAATAATTCATTCAGGGCTTGTGATGCCACCTGGATTTACCACATCTACACCCAGAGCTGGGTGAGACATAAGGCTGGGCACTTCGGGCTGATAGCATTGGTGAGGTTCAGTGAGCAAACGCAGACCCTTTGAAGTCATACTGCATGGTACCCATTCCATGGGTCCCAACTCTCCAGGTTTAAGGGATTCTTCCTTCAGCTAAAACATGCATGGGAAACCTAGACTATCGTCCGCCGTGTGATTGGGAAACGTTGTCAAATGCATCTCAGTTTTCGTCCCCTGGTACTCGGGTTCACCATTCCAGACGCTTTACTAACACTCTTCCCACTTGGAGAGTCAGTGCCTTTAACCTTCTGTTTCGCACAATTTGCAATTTCTTCGCAAGATGAACAGGCATAGGGAGAACCAATGAGAGACTAGCTGTTGGTGTCTGCACGGGCAAATTAAACGCTCATTTCCCACCAGGAAGAGGAATTAACCAAAGGCTCAGCGTGCCCGGCCGGAATCAGATTAGGGTCTGAAGCAATCCTGCGGTTTTGCGGCCAGCTCACAAGAAAACGAGTTGAAGAAAGGAGCTCAGGGGCACTGTAATTCACAAACCTGCAGAGTTATGAATGACAGCTATCGTCCAAAAATGTACTGAAGTAAGTCTTCAAAGAGGACTTGAAAGCGGGGCAGAATTTCAGGAAAACGATTTCAGGGGGTAGACTGGAATTGCATTTAAAGCATAGGAAAAGAGGCAGAATGTCGACAATGATGCACTTGGCCAAAAAGGGCGTATGCGTTTTTTCCTGAATATATTCAGGAAAAAACGCATACGCCCTTTTTGGCCAACCAAGCAAGCGTGTAAAGGAAATCTGCACTACAATGAAGTCTCACTGCCCCCCGGTCAAAAGGGCCATCTGAAAAAAGTGTAAAATCCAGAAAGGCAGGACAGGTCATGGAGAACAGGGAGCCTTGTTATGCTGATGGGCGGATTTAAATTGCCAACATCCACTCTGGAAAAGTGTATGGTGTTTCCTGAAACACGTAGGAAACAAAACAACACAGCCTATGGCACTTCCACTTATGGTGCTATAGCTTAGGGAAATTAAAATCAAAAACACACAGCCACCCCAGAGTTCAGGACGGCTCTGTTTACAAGAACCTCGTCTACGGTACAAGTAAAATATCCCAGAAAGTAAAAAATTGATAAAGAAGTTGTAATACGCACGTACAATGGAATATCACTCAGCAATGAAATCTACGTCATCAGGCCCGTAGCGGCATAATGAGTGGATTCAGGTATGATGATTCTACGAGAAATAAGTCACACAGAAAAAGAAACATCATAAGATATCACTAATACACGGAATGTAAACTTGGCTACCCATGAACTGAATTACAAAACAGAACAGGGTCTCAAATTTAGAAAACCAACTTATGCTTGCTTATGGGGAAAGGTGAGTTGGGGTGCTGCATAAAACCAGAGATTGAAATTAGCACAGATACCGTTCCATAAGCCAAATATATAATAGACAAGACCTACTCCTTGCTCAACGAAATGGACTCAACACCCCATATTCAACGCCTGGCAAGATACCTGACAAGTAAGAATCTTAATACCCATGGATTTATATGTCTCCATAAGGAAATCAAGCGTGTGTAGAGCGGCCTAAATGCAGCAGTGAATATCCGATAAATCCCATTATCAAAATGAATTTCAAAAACAAAACACAATGACAGTGAAATAGAGAGCAATTCTTAAATAATTCATTCAGGGCTTGTGATGCAACCTGGATTTACCACATCTACACCCAGAGCTGGGTGAGACATAAGGCTGGACACTTCGGGCTGATAGCATTGGTGAAGTTCGGTGAGCAAACGCAGACCCTTTGAAGTCATACTGCATGGTACCCATTCCATGGGTCCCAACTCTCCAGGTTTAGGAATTCTTCTTCAGTTAAAACATCCATGGGAAACCCAGAGTATGTTCAACCGTGTGATTGGGAAACGTTTTCAAATGCATCTCAGTTTTCGTCCCCTGGTACTCAAGTTCACCATTCCAGACGCTTTACTAACACTCTCCTCACTTGGAGAGTCAGTGCCTTTCACCTCCTGTTTGGCACAGTTTGCAATTTCTGCGCAAGATGAACAGGAATAGGGAGAACCAATGAGAGACTAGCTGTAGGTGCCTGCACGGGCAAATGGAAGCACATTTCCCACCAGGAAGAGGAATTAACCAAAGGCTCAACGTGCCCTGCCGGAAACAGATTAGGGCCTGAAGCAATACTGCGGATTGGCGGCCAGCTCACATGGAAGCGAGTTGAAGAAAGGAGCTCAGGGGCACTGTAATTCACAAACCTGCAGAGTTATGAATGACAGCTATCGTCCAAAATGTACTGAAGTAAGTCTTCGAAAAGGACTTGAAAGCGGGGCAGAATTTCAGGAACACGATTTCAGGGGGTAGACAGGAATTGCGCTTAAAGCATAGGAACAGAGGCAGAATGTCGACAATGATGCACTTGGCTAAAAAGGGCATATGCGTTTTTTCCTGAATATATTCAGGAAAAAACGCAAACGCCCTTTTTGGCCAACCAAGCAAGCGTGTAAATGAAATCGTCACTACAATGAAGTCTCACTGCCCCCCGGTCAAAAGGGCCATCTGAAAAAAGTGTAAAATCCAGAAAGGCAGGACAGGTCATGGAGAACAGGGAGCCTTGTTATGCGGATGGGCGGGATGTAAATTGCCAACAGCCACTCTGGAGAAGTGTATGGTGTTTCCTGAAACACGTAGGAAACAAAGCAACACAGCCTATGGCACTTCCACTTATGGTCCTATAGCTTAGGGAAATTAAAATCAAAAACACACAGCCACCCCAAAGTTTGGGATGGCTCTGTTTACAAGAACCTTGTCTACGGTACAAGTTAAATATCCAAGAAAGCAAAAAATGCATAAAGAAGTTGTGGTACGCACGTACAGTGGAATATCACTCAGCAATGAAATCTACGTCATCAGGTCCTATCGGCATAATGAGTGGATTCAGGTACGATGATTCTACGAGAAATAAGTCACACAGAAAAAGAAACATCATAAGATATCACTAATACACGGAATGTCACCTTGGCTACACATGAACTGAATTACAAAACAGAACAGGGTCTCAAATTTAGAAAACCAACTTATGCTTGCTTATGGGGAAAAGTGAGTTGAGGTGCTGCATAAAACCAGAGATTGAAATTAGCACAGATACCTTTCCATAAGCCAAATATATAATAGACAAGACCTACTCCTTGCTCAACGAAATGGACTCAACACCCCATATTCAACGCATGGGAAGATACCTGACAAGTAAGAATCTTAAAACCCATGGATTTATATGTCTCCATAAGGAAATCAAGCGTGTGTACAGCGGCCTAAACGCAGCAGTGAACATCCGATAAATCCCATTATCAAAATGAATTTCAAAAACAAAACACAATGACAGTGAAATAGAGAGCAATTCTTAAATCATTCATTCAGGGCTTGTGATGCCACCTGGATTTACCACATCTACACCCAGAGCTGGGTGAGACATAAGGCTGGACACTTCGGGCTGATAGCATTGGTGAGGTTCGGTGAGCAAACGCAGACCATTTGAAGTCATACTGCATGGTACCCATTCCATGGGTCCCAAATCTCCAGGTTTAAGGGATACTTCCTTCAGCTAAAACATGCATGGGAAACCCACAGTACAGTGCACTGTGTGACCGGGAAACATTTTCAAATGCATCTCAGGTTTCGTCCCCTGGTACTCGGGTTCACCATTCCAGACGCTTTACTAACACTGTTCCCACTTGGAGAGTCAGTGCCTTTAAACTCCTGTTTGGTACAGTTTGCAATTTCTGCACAAGATGAACAGGCATAGGGAGAACCAATGAGAGACTAGCTGTAGGTGCCTGCATGGGCAAATGGAATGCTCATTTCCCACCAGGATGAGGAATTAACCAAAGGCTCAGCATGCCCGGCCGGAAACAGATTAGGGCCTGAAGCAATCCTGCGGTTTTGCGGCCAGCTCACAAGAAAGCGAGTTGAAGAAAGGAGCTCAGGGGCACTGTAATTCACAAACCTGCAGAGTTATGAATGACAGCTAACGTCCAAAAATGTACTGAAGTAAGTCTTCCAAGAGGACTTGAAAGCGGGGCAGAATTTCAGAGAAACGATTTCAGGGGATAGACTGGAATTGCACTTAAAGCATAGGAAAAGAGGCAGAATGTCGACAATAATGCACTTGGCCAAAAAGGGCGTATGCGTTTTTTCCTGAATATATTCAGGAAAAAACGCATACGCCCTTTTTGGGCAACCAAGCAAGCATGTAAAGGAAATCTGCACTACAATGAAGTCTCACTGCCCCCCGGTCAAAAGGGCCATCAGAAAAAAGTGTAAAATCCAGAAAGGCAGGACAGGTCATGGAGAACAGGGAGCCTTGTTATGCTGATGGGCGGGATATAAATTGCCAACAGCCAATCTGGAGAAGTGTATGGTGTTTCGTGAAACACGAAGGAAACAAAGCAACACAGCCTATGGCACTTCCACTTATGGTCCTATAGCTTAGGGAAATTAAAATCAAAAACACACAGCCACCCCAAAGTTTGGGACGGCTCTGTTTACAAGAACCTCGTCTACGGTACATGTTAAATATCCGAAAAAGCAAAAAATGGATAAAGAAGTTGTGGTATGCACGTACAATGGAATATCACTCAGCAATGAAATCTACGTCTTCAGGTCCGTAGCGGCATAATGAGTGGATTCAGGTACGATGATTCTACGAGAAATAAGTCACACAAAAAAAGAAACATCATAAGATACCACTAATACACGGAATGAAAACTTGGCTACACATAAAGTGAATTACAAAACAGAACAGGGTCTCAAATTTAGGAAACCAACTTATGCTTGCTTATGGGGAAAGGTGAGTTGGGGTGCTGCATAAAACCAGAGATTGAAATTAGCACAGATACCGTTCCATAAGCCAAATATATAATAGACAAGACCTACTCCTTGCTCAACGAAATGGACTCAACACCCCATATTCAACGCCTGGGAAGATACCTGACAAGTAAGAATCTTAAAACCCATGGATTTATATGTCTCCATAAGGAAATCAAGCGTGTGTACAGCAGCCTAAACGCAGCAGTGAAAATCCGATAAATCCCATTATCAAAATAAATTTCAAAAACAAAACACAATGACAGTGAAATAGAGAGCAATTCTTAAATAATTCATTCAGGGCTTGTGATGCAACCTGGATTTACCACATTTACACCCAGAGCTGGGTGAGACATAAGGCTGGACACTTCGGGCTGATAGCATTGGTGAGGTTCGGTGAGCAAACGCAGACCCTTTGAAGTCATACTGCATGGTACCCATTCCATGGGTCCCAACTCTCCAGGTTTAAGGGATTCTTCCTTCAGCTAAAACATGCATGGGAAACCCAGACTATCGTCCGCGGTGTGATTGGGAAACGTTGTCAAATGCATCTCAGTTTTCGTCCCCTGGTACTCGGGTTCACCATTCCAGACGCTTTACTAACACTCTCCCCACTCGGAGAGTCAGTGCCTTTAACCTCCTGTTTGGCACAGTTTGCAATTTCTGCGCAAGATTAACAGGAATAGGGAGAACCAATGAGAGACTAGATGTAGGTGTCTGCACGGGCAAATGGAACGTTCATTTCCCACCAGGAAGAGGAATTAACCAAAGGCTCAGCGTGCCCTGCCGGAAACAGATTAGGGCCTGAAGCAATCCTGCGGTTTTGCGGCCAGCTCACAAGAACGCGAGTTGAAGAATGGAGTTAAGGGGCACTGTAATTCACAAACCTGCAGAGTTATGAATGACAGCTATCGTCCAAAAATGTATTGAAGTAAGTCTTTGAAGAGGACTTGAAAGCGGGGCAGAATTTCAGGAAAACGATTTCAGGGGGTAGACTGGAATTGCACTTAAAGCATAGGAAAAGAGGCAGAATGTCGACAATGATGCACTTGGCCAAAAAGCGCGTATGCAGTTTTTCCTGAATATATTCAGGTAAAAACGCATACGCCCTTTTTGGCCAACCAAGCAAGCGTGTAAAGGAAATCTGCACTACAATGAAGTCTCACTGCCCCCCGGTCAAAAGGGCCATCTGAAAAATGTGTAAAATCCAGAAAGGCACGACAGGTCATGGAGAACAGGGAGCCTTGTAATGCTGATGGGCGGGATATAAATTGCCAACAGCCACTCTGGAGAAGTTTATGGTGTTCCCCGAAACACGTAGGAAACAAAACAAAACAGCCTATGGCACTTCCACTTATGGTCCTATAGCTTAGGGAAATTAAAATCAAAAAGATACAGCCACACCAAAATTTGGAACGGCTCTGTTTACAAGAACCTCGTCTACGGTACAAGTTAAATATCCGAGAAAGCAAAAAATGGATAAAGAAGTTGTGGTACGCACGTACAATGGAATATCACTCAGCAATGAAATCTACGTCATCAGGTCCCTAGAAGCATAATGAGTGGATACAGGTACGATGATTCTACGAGAAATAAATCACACAGAAAAAGAAACATCATAAGATATCACTAATACACGGAATGTAAACTTGGCTACACATGAACTGAATTACAAAACAGAACAGGGTCTCAAATTTAGAAAACCAACTTATGCTTGCTTATTGGGAAAGGTGAGTTGGGGTGCTGCATAAAACCAGAGATTGAAATTAGCACAGATACCGTTCCATAAGCCAAATATATAATAGACAAGACCTACTCCTTGCTCAACGACATGGACTCAACACCCCATATTCAACGCCTGGGAATATACCTGACAAGTAAGAATCTTAAAACTCATGGATTTATATGTCTCCATAAGGAAATCAAGCATGTGTACAGCGGCCTAAACGCAGCAGTGAAAATCCGATAAATCCCATTACCAAAATAAATTTCAAAACAAAACACAATGACAGTGAAATAGAGAGCAATTCTTAAATCATTCATTCAGGGCTTGTGATGCAACCTGGATCTCCCACATCTACACCGAGAGCTGGGTGAGACATAAGGCTGGACATTTCGGGCTGATAGCATTGGTGAGGTTCGGTGAGCAAACGCAGACCCTTTGAAGTCATACTGCCTGGTACCCATTCCATGGGTCCCAACTCTCTAGGTTTAAGGGATTCTTCCTTCAGCTAAAACATGCATGGGGAACCCAGAGTATGGTCCACCGTGTGATTGGGAAACGTTTTCAAATGCATCTCAGTTTTCGAACCCTGGTACTTGGGTTCACCATTCCAGACGCTTTACTAACGCTCTCCCCAGTTGGAGAGTCAGTGCCTTTAACCTCCTGTTTGGCACAGTTTGCAATTTCTGCGCAAGATGAACAGGAATAGGGAGAACGAATGAGAGACTAGCTGTAGGTGTCTGCACGGGCAAGTGGAATGTTCATTTCCCACCAGGAAGAGGAATTAACCAAAGGCTCAGCATGCCCTGCCGGAAATAGATTATGGCCTGAACCAATCCTGCGGTTTTGCGGCCAGCTCACAAGAAAGCGAATTGAAAAAAGGAGCTCAGGGGCACTGTAATTCACAGACCTGCAGAGTTATGAATGACAGCTATCGTCCAAAAATGTACTGAAGTAAGTCTTCGAAAAGGACTTGAAAGTGGGGCAGAATTTCAGGAAAACGATTTCAGGGGGTAGACTGGAATTGCACTTAAAGCATAGGAAAAGAGGCAGAATGTCGACAATGATGCACTTGGCCAAAAAGGGCGTATGCGTTTTTTCCTGAATATATTCAGGAAAAAACACATATGCCCTTTTTGGCCAAGCAAGCAGGCGTGTAAAGGAAATCTGCACTACAATGAAATCTCACTGCCCCCCGGTCAAAAGGGCCATCTGAAAAAAGTGTAAAATCCAGAAAGGCAGGACAGGTCATGGAGAACACGGAGCCTTGTTATGCTGATGGGCGGGATGTAAATTCCCAACAGCCACTCTGGAGAAGTGTATGGTGTTTCCTGAAACACGTAGGAAACAAAGCAACACAGCCTATGGCACTTCCAATTATGGTCCTATAGCTTAGGGAAATTAAAATCAAAAACAGACAGCCACCTCAAAGTTTGGGACGGCTCTGTTTACAAGAACCTCGTCTACTGTACAACTTAAATATCCGAGAAAGCAAAAAATTCATAAAGAAGTTGTGGTACGCAAGTACAATGGAATATCACTCAGCAATGAAATCTACGTCATCAGACCCGTAGAGGCATAATGAGTGGATTCAGGTATGATGATTCTACGAGAAATAAGTCACACAGAAAAAGAAACCTCATAAGTTATCACTAATACACGGAATGTAAACTTGGCTACACATGAACTGAATACCAACAGAACAGGGTCTCAAATTTAGAAAACCAACTTATGCTTGCTTATGGGGAAAGGTGAGTTGGGGTGCTGCATAAAAACAGAGATTGAAATTAGCACAGATACCGTCCATAAGCCAAATATATAATAGACAAGACCTACACCTTGCTCAACGAAACGGACTCAACGCCTGGGAATATACCTGACAAGTAAGAATCTTAAAACCCATGGATTTATATGTCTCCATAAGGAAATCAAGCGTGTGAACAGCGGCCTAAACGCAACAGTGAAAATCCGATAAATCCCATTATCAAAATAAATTTCAAAACCAAAACACATTGACAGTGAAATAGAGAGCAGTTCTTAATTCATTCAGGGCTTGTGATGCAACCTGGATTTACCACATCTACACCCAGAGCTGGGTGAGACATAAGGCTGGACACTTCGGGCTGATAGCATTTGTGAGGTTCGGTGAGCAAACGCAGACCCTTTGAAGTCATACTGCATGGTACCCATTCCATGGTTCCCAGCTCTCCAGGTTTAAGGGATTCTTCCTTCAGCTAAAACATGCATGGGAAACGCAGAGTATTGTCCACCGAGTGATTGGGAAACGTTTTCAAATATATCTCAGTTTTCGAACCCTGGCACTCGGGTTCACCATTCCAGACACTTTACTAACATTCTCCCCACTTGGAGAGTCAGTGCCTTTAACATCCTGTTTGGCACAGTTTGCAATTTCTACGCAAGATTAACAGGAATAGGGAGAACCAATGAGAGACTAGCTGTAGGTGTCTGCACGGGCAAATGGAACGCTCATTTCCCACCAGGAAGAGGAATTAACCAAAGGCTCAGCGTGCCCTGCCGGAAACAGATTAGGGCCTGAAGCAATCCTGCGGTTTTTCGGCCAGCTCACAAGAAAGCAAGTTGAGGAAACGAGCTCAGGGGCACTGTAATTCACAAACCTGCAGAGTTATGAATGACAGCTATCGTCCAAAAATGTATTGAAGTAAGTCTTCGAAGAGGACTTGAAAGCGGGGCAGAATTTCAGGAAAACGATTTCGGGGGTAGACTGGAATTGCACTTAAAGCATAGGAAAAGAGGCAGAATGTCGACAATGATGCACTGGCCAAAAAGGGCGTATGCGTTTTTTTCCTGAATATATTCAGGGAAAAACGCATACGCCATTTTTGGCCAAGCAAGCAAGCATGTAAATGAAATCTGCACTACAATGAAGTCTCACTGCCCCCCGGTCAAAAGGGCCATCTGAAAAAGTGTAAAATCCAGAAAGGCAGGACAGGTCATGGAGAACAGGGAGCCTTGTTATGCTGATGGGGGGGATGTAAATTGCAAACAGCCACTCTGGTGAAGTGTATGGGGTTTCCTGAAACACGTAGGAAACAAAGCAACAGAGCCTATGGCACTTCCACTTATGGTCCTATAGCTTAGGGAAATTAAAATCAAAAACACACAGCCACCCCAAAGTTTGGGACGGCTCTGTTTACAAGAACCTCGTCTACGGTACAAGTTAAATATCCCAGAATGTGAAAAATGGTTAAAGAAGTTGTGGTACGTACGTACAATGGAATATCACTCACCAATGAAATCTATGTCATCAGGCCCATCGCGGCATATTGAGTGTATCCAGGTACGATGATTCTAAGTGAAATAAGTCACAGAGAAAATGAAACATCATAAGATATCACTAATACACGGAATGTAAACTTGGCTACACATTTACTGAATTACAAAACAGAACAGGGTCTCAAATTTAGAAAACCAACTTATGCTTGTTTATGGGGAAAGATGAGGTGGGGTGCTGCATAAAACCAGAGATAGAAATTAGCACACATACCTTTCCATAAGCCAAATATGTAGTAGTCAAGACCTACACCTTGCTCAACGAAATGGACTAAACACACCATATTCAAGTCCTAGGATTACATATGACTAGTAAGAATCTTCAAACCCATGGATTTATATGTCTCCGTAAGAGAATCAAGTGTGTGTACAGCTGCATGAATGCAGCAGAGAAAATCCGATAAATCCCATTATCAAAATAAACTACAAAAACAAACACAATGACAGTGAAATAGAGAGCAATTCTTAAATAATTCATTCAGGTCGTGTGATGCAACCTGGATTTACCACATCTACACCTAGAGCTGAGTGAGACATAAGGTTCGACACTTTGGGCTGATAGCATTGGTGAGGTTCGGTGAGAAAATGCAGGCCCTTTGAAGTCATACTGCATGGTACCCATTCCATGGGTACCACCTCTCCAGGTTTAAGGGATTCTTCCTTCAGGTAAAACACGCATGGGAAACCCAGAATATGGTCCACCGTGTGACCGGGAAACCTTTTTAAAGGCATCTCAGTTTTCGTCCCCTCATACTCGGTTTTACCATTCCAGACGCTTTACTAACTCTTTCCCCAATTGGAGAGTCAGTGCCTTTAACCTCCTGTTTGGCACAGTTTGGAATTTCTGCGCAAGATGAACAGGAATAGAGAGAACCAATGAGAGACTAGCTGTAGGTGTCTGCACGAGCAAATTTAACGCTCATTTCCCATCAGGAAGAGGAATTAGCCAAAGGCTCAACATGCCGTGCCAGAACCAGATTAGGGCCTGAAGCAATCCTGCGGTTTTGCGGCCAGCTCACAAGAAAGCGAGTTGAAGAAAGGAGCTCAGGGGCACTGTAATTCACAAACCTGCAGAGTTATAAATGACAGCTATCGTCCAAAAATATATTGAAGTAAGGCTGCAAAGAGGACTTGAACGCGGGGCAGAATTCCAGGAATACGATTTCAGGAGGTAGATGGGAAGTCCTCTGAAAGTATAGGAGAAGAGGCAGAACTTCGACAATGATGCACTTGGTCAAAAAGGGCATATGCGTTTCTTCCAGGGCCCTCATTAAAGAGGGTAGGAGGCTCCCAGCATGCTTCAGTGGCCAACAGAGGGCCTACGTCGCCAAGGCGAAGTGAGCCATCCAGGCAGGAGTGACCTCACATCAGAGCGCCCACCTCACAGAAGGGTAAGGAACCCAGTCATGATCAGACTCTCACCAGAGTGCCCACATAAGCAAGGGGCTGGGAATCAGGCACGAGTGTCCTCACACCCGTGGGGCCACATCATCGAAAGTTGAGGTACCCAGCACATGTGGCCTCAAACCGGAAGACCCACATCACCATGGGTCTCAGAGCGAGGCAGGCAGGATTAACCTCAAAACACATGGCCCATTGTATAAAGAGGTGAGGAATCCAGCAGTTGGAACATCCCAGCAGGCGGCCCAGAGCACCGAGGCTATGGGATCCAGGCAGTGATGAACTCACAACAGAGGGCCCTCATCGTGATACTGTAAGCAACCCAGCCGTTGTGACCTCAGAGCACAAGGCCCACATCCCCATGGGAAAGGGAACCAAGCAGGAGTGTCATCACACCAGTGGGCACACAACAGAAAATGTGGGGAGCCCAGCAGTTAGGGCCGGACGCCAGAGGGCCCTCATCACTGAGGAGAGGAGCCTCCCAGCAAGCTCCAACTGCTACCAGAGGGCCGACGTCCCCAATGCGGGGTGTGCCAGCCAGGCAGGAGTGACCTCAGAGCAGAGGGCCAACCACACAAAAGTGTGAGGAACCCAAAGAGGATCAGACTCTCACCAGAGGGCCCACATCACCAAGGGAATGGAAACCAGGCAGGAGTGTCCTCACACCAGTGGGGCCACATCACCAAAATGTGACGGACCCAGCACACGTGGCCTCAAACTAAAGGACACACATCACCAAGGGGCTGGGAGTGAGGCAGGCAAGAGAAGTCTCAAAACAGAGGGCCCATAGAAGGAAAAAGGTGAGGAATCCCGCAGTTGGAACCTCCCCGCAGGTGGCCAAGAGCAGCGAGGCTATGGGGTCCATGCCGGAGTGAACTCACACCAGAGGGCCCTCATCATGAAACTGAACAACGTACCATTGGGACCTCAGAGCAGAAGACCCACATTCCCATGGGGTTGGGATCCTGGCAGGAGTGTACTTGCACCAGAGGGCGCACATCAGAAAATTTTGGGAGCCCAGGAGTTAGGGTCTGACGCCAGAGGGCCCTCATTACCGAGGGGAGGAGACTCCCAGCAGGCACCACCTCCCAACTGAGGGCCCACGTCGCCAAGTTGACGTGTGCCAGCCAGGCAGGAGTGACCTCACAGCAGAGGGCCTACCTCACAGAAGGGTGAGGAACCCAGCCAGGATAAGACTCTCACCAGAGGGCCCACATCACCAAGGGGATCGGAACAAGGCAGGAGTGTCCTCACACCAGTGTGGCCACATTATAGAAAGGTGAGGAACCCAGCACATGTGGCCTAAACCAGAGCACCCACGTTTCCAAGGTGCTCCGAGTGAGGCAAGCAGGAGTAGCCTAACAACACAGGGCCCACAGAATAAAATATGTGAGGAATCCAGCAGTTTGAACCTCCCAGCAGGTGGCCCAGAGTATGGAGTCTATGGGATCCAGGCCACAGTGAACTCACAGCAGAGGGCCCACATCATGAAACTGTGAGCAACCCAGCCAGTGGGACCTCAGAGCAGAAGGCCCACATCCCCATGGGGTTGGGAACATGGCACGAGTGTCCTCGCACCACTTAGCACGTATCAGAAAATGTGGGTACCCAGCATTTAGGGCCTGACGCCAGAGGGCCCTCATCACCAAGGGGAGGAGGCTCCGAGCAGGCTCCAACTGCCACAAGAGGGCCGACATTGCCAAGGCGGGGTGTGCCAGCCAGGCAGGAGTGACCTCACAGCAGAGGGCCCACCTCACAGAAGTGGGAGGAACCCAGCCAGGATCAGACTCTCACCAGAGGGCCCACATCACCAAGGGGATAGGAACCAGACAGGTGTGTCCTCACACCAGTGGGGCCACATCATCGAAAGGTGAGGGACCCAGCACACGTGGCCTCAAACCAGAGGACACACATCACCAAGGGGCTGGGAGTGAGGCAGGCAGGAGGAGTCTTAAAACAGAGGGCCCATAGAAGGAAAAAGGTGAAGAATCCCGCAGTGGGAACCTCCCCGCAGGAGGCCAGGAGCAGCGAGTCTATGGGGTCCATGCCGGAGTGAACTCACACCAGAGGGCCCTCATCATGAAACTGAGCAACGTACCATTGGGACCTCAGAGCAGAAGACCCACATTCCCATGGGGTTGGGATCCTGGCAGGAGTGTACTCGCACCACAGGGCGCACATCAGAAAATTTTGGGAGCCCAGGAGTTAGGGTCTGACGCCAGAGGGCCCTCATTACGGAGGGGAGGAGACTCCCAGCAGGCACCAACTCCAAACTGAGGGCCAACGTCGCCAAGTTGACGTGTGCCAGCCAGGCAGGAGTGACCTCACAGCAGAGGGCCTACCTCACAGAAGGGTGAGGAACCCAGCCAGGATAAGACTCTCACCAGAGGGCCCACATCACCAAGGGGATCGGAACAAGGCAGGAGTGTCCTCACACCAGTGTGGCCACATTATAGAAAGGTGAGGAACCCAGCACATGTGGCCTAAACCAGAGGACCCACATTTCCAAGGTGCTCCGAGTGAGGCAGGCAGGAGTAGCCTAACAACACAGGGCCCACAGAATAAAAAATGTGAGGAATCCAGCAGTTTGAACCTCCCAGCAGGTGGCCCAGAGCATGGAGTCTATGGGATCCAGGCCACAGTGAACTCACAGCAGAGGGCCCACATCATGAAACTGTGAGCAACCCAGCCAGTGGGACCTCAGAGCAGAAGGCCCACATCCCCATGGGGATGGGAACCTCGCAGGAGTGTCCTCGCACAACTTAGCACGTATCAGAAAATGTGGGAACCCAGCAGTTATGGCCTGACGCCAGAGGGCCCTCATCACGGAGGAGAGGAGGCTACCAGCAGGTTCCAAATGCCACCAGAGGGCCGACGTCACCAAGGCAATGGGAGCAAGCCAGGCAGGAGTTACCTCACAGCAGAGGGCCCACCTCACAGAAGTGTGAGGAGCCCAAACAGGATCAGACTCTAACCAGAGCGCCCACATCACCAAGGGGATGGAAACCAGGCAGGAGTGTCCTCACACCACTGGGGCCACATCAACGAAAGGTGAGGAACACAGCACATGTGGCCCCAAACAAGGGGACACACATCACGAAAGGGCTGGGAGTGAGGCATGCAGGAGGAGACTCACAACAGAGCGCCCATAGAATAAAAAAGGTGAGGAACCCCACAGTTGGAAGCTCCAAGCAGGTGGCCCAGAGCACCGAGGCTATGGGATCCATGCCGGAGTGAACTCACAGCAGAGGGCCCACATTCTGACACTGTGAGCAACCCAGCCGTTGGGACCTCAGAGCAGAAAGCCCACATCCCCATGGGGATGGGAGCCTGACTGGAGTGTACTCGCACGACAGGGCGCACATCAGAAAATTTTGGGAGCCCATGAGTTAGGGCCTGACGCCAGAGGGCCCTCATTACCGAGGGGAGGAGACTCCCAGCAGGCACCAACTCCCAACTGAGGGCCCACATCGCCAAGGTGACGTGTGCCAGCCAGGCAGGAGTGACCTCACAGCAGAGGGCCCACCTCCCAGAAGTGTGAGGAATCCAGACAGGATCAGACTCTCACCAGAGGGCCCCCATCACCAAGGGGATGGGAACCAGGCAGGAGTGTCCTCACACCAGTGGGGCCACATCAATAAAGGTGAGGAAACCGGTACATGTGGCCTTAAACCAGAGGACCTACATCACAAATGGGCTGGGAGTGAGTCAGGAAGTAGGAGCATGAAAACACAGGACCCAAAGAATAAAAAAGGTAAGGAATCCAGCAGTAGGAACCTCCCAGCAGGCCGCTCAGAGCACAGAGTCTATGGGATCTAGGCCTGGGTGAACTAACACCAGAGAGCCAACATCATGAAACGGTGAACAACACAGGTGTTGGGACCTTAGAGCAGAAGGCCCACATGCCCATGGGGATGGGAACCTCGCAGGAGTGTCCTCGCACCACTTAGCACGTATCAGAAAATGTGGGTACCCAGCAGTTAGGGCCTGAGGCAAGAGGGCCCCGATCACCGAGGGGAGGTTCCCAGCAGGCTCCAACTGCCACAAGAGGGCCGATGTTGCCCAGGTGGGGTGTGCCAGCCAGGCAGGAGTGACCTCACAGCAGAGGGCCCCCCTCACAGAAGGGTGAGGAACCCAGCCAGGATCAGACTCTCACCAGAGGGCCCACATCATCAAGGGGATAGGAACCAGGCAGGAGTGTCCTCACACCAGTGGGGCCACATCATCGAAAGGCGAGGGACCCAGCATACATGGCCTCAAACCAGAGGACACACATCACCAAGGGGCTGGGAGTGAGGCAGGCAGGAGGAGTCTCAAAAGAGAGGGCCCATAGAAGAAAAAAGGTGAGGAATCCCGCAGTTGGAACCTCCCAGCAGGTGGCCAGGAGCAGTGAGGCTATGGGATCCAGGCCGGAGAGAACTCACAGCAGAGGGCCCTCATCATGAAACTGAGCAACCCACGGTTGGGACCTCAGAGCAGAAGGCCCACATTCCCATGGGGTTGGGAACCTGGCAGGAGTGTACTCGAACCACAGGGCGCATATCAGAAAATATTGGGAGCCCAGGAATTAGGGCCTGACGCAAGAGGGCCCTCATTACCGAGGGCAGGAGACACCCAACAGGCACCAAATCCCATCAGAGAGCCGACGTCGCCAAGGCGGGGTGTGCCAGCCAGGCAGGAGTGACGTCAGAGAAGAGGGCCCACCTCACAGAAGTGTGAGGAACCCAACCAGGATCAGACTCTCACCGGATGGCCCACATCACCAAGGGGATGGGAACCAGGCAGGAGTGTCCTCACACCAGTGGGGTCACATCAGCCAAAGGTGAGGAACCCAGCACATGTGGCCTCAAACCACAGGACACACATCACCAAGGGGCTGGGAGTGAGGCAGGTGTCTGGAGGGGCACATTTAACTCTAATTTCCCACCAGGAAGTGGAATGAACCAAAGTCTCAGAGTGCCGTGCCGGACCCTGATTACGGCCTGAAGCAAACCTGCGGTTCTGTGGCCAGTTTTCAAGGAAACGAGTTAAGAAAGGAAATCACGGGCACTGTAATTCACAAACCTGCAGAGTTATAAATGACAGCTATTGGCAAAAATATATTGAAGTAAGTCTGCAAAGAGGACTTGAAAACGAGGCAGAATTGCAGGAATCATATTTCAGGAGGTAGATTGGAATTGCATTTAAAGCATGTGAAAAGCGGCAGATCTTTGACAGTGATGCACTTGGACAAAAGTGCGTAAACATTTTTTCCTGAGTATATTCAGGAAAAAACACATATGCCCTTTTTGGCCAACCAAGCACTCGAGAAATGGAAATCCGCACTACAATGAAGTCTCATTTCCCATTCGTCAAAAGGGCCATCTGAAAAAAGTGTAAAAACCAGAAACACAGGACAGGCCATGGAGAACAGGGAGCCTTGTTATGCTGATGGGCGGGATGTAAATTGCCAACAGACACTCTGGAGATGTGTATGGTGTATCCTGAAATATCTGAAAAACAAAGCTACAGACCCTAGGGCACTTCCACTTTTGGGCCTATAGCTTCGGAAAATTAAAATCAACAAGACACAGCCAAAACAAAATTTAGGGCTGCTGTGTTTACAAGACCCTTGAGTCCAGTACAAATTAAATATCCCAGAAAGAAAAAAATGGATAAAGGAGTTGTGCTACTTACGTACAACGGAATATCACTCAGCAATGAAATCAATGTCATCAGGCCTGTAGCAGCAAATTGAGTGGATTTAAGTATGGAGATTCTAAGAGAAATAGGTCACACAGAGAAAGATAATTATCATAAGATATCACTAATAGAGAGAGTGTAAACTTGGCTACACATAAACTGAATTCCAAAACCGAACAGAGTCTCACATTTAGATAAAAACTTATGCTTGCTTAAGGGGAAAGTTGAGTTGGGGTGCTGTATAAAACCAGAGATTGAAATTAGCACACATACCGTTCCATAAGCCAAATATGTAATAGACAAGACCTACTCTTTGCTCAACGAAATAGACTCATCCATGGTGTATCACCTCACACCTGTTAGAATGGGCATCATCAGAAAATCTACAAACAACAAATGCTGGAAAGGGTGTGGAGATAAGGAACCCTCTTCCACTATTGTTGGGAATGTAAATTGATACAGTCACTGTGGAGAACATTATGGAGTTTCTTATAAAACTAAGAATAGAATTACCATGTGATACAGCAATCCCACTACTGGGCATATACCCAGACAAAACCATAAATCAAAAAGAGACATTCACCGCAATGTTCATTGCATCACTATTTACAATATCCAGGTAATGGAAGCAACCTAAATGCCCACAGACAGACGAATGCATAAAGATGTGGTACATATATAAAATGGAATATTACTAAGCCATAAAAAGGAATGAAATTGGGTCATTTGTAGAGACGTTGATGGATCTAGAGACTGTCATACAGAGTGAAGTAAGGCAGAAAGAGAAAAACAAATCTTGTCTATTAATGCATATATGTGGAACCTAGAAAAATTGTACAGATGAACCGTTTTGCAAGGCAGAAATAGAGCAACAGATGTAGACAACAAACGTATGGACACCAAGGGGGGAAAGCTGTTGGGGGGTGGTGGTGGGAGGAGTTGAGAGATTGGGATTGGCATGTATACATTTATATGTATAAAATAGATAACCAAAAAGAACCTGCTGTATAAAAAAATAAAATAAAGTTCAAATTACAAAAAGTAAAACAGAAAAAATATTCTTCCCTTCACATACATGTATTTATATGAATAAATTATTTCCATGCTTATATCTGTAAATACAAAAAAGAGGAATAAAATCTACCTTGAACCAAAAATGAAAAAAAGAAAAAAAAACAGAACCCACCAGTTACACAGAGGAAAACCGTATCAGGGCACTTGCTCCAGTTGTAAACAATTCTGAAGTTGGTCAGTGGTGGGGAATCATCTCCCATTCAGCCAGCAGGCCCCACGCAACAAGCGTCCTCATTGCAAAGCTGGGGGACCGTGCCGAGGCATCTGTGAGTAAACGTGGGCTGAGCCCCAGGCCAGCTGCTGCTGAAATGTTCCCACCCTTCCTAGGTAAAACACCTGAATATATACAAGGACTTGAAAGCCTAGAGGAAGGGCCATGGAGCCACATGAGTGACAGCATGCCAGCCGACTTGGTGCCTGCAGGCCAGCCAGGATGGTCCTGGCCCTGGGTGCTCTTCTGGAAGCTTTCCATTTCCCTGCCTGAGATACCCCTGCTGTCCCGGCCCCCACTGCTTTCTTCCTCACTCACCTCTGCCCAGGGAGAAATTCCAGCGGCAGGTATGGGTGACACATCCTCTTTAGCAGGTGGCATCTTGTCAACTGCTGCAGAAAGTCCAGCAGAGCCCCACTCACACTGGGCCACCCACAAA
This sequence comes from Delphinapterus leucas, assembly GCF_059928025.1. Classification (NCBI taxonomy): domain Eukaryota; kingdom Metazoa; phylum Chordata; class Mammalia; order Artiodactyla; family Monodontidae; genus Delphinapterus; species Delphinapterus leucas. The sequence continues at coordinate 949,513 of NW_028322292.1, forward strand.
GCCGTGGCCTCTCACTCCCTCCCACCAGTCCAGCCCCAAGACTGCTGACAGGGCAGAGAAAATGGCGTCAGGCACAGCTGCAGGGGCTCTTGCTGCCTGGAGCGGTGTTTATATTGATCTGAACCCAGACACACCTGGGGAGGGCTGGCCGGCACGGTCAGGCTTCCCAGGCCAGCCAATAATCACCCCTCAGGGGCTAACAGTTGCAGAAACTGGAATTTGCTGAATCGGCCAGGTCCAAGGAACAGGTGTGGGCTCCTGAGAGTCAGGATAGACAAGGGGCTGCAGCTCTGGCTTGTTGTCTAATTATATTATCTGGCCCATGAGTGGGAGACAACTTCAAGAAAACCCTCTCCTAATGAGAAGTACCCAGGAGTCAGGGAGAGCAGGGTTGGGTGGTGGGTGGAGACAGAGGCCTGGTGCCCCGGGTGCAGTGGAAATCTCTGGAAGACCAGGTGGAGGGAGGCCACACAGAGTGATGCCCAGGGTCACAGACCTGTCGGAGCTGCTGTTTGTTAGTTCAAGTCCTGCTCTGAGGTGCTCTGTGTCAGATCTGAGTGACAGGTGAGCTGGGAGTGCTCTGAAATGAGGGCGATGTGCATGGCTCCTGTGTGCCCAGCCCTGCCACGGTACCTGCAAGGGTAGCTCTGTATCCTGGGAGGGGCCTGACCACGAGAGCCCCATGGGCTGCAGGGGAACCTGCCCAGGGATCCCCATATCCTGGGAGGGGCCTGAACACGAGAGCCACGTGGGCTGGGGTGGGGGTGGGGTACCTGCCCAGGTGAGCTCCATATCCTGGGATTGGCCTGACCTCGAGAGCCCCATGGGCTGCTGGAGTCCTGGTAAAGGATGTCAGGACAGTCAGTGAAGCCACCGAGGATAGACCTCCAGTAGTTCCTAAACCCTACACCCTGCTGGTCATTCTACTAACCACCAGGACATGGTATTCTGTATTAGTCTTCAATGAAGCCTTCTTTTGTATTCTATTAGTCCCAGAGTCACAAGAAATTTTGGCTTGTGAGTGGCAGGACTCAACATACAACTAAAACAATACTTCCGGGCCGTCTTGCCGCAAGGGTTCAAAAATTCCCACACCATCTTTGGGGAAAGCTCAGCTAAAGACCTAAAAGCTCTACCTCTGGAAAAGGAAACACTCCTTCAATATGCAGACGACATTCTGATCGCCAGCCCTACTAAGGAGACATCTGAACTACCAAGCCAATAAAGGATACAAGTTGTCCAAGCAAAAGCTCAAATATCACAGACTACAGTGACCTGCGTGGGCTGCATTCTCACAGAAGGTCGGAGAAGCCCATTCCAGGAAAGGGAAGAAACAATTTACAGCCTTACCCATTTCTACAACTAGAAGACAGCTTAGGGGTTCCTGGGGAGGCCAGGGTTTGCTGCTTCTGGATCCCTAACTACAGTCTACTAGCTGGGCCTCTGTATGAAACACTGAAAGGAAAAGATGATGATCCTTTTGAATAGAATCCAGAAGTGGCCTTTCAAGAATGGAAAGAGCAGTCAATTCAGACCCTTGCCCTGGAACTCCCTAATTTAGCTAAACCCTTTGACATTTACATTCCTAGTGAAATTTGAAAGGCCATTGGAGTATTAGTGCAAATACTGGGACCACTTGAAATGGAACAATGCAAGAATGCCATCCAGGTAGGATAAACTATGGTCACCAAGGGGCTTGGCCCACCGCCACATCTGGCCAAGATACTGGCGGTATCTGAAAACGTGGAAATCAGCAGCCCAAAAGGCCACCTCCCTCCTAAGGGAAAAGGACCCCACGTGGTGAACCGAACCCCCAACCATGCCCTGAAGTCACAGGGTTTGCTCCGTGGGCACACTGACCTCGAGTGAGAAGGCCCTCCAACTCCAACATCCAGAGAGATAACCGGGGGCAACAGGGCACCATGACGACTCGTGTGACCATCACTTGACCTGGAGTTTCTCTCATAAAACAACAAGAGTGTGTCCCAAAAGAGTAGACTACTGCTTGCAGGACTTACTGCACCCAGAGGGGAGGTAATAATCTTGGCGGGGGAACCGTATATCAAGCTGTCACCATAGAAAAGCCTACAGACACTGTGATGATGGTGGCCAATAAGACCGGCTGGACTCCTGTTTACTTCAAAAGGCTGTTGACTCAGTGGCCATCATGGTCCTTCATCACCACTGACCCTGGACTGTCTGGGAGTTGAGCGGGCAGGGATCTGACACCTGGTGCTGTTTTTATGTTAATTCTGGGGCCTAATAGAAGGAAGCGCAGACTACTGGTCAGAGCATCTAGGCTGGCAGAAACGGTCAGCTAAAGGTGGCTGAACAAATGTGGGGCAGGGTGAAACTGGACCTCACAGCGTCACTGCACATCTCCTTCCTGGACCCTTAAAGGTCATTAGAATCTATAACACTTCCAATACTGGTGCTCAGGCGGACGAGCAGAGGGGCAGGAGCCCTGGGGACAATCAACGTCACCTGGAGGCTACTGGGGAGAAATTCTGACCCTTGCCTATGAGTATGAGGGCTTCTAACTCAGCACTCAGCAGTTAAAGAAGAAGGGTCTGCACCCTCAGCACTCTAAGAATGAGGAAGGGGACAAAAGGCAGAAGAGGGGTTTGTCCCAGGCAAAGCCCCTTAAAAATCCCTGGGAGATAAAAATAGAATCTGGGCAATAAAATAAAGTCTAACCTTTTTTATCCTTTGTGCTTTGTCTAATTTCACGTGCTCCTAGGGTCCCGCATACAGAGGTTCAACAGCCGGCACTTCAGACCAGATTTCCTAGTGCAGAATGGCTGGGTCGACACCTCAGCTCCTGGGGCACAGTGCAGACTCCGTGATATAGAGCCTGAGCTGCAGCCAACCGGGCCCTCGAGAGCTCCGCCCCCTCCCTCCCACTGACTCTGACAGGATCTCTACACAGCAGCCCAGCCCACAGCCCACAGGGTAGCACATGCTCTCACCTCTCCATTCTCTGATCAAAATATAAAGTTTCCTTTGCTTCTGAACCAAACTCAGTCTCGATCTGTTGGCTCCAATGACACTGGGCAGGGGGACACTTGTTGGGGTCCACTCTGGAGGATCAATAACAGAAATTGAGAACATTGTAACTTCAGTGAACAGATGTGTGAGCCAAACTGTAATTAACATAGAACAGTGTATAAGGCTCGGGTAAAATAAGATGTTTCTAACACTTCCATTTGATATTTCCATCACTTTATTATAAGCAAGTTCAGTGAAAAGGTTTGTCTTATTTGTCAGGTCAATATTAGAGAAACGAAGTGATTTCTTTCCAAGGATGTACATCTAATAATCTTGGTTAAAGCTTCAATCTTGTTTTAAATGCTTTTCCATTGAAAATGATACCTCTCTTTCAGCTCCCCCATTTCTGAGAAGTATAAAATCTTATAATTTATTATTACCAAAGGGGAAAGGTGGGAGGAGGGATAAATTAACCGTTTGGGATTAACACATACACACTGCTATGTATAAAATCGATCATCAACAAGGAACTACTGTATAGCACAGGGAACTACACTCAATATTTTGCAATAACCTATAAGGGGAAATAATCTGAAAAAGAATAGATATTTTTATTGACATCATCTATCAATGACAGTTAAAATGGAACCTAAGGGAAGCCGGTGGTGAGTGCTTCTGACCAGGAAGACTTCAATCATCTAAAGTTTGGACTCTGCCTACTTCCCAAGGCCCTTAATGAACATATGTGTAGCCGTAGCTTAAAATATTCCCCACTTTGGGTTGCGGAGAGACACTGATTTTGAAAAAGCCCTGGTGTTCTCCTCACATGAATGGGACGCTTCCTACAGCTAAAACATGCCTGTCACACCCAGAGGATGGTATACCGTCTGATCGGGAAGAGTTTGGAAAAGGCATCTCATCTCCTCATCTCCTGGTGCTCGGGTTCACCCCTCCAGCTTCTTTACGAACAGTCTCCCCACTTGGAGATGTCAGCACTGTCAACATCCTGTTGCATACAGTTTGGAATTTGTCCAGAGGATGAAGCGGAAGGAGGAGGAACAATGAGAGACAAGTCCTAGGTGTTCGGACAGGCACATGTCACTCTAATTTCCAATCAGGAAGACAAATTGATCAAAGGCTAGGGTTGCCCATGGAAACAGAATAGGGCTTGAGGAAATCCCGCTGCTTTGTGGTCAGTTCCCATAAACACAAGTTGAAAAATGGGACTCACGGGCATTAAATTCACGAAACTGCAGAGATGAAAATATCTATCACTGAAAAATGTCTTGAGGAAAGTCAGAGAAAAGGACTTGTAAGCAACGGAGAATGGCAGGAAAGGGATTGCAAGAGGTAGGAAGGACTCGCCGTTAAGCACAAGAAAACGGGCTGAACATTGCCAACATTGCAGTTGGCCAAAAAGGGTGTATGCGTCTTTTTCTGTATATATTCAAGAACAGGGCATACACTTTTTTAGCCAACCAAACAGGTGGGCACTGGAAATCAATACTACAAAACATATCACTTCGCATCAGTCAGAAGAGCCGTCCTCAGAAAGTGTAAACACCAGAAATGCAGGACAGGGCAAGGAGAAAAGGGAGCCCTGTGAGGCTTATAGTGGAAATGTATATTGCCAACGGTCACTCTAGAGAAGTGTATTTTGTTTACTAAAGCATCTAAAAAATGAGCTACAGAGCACAGGGCCCTTGCACTCATGGACGTATATCTTGGGAAAAACAAAAATCGAGAGGACACAGGCACCCCAAGGTATACCGCCTCTCTGTTTAAAAGATCCTCGACTAGGATATAAATTATATGTCTCTGGAGAGAGAAAATGGATAGAGATGTGGCATTTATGTAGAGTGGAATATTACTCAGCCAGGAAATCAATGAAATATGGCCATGTGTAACAACTACACAGGAGTGACATATGATCACTCGAAGTCACATAATATAAAAACAAAAAGACACACGATATCACTAATACATGGAATGTAAACGTGGCTACAAATGAACTGAATTATAAAACAGAACGGTGTCTCAAATTTAGAAAACCAACTTATGCTTGCTCAAGGATAAAGGTGAGTTGGGGTGCTGCATAAAACCAGAGATTGAAATTAGCACAGATACCGTTCCATAAGCCAAATATGGAATAGAAAAAACCTACTCCTTGGTCAATGAAATGGACTCAACACCACATTTTCCGCACCTAGGAATATACCGGATGAGTAAGAGTCTTAATACCTATGGATTTATATGTCTGCGTAATAGAATCAAGCATGGGTACAGCGGAATAAACGCAGCAGTGAAAATCAGCTAAATCCTATTATCAAAATAAATTTCAAAAACAAAACACAATGGCAGTGAAATAGAGAGCAATTCTTAAATAATTCATTCAGGGTTTGTGATGCAACCTGGATGTACCACATTTACACCCAGAGCTGGGTGAGACATAAGGCTGGATACTTTGCGCTGATAGCATTGGTGAGGTTCAGTGAGCAAATGCAGACCCTTTGAAGCCATACTGCATGGTACCCATTCCATGGGTCCCAACTCTCCAGGTTTAAGGGATTCTTCCTTCAGCTAAAACATGCATGGGAATCCCAGAGTATGGTCCACCGTGTGATTGGAAAACGTTTTCAAATGCATCTCAGGTTTCGTCCCCTGGTACTCGGGTTCACCATTCCAGACCTTTACTAACACTCTCCCCACTTGGAGAGTCAGTGCCTTTAACCTCCTGTTTGGCACAGTTTGCAATTTCTGCGCAAGATGAACAGGAATAGGGAGAACCAATGAGAGACTAGCTGTAGGTGTCTGCACTGGAAATTTAACGCTCATTTCCCACCAGGAAGAAGAATTAACCAAAGGCTCAGCATGCCTTGCCGGAACCTGATTAGGGCCTGAAGCAATCCTGCGGGTTTGCGGCCAGCTCACAAGAAAGCGAGTGAAGAAAAGAGCTCATTGGCACTGTAATTCACAAACCTGCAGAGTTATAAATGACAGCTCTCGTTCAAAAATATATTGAAGGAAGGCTGTGAAAAGGACTTGAAAGTGGGGCAGAATTGCAGGAAAACGATTTCAGGGGGTAGACTGGAATTGCATTTAAAGCATAGGAAAAGAGGCAGAACGTCGACAATGATTCAGTTGGCCAAAAAGGGCGTATGCGTTTTTTCCTGAATATATTCAGGAAAAAACGCATACGCCCTTTTTGGCCAACCAAGCAAGCATGTTAAAGAAATCTGCACTACAATGAAGTCTCAATGCCCCACGGTCAATAGCGCAATCTGAAAAAAGTGTAAAATCCAGAAACACAGCACAGGCCATGGAGAACATGGAGCCTTGTTATGCTGATGGGCGAGATGTAAATTGCCAACAGCCACTCTGGAGAAGTGTATTGTGTTTCCTGAAACACCTAAAAAACAAAGCAACGGAGCCTATAGCACTTCCACTTATGGTCCTATAGCTTAGGGAAATTAAAATCAAAAACACACAGCCACCCCAAAGTTTTGGACGGTTCTGTTTACAAGAACCTCGTCTACGGTACAAGTTAAATATCCCAGAATGTGAAAAATGGATAACGAAGTTGTGGTACGTACGTAAAATGGAATCTCACTCAGCAATGAAATCTATGTCATCAGGCCTGTCGCGGCATAATGAGGGGATTCAGGTACGATGATTCTAAGTGAAATAATTCACAGAGAAAATGAAACATCATAAGATATCACTAATACACGGAATGTAAACTTGGCTACACATGAACTGAATTACAAAACAGAACAGGGTCTCAAATTGAGAAAACCAACTTATGCTTGCTTAAGGGGAAAGGTGAGTTGGGGTGCTGCATAAAACCAGAGATAGAAATTAGCACAGATACCTTTCCATAAACCAAATATGTAATAGTCAAGACCTAGCCCTTGCTCAACGAAATGGACTAAACACGCCATATTCAACGCCTAGCATTACACATGACTAGTAAGAATCTTCAAACCCATGGATTTATATGTCTCCGTAAGAGACTCAAGTGTGTGTACAGCGACATGAATGCAGCAGAGAAAATCCGATAAAATCCATTATCAAAATGAATTACAAAAACAAACAAAATGACAGTGAAATAGAGAGCAATTCTTAAATAATTCATTCAGGGCTTGTGATGCAACCTGGATTTACCACATCTACACCCAGAGCTGAGTGAGACATAAGGCTGGACACTTCGGGCTGGTAGCATTGGTGAGGTTCGATGAGCAAATGCAGACCCTTTGAAGTCATACTGCATGGTACCCATTCCATGGGTCCCAACTCTCCAGGTTGAAGGGATTCTTCCTTCAGCTAAAACATGCATGAGAAACCCACAGTACAGTGCACTGTGTGACCAGGAAACGTTTTCAAATGCATCTCAATTTTCGTCCCCTTTTACTCGGTTTCACCATTCCAGACCCTTTACTAACACTCTCCCCACTTGGAGAGTCAGTGCCTTTAATCTCCTGTTTAGCACAGTTTGCAATTTCTGCGCAAGATGAACAGGAATAGGGAGAACCAATGAGAGACTAGCTGTAGGTGTCTGCACGGGCAAATTTAACACTCATTTCCCACCAGGAAGAGGAATTTACCAAAGGCTCAGCATGCTGTGCCGGAACCAGATTAGGACCTGAAGCATTCCTGCGGGTTTGCGGCCAGCTCAGAAGAAAGCGAGTTGAAGAAAGGAGCTCAGGGACACTGTAATTCACAAACCTGCAGAGTTATAAATGACAGCTATCTTCCAAAAATATATTAGAGGAAGGCTGCGAAGAGGACTGGAAAGCGGGGCAGAATTGCAAGAAAACAATTTCAGGGGGTAGACTGGAATTGCATTTAAAGCATAGGAAAAGAGGCAGAACGTCGACAATGATGCACTTGGCCAAAAAGAGCGTATGCGTTTTTTCCTGAATATATTCAGGAAAAAACGCATACCCCCTTTTTGGCCAACCAAGCAAGCATGTTAAAGAAATCTCCACTACAAAGAAGTCTCACTGCCCCCAGGTCAAAAGGGCCATCTGAAAAAAGTGTAAAATCCAGAAAGACAGCACAGGCCATGGAGAACAGGGAGCCTTGTTAGGCTGATGGGCGGGATGTAAATTGCCAACAGCCACTCTGGAGAAGTGTATGGTGTTTCCTGAAACACCTAAGAAACAAAGCAACGGAGACTACGGCACTTCCACTTATGGTCTTATAGATCACGGAAATTAAAATCAAAAACAGACAGCCACCCCAAAGTTTCAGACGGCTCTGTTTACAGGAATCTCGTCTACGGTACAAGTTAAATATCCCAGAATGTGAAAAATGGATAAAGAAATTGTGGTACACACATTCAATGGAATATCACTCAGCAATGAAATCTATGTGATCAGGCCCATCGTGGCATAATGAGTGGATTCAGGTACGATGATTCTAAGTGAAATAAGTCACACAGAAAATGAAACATCATAAGATATCACTAATACAAGGAATGTAAACTTGGCTACACATGAACTGAATTACAAAACAGAACAGTGTCTCAAATTTAGAAAACCACCTTATGCTTGCTTAAGGGGAAAAGTGAGTTGGGGTGCTGCATAAAACCGGAGATTGAAATTAGCACAGATACCTTTCCATAAGCCAAATATGTAATAGTCAAGACCTACTCCTTGCTCAACGAAATGGACTCAACACCCCATATTCAACGCCTAGGAATACACCTGACTAGTAAGTATCTTCAAACCCATGGATTTATATGTATCCATAAGAGACTCAAGTGTGTGTACAGTGGCATGAATGCAGCAGAGAAAATCCGATAAATCCCATTATCAAAATAAATTACAAAAACAAACACAATGACAGTGAAATAGAGAGCAATTCTTAAATAATTCATTCAGGGCTTGTGATGCAACCTGGATTTACCACATCTACAACCAGAGCTGAGTGAGACATAAGGCTGTACACTTCGGGCTGATAGCATTGGTGAGGTTCGTTGAGAAAATGCAGGCCCTTTGAAGTCATACTGCATGGTACCCATTCCATGGGTCCCAACTCTCCAGGTTTAAGGGATTCTTCCTTCAGCTAAAACATGCATGCGAAACCCACAGTATGGTGCACCGTGTGACCAGGAAACCTTTTCAAATGCATCTCAGTTTTCGTCCCCTTTTACTCGGGTTCACGATTGAAGACCCTTTACTAATACTCTCCCCACTTAGAGAGTCAGGGCCTTTAACCTCCTTTTGGCACAGTTTGCAATTTCTGCGCAAGATGAACAAGAATAGGGAGAACCAATGAGAGACTAGCTCTAGGTGTCTGCACGTTCAAATATAACACTCATTTCCCACCGGAAGAGGAATTTACCAAAGGATCAGCATGCTGTGCCGGAACCAGATTAGGGCCTGAAGCAATCCTGCGGGTTTGCGGCCAGCTCACAAGAAAGCGAGTAGAAGAAAGGAGCTCAGGCACACTGTCATTCACAAACCTGCAGAGTTATAAATGTCAGCTATTGTCCAAAAATATATTGAAGTAAGGCTGCGTAGAGGACTTGAAAGCGGGGAGAATTGCAGGAAAACGAGTTCAGGGGGTAGACTGGAATTGCACTTAAAGCATAGGAAAAGAGGCAGAATGTCGACAATGATGTGTAACATCCAGAAAGGCAGGACAGGTCATGGAGAACAGGGAGCCTTGTTATGCTGATGGGCGGATGAAAATTGCCAACAGCCACTCTGGAGAAGTGTATGGTGTTTCCTGAAACAGGTAGGAAACAAAGCAACACAGCCTATGGCACTTCCACTTATGGTCCTATAGCTTAGGGAAATTAAAATCAAAAACACACAGCCAACCCAAATTTTCGGACGGCTCTGTTTACAAGAACCTCGTCTACGGTACAAGTTAAATATCCAAGAAAGCAACAAATGGATAATGAAGTTGTGGTACGCACGTACAATGGAATATCACTCAGCAATGAAATCTACGTCATCAGGTCCCTAGCGGCATAATGAGTGGATTCAGGTACCATGATTCTACGAGAAATAAGTCACACAGAAAAAGAAACATCATTAGACATCCCTAATACACGGAATGTAAACTTGGCTACACATGAACTGAATTACAAAACAGAACAGGGTCTCAAATTGAGAAAACCATCTTATGCTTGCTTACGGGGAAAGGTGAGTTGGGGTGCTGCATAAAACCAGAGATTGAAATTAGCACAGATACCGTTCCATAAGCCAAATATATAATAGACAAGACCTACTCCTTGCTCAACGAAATGGACTCAACACCCCATATTCAACGCCTGGGAAGATACCTGACAAGTAAGAATCTTAAAACCCATGGATTTATATGTCTCCATAAGGAAATCAAGAGTGTGTACAGCGGCCTAAATGCAGCAGTGAAAATCCGATAAATCCCATTATCAAAATAAATTTCAAAAACAAAACACAATGACAGTGAAATAGAGAGCAATTCTTAAATAATTCATTAAGGTCTTGTGATGCAACCTGGATTTACCAATTCTACACCCAGAGCTGGGGGAGACATAAGGCCGGACACTTCGGGCTGATAGCATTGGTGAGGTTCGGTGAGCAAACGCAGACCCTTTGAAGTCATACTGCATGGTACCCATTCCATGAGTCCCAACTCTCCAGGTTTAAGGGATTCTTCCTTCAGCTAAAACATGCATGGGAAACCCAGAGTATGGTCCACCGTGTGATTGGGAAACGTTTTCAAATGCATCTCAGTTTTCGCCCGTGGTACTCGGGTTCACCATTCCAGACGCTTTACTAACACTCTCCCCACTTGGAGAGTCAGTGCCTTTAACCTCCTGTTTGGCACAGTTTGCAATTTCTGCGCAAGATGAACAGGAATAGGGAAAACCAATGGGAGACTAGATGTAGGTGTCTGCACGGGCAAATGGAACGCTCAATTCCCAATAGGAAGAGGAATTAACCGAAGGCTCAGCGTGCCCTGCCAGAAAGAGATTATGGCTTTAAGCAATCCTGCGGTTTTGCGGCCAGCTCACAAGAAAGCGAGTTGAAGAAAGGAGCTCAGGGGCAGTGTAATTCAGAAGGCTGCAGAGGTATGAATGACAGCTATCGTCCAAAAATGTACTGAAGTAAGTCTTCGAAGAGGACTTGAAAGCGGGGCAGAATTTCAGGAAAACGATTTCAGGGGGTAGACTGGAATTGCACTTAAAGCATAGGAAAAGAGGCAGAATGTCGACAATGATGCACTTGGCCAAAAAGGGCGTATGCGTTTTTTCCTGAATATATTCAGGAAAAAACGCATACGCCCTTTTTGGCCAACCAAGCAAGCGTGTAAAGGAAATCTGCACTACAATGAAGTCTCACTGCCCCCCGGTCAAAAGGGCCATCTGAAAAAAGTTTAAAATCCAGAAAGGCAGGACAGGTCTTGGAGAACAGGGAGCCTTGTTATGCTGATGGTCGGGATGTAAATTGCCAACAGCCACTCTGGAGAATTGTATGGTGTATCCTGAAACACGTAGGAAACAAAGCAACACAGCCTATGTCACTTCCACTTATGGTCCTATAGATTAGGGAAATTAAAATCACAAACACACAGCCACCCCAAAGTTTGGGATGGCTCTGTTTACAAGAACCTTGTCTACGGTACAAGTTAAATATCCGAGAAAGGAAAAAATGGATAAAGAAGTTTTGGTACGCACGTACAATGGAATATCACTCAGCAATGAAATCTACGTCTTCAGGTCCGTAGCGGCATAATGAGTGGATTCAGGTACGATGATTCTACGAGAAATAAGTCACACAGAAAAAGAAACATCATAATATATCAGTAATACACGGAATGAAAACTTGGCTACACATAAACTGAATTACAAAACAGAACACGGTCTCAAATTTAGAAAACCAACTTATGCTTGCTTTTGGGGAAAGGTGAGTTGGGGTGCTGCATAAAACCAGAGATTGAAATTAGCACAGATACCGTTCCATAAGCCAAATATATAATAGAAAAGCCCTACTCCTTGCTCAACGAAATGGACTCAACACCCCATATTCAACGCCTGGCAAGATACCTGACAAGTAAGAATCTTAAAACCCATGGATTTATATGTCTCCATAAGGAAATCAAGCGTGTGTACAGCGGCCTAAACGCAGCAGTGAAAATCCGATAAATCCCATTATCAAAATAAATTTCAAAAACAAAACACAATGACAGTGAAATAGAGAGCAATTCTTAAATAATTCATTCAGGGCTTGTGATGCCACCTGGATTTACCACATCTACACCCAGAGCTGGGTGAGACATAAGGCTGGGCACTTCGGGCTGATAGCATTGGTGAGGTTCAGTGAGCAAACGCAGACCCTTTGAAGTCATACTGCATGGTACCCATTCCATGGGTCCCAACTCTCCAGGTTTAAGGGATTCTTCCTTCAGCTAAAACATGCATGGGAAACCTAGACTATCGTCCGCCGTGTGATTGGGAAACGTTGTCAAATGCATCTCAGTTTTCGTCCCCTGGTACTCGGGTTCACCATTCCAGACGCTTTACTAACACTCTTCCCACTTGGAGAGTCAGTGCCTTTAACCTTCTGTTTCGCACAATTTGCAATTTCTTCGCAAGATGAACAGGCATAGGGAGAACCAATGAGAGACTAGCTGTTGGTGTCTGCACGGGCAAATTAAACGCTCATTTCCCACCAGGAAGAGGAATTAACCAAAGGCTCAGCGTGCCCGGCCGGAATCAGATTAGGGTCTGAAGCAATCCTGCGGTTTTGCGGCCAGCTCACAAGAAAACGAGTTGAAGAAAGGAGCTCAGGGGCACTGTAATTCACAAACCTGCAGAGTTATGAATGACAGCTATCGTCCAAAAATGTACTGAAGTAAGTCTTCAAAGAGGACTTGAAAGCGGGGCAGAATTTCAGGAAAACGATTTCAGGGGGTAGACTGGAATTGCATTTAAAGCATAGGAAAAGAGGCAGAATGTCGACAATGATGCACTTGGCCAAAAAGGGCGTATGCGTTTTTTCCTGAATATATTCAGGAAAAAACGCATACGCCCTTTTTGGCCAACCAAGCAAGCGTGTAAAGGAAATCTGCACTACAATGAAGTCTCACTGCCCCCCGGTCAAAAGGGCCATCTGAAAAAAGTGTAAAATCCAGAAAGGCAGGACAGGTCATGGAGAACAGGGAGCCTTGTTATGCTGATGGGCGGATTTAAATTGCCAACATCCACTCTGGAAAAGTGTATGGTGTTTCCTGAAACACGTAGGAAACAAAACAACACAGCCTATGGCACTTCCACTTATGGTGCTATAGCTTAGGGAAATTAAAATCAAAAACACACAGCCACCCCAGAGTTCAGGACGGCTCTGTTTACAAGAACCTCGTCTACGGTACAAGTAAAATATCCCAGAAAGTAAAAAATTGATAAAGAAGTTGTAATACGCACGTACAATGGAATATCACTCAGCAATGAAATCTACGTCATCAGGCCCGTAGCGGCATAATGAGTGGATTCAGGTATGATGATTCTACGAGAAATAAGTCACACAGAAAAAGAAACATCATAAGATATCACTAATACACGGAATGTAAACTTGGCTACCCATGAACTGAATTACAAAACAGAACAGGGTCTCAAATTTAGAAAACCAACTTATGCTTGCTTATGGGGAAAGGTGAGTTGGGGTGCTGCATAAAACCAGAGATTGAAATTAGCACAGATACCGTTCCATAAGCCAAATATATAATAGACAAGACCTACTCCTTGCTCAACGAAATGGACTCAACACCCCATATTCAACGCCTGGCAAGATACCTGACAAGTAAGAATCTTAATACCCATGGATTTATATGTCTCCATAAGGAAATCAAGCGTGTGTAGAGCGGCCTAAATGCAGCAGTGAATATCCGATAAATCCCATTATCAAAATGAATTTCAAAAACAAAACACAATGACAGTGAAATAGAGAGCAATTCTTAAATAATTCATTCAGGGCTTGTGATGCAACCTGGATTTACCACATCTACACCCAGAGCTGGGTGAGACATAAGGCTGGACACTTCGGGCTGATAGCATTGGTGAAGTTCGGTGAGCAAACGCAGACCCTTTGAAGTCATACTGCATGGTACCCATTCCATGGGTCCCAACTCTCCAGGTTTAGGAATTCTTCTTCAGTTAAAACATCCATGGGAAACCCAGAGTATGTTCAACCGTGTGATTGGGAAACGTTTTCAAATGCATCTCAGTTTTCGTCCCCTGGTACTCAAGTTCACCATTCCAGACGCTTTACTAACACTCTCCTCACTTGGAGAGTCAGTGCCTTTCACCTCCTGTTTGGCACAGTTTGCAATTTCTGCGCAAGATGAACAGGAATAGGGAGAACCAATGAGAGACTAGCTGTAGGTGCCTGCACGGGCAAATGGAAGCACATTTCCCACCAGGAAGAGGAATTAACCAAAGGCTCAACGTGCCCTGCCGGAAACAGATTAGGGCCTGAAGCAATACTGCGGATTGGCGGCCAGCTCACATGGAAGCGAGTTGAAGAAAGGAGCTCAGGGGCACTGTAATTCACAAACCTGCAGAGTTATGAATGACAGCTATCGTCCAAAATGTACTGAAGTAAGTCTTCGAAAAGGACTTGAAAGCGGGGCAGAATTTCAGGAACACGATTTCAGGGGGTAGACAGGAATTGCGCTTAAAGCATAGGAACAGAGGCAGAATGTCGACAATGATGCACTTGGCTAAAAAGGGCATATGCGTTTTTTCCTGAATATATTCAGGAAAAAACGCAAACGCCCTTTTTGGCCAACCAAGCAAGCGTGTAAATGAAATCGTCACTACAATGAAGTCTCACTGCCCCCCGGTCAAAAGGGCCATCTGAAAAAAGTGTAAAATCCAGAAAGGCAGGACAGGTCATGGAGAACAGGGAGCCTTGTTATGCGGATGGGCGGGATGTAAATTGCCAACAGCCACTCTGGAGAAGTGTATGGTGTTTCCTGAAACACGTAGGAAACAAAGCAACACAGCCTATGGCACTTCCACTTATGGTCCTATAGCTTAGGGAAATTAAAATCAAAAACACACAGCCACCCCAAAGTTTGGGATGGCTCTGTTTACAAGAACCTTGTCTACGGTACAAGTTAAATATCCAAGAAAGCAAAAAATGCATAAAGAAGTTGTGGTACGCACGTACAGTGGAATATCACTCAGCAATGAAATCTACGTCATCAGGTCCTATCGGCATAATGAGTGGATTCAGGTACGATGATTCTACGAGAAATAAGTCACACAGAAAAAGAAACATCATAAGATATCACTAATACACGGAATGTCACCTTGGCTACACATGAACTGAATTACAAAACAGAACAGGGTCTCAAATTTAGAAAACCAACTTATGCTTGCTTATGGGGAAAAGTGAGTTGAGGTGCTGCATAAAACCAGAGATTGAAATTAGCACAGATACCTTTCCATAAGCCAAATATATAATAGACAAGACCTACTCCTTGCTCAACGAAATGGACTCAACACCCCATATTCAACGCATGGGAAGATACCTGACAAGTAAGAATCTTAAAACCCATGGATTTATATGTCTCCATAAGGAAATCAAGCGTGTGTACAGCGGCCTAAACGCAGCAGTGAACATCCGATAAATCCCATTATCAAAATGAATTTCAAAAACAAAACACAATGACAGTGAAATAGAGAGCAATTCTTAAATCATTCATTCAGGGCTTGTGATGCCACCTGGATTTACCACATCTACACCCAGAGCTGGGTGAGACATAAGGCTGGACACTTCGGGCTGATAGCATTGGTGAGGTTCGGTGAGCAAACGCAGACCATTTGAAGTCATACTGCATGGTACCCATTCCATGGGTCCCAAATCTCCAGGTTTAAGGGATACTTCCTTCAGCTAAAACATGCATGGGAAACCCACAGTACAGTGCACTGTGTGACCGGGAAACATTTTCAAATGCATCTCAGGTTTCGTCCCCTGGTACTCGGGTTCACCATTCCAGACGCTTTACTAACACTGTTCCCACTTGGAGAGTCAGTGCCTTTAAACTCCTGTTTGGTACAGTTTGCAATTTCTGCACAA